>NC_091158.1:42054678-42217178 GCF_040958095.1 Procambarus clarkii
CTTTTCTCTCCCCCCAAGCCCCCCCATCTCCCCTATCCCCCACAGCCTCTCCTCCCCCCATGCTTCCCCAACCCTCCCTCTCTTACCCACCCCCTGTACCCTCCCCCTCTTATCCACCCCCTGTACCCTCCCCCTCTTATCCACCCCCTGTACCCTCCCCCTCTTATCCACCCCCTGTACCCTCCCCCTCTCCCCCACCACCCCAAGCCCTCCCTCCTCCACCAATCCCCCCGTGCCAGGTCCCCCCAGCTCCCACTCACCCCAGATCCCAAAGGTCCCCCCCAGAAAAGAAGCAGAAGAGAGTCAGTTTCAGGCTGATGTACTCGAACATAGATGGGATCACAAGCAAGACATGTGAACTAAGGGAAAGAGCACAAGAAGTTAACCCAGATGTAATCGGACTCACTGAAACAAAACTCTCTGGAATCATAACGAATGCCGTGTTTCCCCAGGAGTATACAGTAATAAGGAAAGAGAGGGAAGGTAGGGGAGGAGGCGGAGTGGCCCTACTCATGAGAAGGGAATGGAGTTTTAAGGAGATGGCCATCCCGGGCTGTGAGGAGTTCAGAGACTACATAGCAGGCACCATAACAATGGGAGGACCAAGAATAGTAGTAGCAGTAATATACAACCCTCCACCAAATGACAGGAGACCCAGTCAAGAGTATGAAAACAACAACAAGGCAGTTAACACTATAATTGAGAGGGCAGCCTCTGCTGCCTGTAGAAATAGATCCCACCTGCTCATCATGGGCGACTTCAATCACGGAAAGATTGACTGGGAGAACAAGGAACCGCATGGAGGCGAGGATACGTGGAGAGCCAAACTATTGGAGGTGGTGACAAGCAACTTTTTAACCCAGCATGTCGGAGAACCCACAAGGATGAGAGGCAATGACGAACCAGCGAGACTCGACCTAGTCTTCACTCTGAACGACTCCGACATAAGAGAAATCGGTTTTGAGGACCCAGTAGGAATGAGCGACCATAGTGTACTGGTGTTTGAGTACTTGATTGAAGAAGGGTTATTGAACTCGAGGAGGGATACCGAAACCAAAAGGTTAGCATACCGAAAGGGAAACTATGAGGGGATAAGAAAATTCCTAACAGATATAGCATGGGAAACAGAGCTCAGGGGAAAGACGGCCCAAGATATGATGGATTACATCACGCAGAAGTGCAAGGACGCAGCAAACAAGTTTGTCCCAGTCCAAAAGGAAAACAGAGAAATGAAGATGAGAAACCCATGGTTTAATCAAAGATGTAGGCTAGTTAAGCAGCAAAGTAAAAGGGCATGGAGAAACTATAGGAATAACAGGACACTAGAGAGCAGAGAAAGATACCAGAATGCCAGGAATGAATATGTCAGGATGAGAAGAGAGGCAGAAAGACAATACGAAAATGACATCGCAAGCAAGGCAAAGACTCAGCCTAAATTGTTGCATAGCCACATTAGGAGAAAAACAACAGTAAAGGAACAGGTTATGAGATTAAGGATAGGGGCGGAAGGATTCACTACAAATGACAAGGAAGTGTGTGAGGAATTGAATAAGAAATTCCAGGAGGTCTTCACCTTAGAGCAAAGAGAAATTCCAGAGGTAAGTGAGGGAATAGCTAACCAGGAACCACTGGAAGAGTTTGAGATTATCAGTGGGGAAGTAAGGAAGTGTTTACTAGAGTTGGACGTGACGAAGGCTATAGGCCCAGATGGAATCTCCCCTTGGGTTCTAAAGGAAGGAGCAAGAGAACTGAGCCTACCACTCTCCATAGTGTATAACAAATCACTGGCAACAGGGGAACTACCAGATATTTGGAAAGCAGCTAACGTAGTCCCGATATACAAGAAAGGGGATAGACAGGAGGCACTGAACTACAGGCCAGTGTCCCTAACCTGCATACCATGCAAGCTGATGGAGAAGATTGTGCGAAAAAAACTAGTGGAGCATCTGGAGCGAAGGAACTTTGTAACACAGCATCAACATGGGTTCAGGGATGGCAGGTCCTGCCTCACAGGGTTACTTGAATTCTACGACCAGGCAACAAAAATAAGGCAAGAAAGAGAAGGGTGGGCAGACTGCATATTTTTGGATTGTCAGAAAGCCTTTGATACAGTGCCACACAAGAGGCTAGTGCGAAAGTTGGAGATGCAGGCTGGAGTGAGAGGGAAGGTACTCCGGTGGATAGAGGAGTACCTAAGCAACAGGAGACAACGAGCCTGTGTGAGGGGTGAGGTCTCAGATTGGCGAGACGTCACAAGTGGAGTCCCGCAGGGGTCAGTCCTTGGACCTATACTGTTTCTGGTATATGTAAATGATCTCCCAGAGGGTATAGATTCGTTCCTCTCAATGTTTGCCGACGATGCAAAAATTATGAGGAGGATTGAAACAGAGGATGATAGTAGGAGGCTACAAGATGACCTGGATAGACTGAGTGAATGGTCCAACAAATGGCTGTTGAAGTTCAACCCGAGTAAATGCAAAGTAATGAAACTAGGCAGTGGAAACAGGAGGCCAGGCACAGGATACAGAATAGGAGATGAAGTACTTAATGAAACAGACAGAGAGAAAGATCTAGGAGTTGATATCACACCAAACCTGTCTCCTGAAGCCCACATAAAGAGAATAACGTCTGCGGCATATGCGAGGCTGGCTAACATCAGAACGGCGTTCAGGAACCTGTGTAAGGAATCATTCAGAATCTTGTACACCACATATGTAAGACCAATCCTGGAGTATGCGGCCCCAGCATGGAGCCCGTACCTTGTCAAGCACAAGACGAAGCTGGAAAAAGTCCAAAGGTATGCTACTAGACTAGTCCCAGAACTAAGAGGCATGAGTTATGAGGAAAGGCTGCGGGAAATGCACCTTACGACACTGGAAGACAGAAGAGTAAGGGGGACATGATCACAACCTACAAAATCCTCAGGGGAATCGACCGGGTAAACAAGGATGAACTATTCAACACTGGTGGGACGCGAACAAGGGGACACAGGTGGAAGCAGAGTACCCAAATGAGCCACAGAGACGTTAGAAAGAGCTTTTTCAGTGTCAGAGTAGTTAGTAAATGGAATGCATTAGGAAGTGATGTGGTGGAGGCTGACTCCACACACAGTTTCAAATGTAGATATGATAGAGCCCAGTAGGCTCAGGAATCTGTACACCAGTTGATTGACGGTTGAGAGGCGGGACCAAAGAGCCAGAGCTCAACCCCCGCAAGCACAATTAGGTGAGTACACACACACACACACACACACACACACACACACACACACACACACACACACACACACACACACACACACTCACACACACACACACACACACACACACACACACACTCCCCCCCTTTCCTTCCCGTCCTCCCTCCCCTTTCACCCCATACCCTCCCTGTCCCTCCCCCTTCACTGGATCCCCCGCCCCTCATTCCAGTATCCTCTGAGATCCTGTTACCCACCTCACAGGTCCTCACACCCATGGAACAGCCTCCCCCACCAGCAGAACACTCACCAAGGAGGCGATTTGAGAAGGGACAGAAGAAAGTGAGCCTCAAAGCGATGTACACTAACATAGATGGAATTACAAATAAAGCAAATGAGCTTGGAGAACTGGTACTAGAGGAAAACCCAGACATAATAGCCCTCACAGAAACAAAGATCACGAAAACAATAACAAATGCAGTGTTTCCACAGGACTATTATGTTATGCGGAAAGAGAGGGAAGGAAGAGGTGGGGGTGGTGTAGCTCTGCTGGTAAGAAAAGGCTGGGATTTTGAGGAGATGGATATTCAGGGCTGTGAAGGTTTCAGTGACTACATAGCAGGTACTGTAACAAATGGAGGGAAAAAAATTATAGTCGCAGTCATATATAATCCACCACCAAATGACAGAAGACCTAGACAGGAATATGATAGAAACAACATGGCCACCATTAACATAATAGAAAGAGCAGCTTCTGTTGCTAGCAGGAATGGATCTGGACTACTAATTATGGGAGACTTCAACCATGGGAAGATAGATTGGAAGAACAGAGACCCGCATGGAGGACCAGAAACATGGAGAGCTAAGCTGCTGGACGTGGCAACAAGAAACTTTCTAAGCCAGCATACCAAAGAGCCAACAAGAATGAGAGGAGAAGATGAACCAGCAATGCTTGATTTGATATTTACCCTAATTGAATGGGATATAAGGGAAGTTAAGATGGAAGCACCCTTGGGAATGAGTGACCACAGTGTATTGAACTTTGAGTACCTGGTAGAGCTAGGACTTATCTCCCCCCAAAAAGAACTAGGAATCAAAAGGCTGGCATACCGAAAGGGGAATTATGAACAGATGAGAAGTTTCCTAAGTGAAATACCTTGGGACAGAGACCTCAGAGACAAGTCTGTACAGGGTATGATGGACTATGTTACCCAAAAGTGTCAGGAGGCAGTAAACAGGTTCATCCCGGCCCAAAGGGAAAAATCCGAGAAGCAACAAAAGAATCCATGGTATAATAGGGCATGTATGGAAGCGAAGAAACTGAACAAAAAGGCGTGGAGGAACTTCCGGAGTAACAGAACACCAGAAAGCAGGGAGAGATACCAGAGAACCAGGAATGAGTACGTCAGGGTGAGAAGAGAAGCAGAGAAAATTTTTGAAAATGATATAGCAAACAAAGCCAAGACCGAACCAAAGCTACTCCACAGTCACATCAGAAGGAAAACAACAGTGAAAGAACAGGTATTGAAACTTAGAACAGGCGAGGACAGGTATACAGAGAATGACAGAGAGGTGTGTGAGGAACTCAACAAGAGGTTCCAGGAGGTCTTCACAATAGAACAGGGTGAGGTCACTGTGCTAGGAGAAACGGAGGTAAACCAGGCGGCCTTGGAGGAGCTCGAAATTACGAGAGAGGAGGTCAAGAGACACCTGCTGGATCTGGATGTTAGAAAGGCGGTTGGTCCAGATGGGATCTCACCATGGGTACTGAAAGAGTGTGCAGAGGCACTTTGCTTGCCACTCTCCATAGTGTATAGTAAATCACTAGAGACGGGAGACCTACCAGAAATATGGAAGACGGCGAATGTGGTCCCAATATACAAAAAGGGCGACAGACAAGAGGCACTGAACTACAGGCCAGTGTCCTTGACTTGTATACCATGCAAGGTGATGGAGAAGATCGTGAGAAAAAACCTGGTAACACATCTGGAGAGAAGGGACTTCGTGACAAATCGCCAACATGGTTTCAGGGAGGGTAAATCTTGCCTTACAGGCTTGATAGAATTCTACGATCAGGTGACACAGATTAAGCAAGAAAGAGAGGGCTGGGCGGACTGCATTTTCTTGGATTGTCGGAAAGCCTTTGACACAGTACCGCATAAGAGGCTGGTACATAAGCTGGAGAGACAGGCAGGTGTAGCTGGTAAGGTGCTCCAGTGGATAAGGGAGTATCTAAGCAATAGGAAGCAGAGAGTTACGGTGAGGGGTGAGACCTCCGATTGGCGTGAAGTCACCAGTGGAGTCCCACAGGGCTCTGTACTCGGTCCTATCTTGTTTCTGATATATGTAAATGATCTCCCGGAGGGTATCGATTCATTTCTCTCAATGTTTGCGGACGATGCTAAAATTATGAGAAGGATTAAAACAGAAGAGGACTGTTTGAGGCTTCAAGAAGACCTAGACAAGCTGAAGGAATGGTCGAACAAATGGTTGTTAGAGTTTAACCCAACCAAATGTAATGTAATGAAGATAGGTGTAGGGAGCAGGAGGCCAGATACAAGGTATCATCTGGGAGAGGAAATTCTTCAGGAGTCAGAGAAGGAAAAAGACTTGGGGGTTGATATCACGCCAGACCTGTCTCCTGCAGCACATATCAAGCGGATAACATCAGCGGCATATGCCAGGCTGGCCAACATACGAACGGCATTCAGAAACTTGTGTAAAGAATCATTCAGAACTTTGTATACCACATATGTCAGGCCAATCCTGGAGTATGCAGCCCCAGCATGGAGTCCATATCTAGTCAAGGATAAGACTAAACTGGAAAAGGTTCAAAGGTTTGCCACCAGACTAGTACCCGAGCTGAGAGGTATGAGCTACGAGGAGAGACTACGGGAATTAAACCTCACTTCGCTGGAAGACAGAAGAGTTAGGGGGGACATGATCACCACATTCAAGATTCTGAAGGGGATTGATAGGGTAGATAAAGACAGTCTATTTAACACAAGGGGAACACGCACAAGGGGACACAGGTGGAAACTGAGTGCCCAAATGAGCCACAGAGATATTAGAAAGAACTTTTTTAGTGTCAGAGTGGTTGACAAATGGAATGCATTAGGGAGTAATGTGGTGGAGGCTCACTCCATACACAGTTTCAAGTGTAGATATGACAGAGCCCGATAGGCTCAGGAATCTGTACACCTGTTGATTGACGGTTGAGAGGCGGGACCAAAGAGCCAGAGCTCAACCCCCGCAAACACAACTAGGTGAGTACAACTAGGTGAGTACACACACACGTTCACACACTGTTCAAGCTCGAGAGGCAGGCGGGGGTGGGGGGAAAGGTCCTAGCATGGATAAGGAACTACCTAACAGGAAGGAGCCAAAGAGTTACGGTAAGGGGCGAGAAGTCGGACTGGCGAACAGTAACAAGTGGAGTATCACAAGGATCGGTGCTGGGACCAATTCTATTTCTTGTATATGTTAACGACATGTTTACAGGCGTAGAGTCCTACATGTCGATGTTTGCGGATGACGCAAAGTTGATGAGAAAAGTTGTGACAGATGAGGATTGCAGGATCCTCCAAGAGGACCTGAACAGGTTGCAGAGATGGTCAGAGAAATGGCTACTGGAATTCAACACGAGCAAATGTAAAGTTATGGAAATGGGACTAGAAGATAGGAGACCAAAGGGACAGTACACAATGAAGGGGAACTGCCTACCTGTAACGTTTCGAGAAAGAGACCTTGGAGTGGATGTGACACCTAATCTAACTCCTGAGGCACATATAAATAGGATAACGACAGCAGCGTACTCTACACTGGCAAAAGTTAGAACATCATTCAGAAACCAAAGTAAAGAGGCATTTAGGGCGCTTTACACTCCCTACGTGAGGCCAGTCTTAGAGTATGCCGCCTCATCATGTGCAACGAGACTCGTCCCAGAGCTACGAGGGATGGGGTATGAGGAGCGCCTGAGGGAACTGTGCCTTACGACACTAGAAAGAAGAAGGGAGAGGGGGGACATGATAGGAACGTATAAGATACTCAGAGGGATTGACAGAGTGGACGAAGACGAAATGTTCACACGGAATAGTAACAGAACGAGGGGACATGGATGGAAGCTTGAATCTCAGATGAGTCACAGAGATGTTAGGAAGTTTTCTTTTAGCGTGAGAGTTGTGGGAAAATGGAATGCACTTCAGGAACAGGTTGTGGAATCAAATACTATTCATAATTTTAAAACCAGCTATGATAGGGAAATGGGACAGGAGTCATTGCTGTAAACAACCGATTCTCGAAAGGCGGGATCCAGGAGTCAATGCTCGATCCTGCAGACACAACTAGGTGAGTACAACTAGGTGAGTACACACGCGCGCGTGCACACACACACACATGGGGGCCTCGTAGCCTGGTGGATAGCGCGCAGGACTCGTAATTCTGTGGCGCGGGTTCGATTCCCGCACGAGGTAGAAACAAATGGGCAAAGTTTCTTTCACCCTAAGTGCCCCTGTTACCTAGCAGTAAATAGGTACCTGGGAGTTAGTCAGCTGTCACGGGCTGCTTCCTGGGGTGTGTGTGTGTGGTGTGGGGAAAAAAAAATAGTAGTAGTTAGTAAACAGTTGATTGACAGTTGAGAGGCGGGCCGAAAGAGCAAAGCTCAACCCCCGCAAAAACACAACTAGTAAACACACACAATCACAAACAGGATTTGACACCCTGGCGAGAAGCGACCATTCTTATCTCCCCCTGCTAGCTAACACTTCCCTCTCTCTCGCCCTCCTCTCCCCCTCTCTCTCATTAGTTCCCCCTCTCTCTCCTTCTCCCTCTAACTCTCTCCCTGTCAACCACTCCCTCCCCCTCTCTCTCATTAGTTCCCCCTCTCTCTCCCTCTCCCTCTAACTCTCTCCCTCTCAACCACTCCCTTCCCTTTCTCTCATTAGTTCCCCCTCTCTCTCCCTCTCCCTCTCAACCACTCCCTCCCCCTCTCTCTCATTAGTTCCCTCTCTCTCTCCCTCTCCCTCTCAACCACTCCCTTCCTCTCTCTCACTCACACTTGTCTCCCCCATCTCTCTCTCTCTCTCTCTCTCTCTCTCTCTCTCTCTCTCTCTCTCTCTCTCTCTCTCTCTCTCTCTCTCTCTCTCTCTCTCTCTCTCTCTCTCTCTCTCTCTCTCTCTCTCTCTTTCTCTCTCCCCTCTCCTCTCTCCCCCCTTCTTTCTCCCCCCTTCCCTCCCCCTCCTCTTCTATCATCTCTTTCCCCCCTTCTCATTCCCCTCCTTCTCTATCATCTCTCTCCCTTCTTCTATCTCATCTCTCTCTCTCTCCCCACTTCTCTCTTTTCTCTCTCCTCACCTTCTCACTCATCTCTCTCCCCCCTTCTCTATCATCTCTCTAACCCTTCTCTATCATCTCTCTCCCCCCCTTCTCTCTCATCTCTCTCCCCCCTTCTCTCTCATCTCTCTCCCCCCTTCTCTCTTATCTCTCTCATCTCTCTCCCCCCTTCTTTCTCATCTCTCTCCCCCCCCTTCTCTCTCATCCCCCCCTTCTCTCTCATCCCTCTCCCCCCTTTCTCTCTTATCTCTCTCCCCACCCCCCCCCCTTCTCTCTCATCTCTCTCAACTATCTCCCACCTCTATCTCTCTCATAGGGAGAAAACATGTCTGGGAGACTAACTCGGTGAAGCAGCCACAGGAAGACAGACATGGGAGGGACAAACTCAGAGGGTGGGGTGGAACAGGAAGCCTGGATTAAGGGAATATTCCAGGAAATGTGGGATTAATTCAGTGAAGGACTGAGGGTAATGAGGGAGACTGCAACCAACCTGCAGGATGAACTAAGGGCAGCAAAGGAGGAGATAAGAAGCCTGAAGGAGACTCCCTCCCCAATATAAGACACAAACCGTGCCTCAGGGAGATGGGAATGCTACTGTTGAGGGGAATTCTTCACCACAACCCTCTTTTGCAAATCTACTTTAAAAGAGCCCTGAAGCTAGGTCTGCAGTTAGGGAAGTTACCATGGAAGTGGCTTCTCAGGAAGCAGCTTAATGTACTAACCAGCTGATAGAGCAGAAAAGAGCAGTAGTAATAGTAGGCATTAAGGAGCAAACAGGGACCGGTCCAGTGGACAGGAGAGACAAGGACAAAAAGGAAGTTAATGAGATCCTTAAAGGACTAAAGATGGAGAGGGCTGACCAAAATATCAAAAAGATTTTCAGGATCAGACGGTACAACAAGGACAGAGACTGACTGATAAAGATGGTATTCACAAGCGAGATACTTGTTAGCAAGGAAGAGTGGACTACCAAATGTACAGAAGTTCAAAAAAGTATTCGTACAGAGGGATATGACATGGGACGGGAGAAGGAAGGCAGCAGCCGCGAGGAGGGAGCGCAGGGAGAGAGAAAGGAATCAGGGAGCCACAACCCGAGCCCTACAATAACAGAGGGGAGCGGGGAACCCTCCACAAGCAGCTCAACAGACACAGTAAGAGAAGCACCTCCCCCATCGTCCACCCAATTGATGCCCTACCTGTCCCAACCTTTGGTGCCCAAGGTGCCCACTTTGGGTACCCTCCCCCCTCCCCAAGAACTCCCGTCTCCCCCACCCCACCAGGCCTTCCCTAATCCCCCAAGCTCTCCCTTCTCCCCGACCCCCAAGCCCTCCATTCCCCCCCTCCCCCAAACTCTCCAGTATCCCCCGCCCGCTTGAGCCCTTCCTTCTCCCCCACTCTCCTAAACCCTTCCTTCTTCCCCTCTCTCCCTCAGTCCTCCCTTCTTCCTCAACCCCCTCAGCACTCCCTTTCCCCCAACCTCACCCCGCAAGCCCTCCTCCCTGCTATACACCCCCAAGCCCCCCCATTTCCCCCCATCCCTCCAAACCCTCCCTCCTCCCACACTCCCCAAAGCCTCTCCCTCTCACCCACTCCTCCAAGCCTTCCCCTCTCACCCACCTCCCCCAAGCCTCCTCACCTTCAAGCCTCTCCCTCTCACTTACTCCTCCAAGCCTTCCCCTCTCACCCACCTCCCCCAAGCCTCCGCCGCCTCCTCACCTTCAAGCCTCCGCCGCCTCCTCACCTTCAAGCCTCCCCCACCTCTCCACCCCCCAAGCTTCTCCTGCCTCCCCACCCCTCAAACCCCACCCCCCTACACCACCCTCCCCGTACTGGATCCTCCCAGCCTCCCCACAAACCTGATCCCCCAGGTCCCCCTTCATAGGTCCTCCCATCCCAGTCCCTCAATGTTTCACTGCTTCAGGAGAAGCAAAATGATCTGAGAAGGGACAGAAAAGAGTCAGTTTCAGGGAGATGTACTCGAACATAGATAGGATTACAAGCAAGGCAAGTGAAATAAGGGAAAGAGCACAGGAAGTGAACCCAGATATAATCGAACTCACAGAAACAAAACTCTCAGGAATGATAGCGAATGCGGTGTTTCCCCAGGACTAAACTGTAATAAGGAAAGAGGGAGGGAAGGTGAGAAGGTGGAGTGGCCCTACTTATGAAAAAAGAATGGAGTTTCAAGGAGATGGCCATCCTGGGCTGCGAGGGTTTCAGAGACTACACAACAGGCACCATGACAATGGGAGGACCAAAAGCAATATAGTACCTTTGATATATAACCCTCCGCCAAATGACAGAAGATCAAGGCAAGAGTATGACAACAACAACACGGCAGTTAACACTACAATTGAGAAGGCAGCCTCTGCTGCCTGTAGAAATAGATCCCATCTGCTCATCATGGGGAAATCCAATCATGGAAGGATAGACTGGGTGAACAAGGATCCGCATGGAGGAGAGGATACATGGATGGCCAAGCTAATGGAGGTGGCGACAAGAAACTTTCCAAGCCAACATGTCAAGGAGCCCACTAGGATGAGAGGTAATAATGAACCAGCAAGACTCGACCTAGTCTTCACTCTGAACGACTCCGACTTAAGGGGGCATCTTGGTCCAAAAACTGCAAAAATTAAAACTCGTTGAATTTCAATCAAACTTTTTTGATACGTTCTATATGAAATGTGTTTCATCTGGTCCAAGGTGCAGCATCGTAGCATAAATAGGAAGGGGGAAAAAAATATTGAAGTAGTTGTGAAAATTATGCCAAAATGGTCAAAATCGATTATCAATCAAAAGTGTCAACTGAAATCATAGCTATGACTCTTTGCTATCACAATAGCACATATTAAAGAAGTATTATAATTAGTTTAATTGTAAAAACAATTTAAGAAAAAAAATGTATTTTTTTTTCTATTTTTTTTTTTTCATTTTTTTTTTCGGGTGATTTGCATCAAACTTACACACCTGACTGTACGTAAGCCTATCTGTAAGGATGCCAATTTTGGAGAAAATTGGTTGATGTCAACCTCAGCCACAGATTTTATAACCTTAGACTTTCTTCTTTTTTTTTTTCAATTGACACAAACGTTTACAAAACTGATTCTTTTTTTATTCAATTTACATGAAACTTACACAGTATATGTGGAGGGCATGTCTCTACATTTGCTTGTTTTCATTTTTCTCTAAGTTCATTTATTGATTTTATAATAGAAATAAACATGCCATATTTGCATAATTTTTGGGGGGAACTTTGAACATTTGTATAAAGAAAACTAAAGATGTTTTGGAAATTCTAAAGCACACAATCCTTTATTATATGCTAATGTGTCAGAAAAGTGTCACAGAATAATTATATCTGAAACGTGTGTTCTGAAGTGTAGACTTGAAAATGTGTAAAAAACGTTGAAAAAAAAAATCTCCCTTTCTATTTACGCTGCAGTACTGAAACTTGGGACAATTTCAGCACTTTTCATATACAACTAGTCAAATAATATTGGTTGACATTGAACAACTTTTCCAACACCACCCTAATGCCCCCATAAGGGAAATCGGTTCTGAGGCCCCAGTAGGAATGAGCGACCACAGTACACTGGTGTTTGAGTATGTGGTTGAAGAAGGGTTAATGAACTTGAGGAGCAGCACTGAAAACAAAAGGCTGGCTTTCTGTAAGGGAAACTATGAGGAGCTAAGAAGATTTCTAACAGATATTACATGGGAAACAGAGCTCAGGGGTATGACGGCCCAAGACTACATCAGACTGGACCACATCACGCAGAAGTACAAGGAGGCAGCAAACAAGTTTGTCCCAGTCCAAAAGGAAAACAACGACATGAAGATGAGAAACCAATGGTTTAATCAGAGATGTAGACTAGCTAAGCACCAAAGTAAAAGGGCATCGAGACACTACAGGAATAACAGGACACTTGAGAGCCGAGAAAGATACCAGAGTGCCAGGAATGAATATGCCAGGATGAGAAGAGAGGCAGAAAGACAATATGAAAAATGACATCACGTGCAAGGCAAAGACTCCTAAATTGCTGCACAGCCACATAAGGAGAAAAACAACAGTAAAGGAACAGGTAATGAAAATAAAGATAGGGGCAGAAGGTTTCACTACAAACGACAAGGAAGTGTGTGAGGACCTGATTAAGAAATTCCAGGAGGTCTTCACCTCAGAACAAGGAGAAATTCCAGAGATAAGAGAGGGAATAGTTAACCAGGAACCACAAGAAAAGTTTGAGATTACCAGTGGGGAAGTAAGGAAGTTGTTACTAGAGTTGGATGTGACAAAATCTATAGGCCCAGATGGAATCTCCCCTTGGATACTAAAGGAAGGAGCAGAAGCACTGTGCTTGCCACTCTCCATAGTGTATAACAAATCACTGGCAACAGGGAAGCTGCGAGAAATTTGGAAAACAGCTAATGTAGACCGGATATACAAGAAAGGGGATAGACAGGAGACACTGAACTACAGGCCAGTGTCCCTAACCTGCATACCATGCAAGCTGATGGAGAAGATTGTGCGAAGGAAGCTAATGGAACATTTGGAGTGAAGTCGACTTTGTAACACAGCATCAACATGGGTTCAGGGATGGCAAGTCCTGCCTCACAGGGTTAACTGAATTCTACGACCAGGCAACAAAAATCAGGCAAGAAAGAGAGGGATGGACAGACTGCATATTTTTGGATTGCCAGGAAGCCTTTGATACAGTACCACACACAAGAGGCTAGTGAAAAAGCTGGAGATGCAGGCTGGAGTGAAAGGGAAGGTAGTCCATTGGATAAGGGAGTACCTAAGCAACAGAAGACAATGAGTCACTGTGAGAGATGAGGTCTCAGATTTTTGAGACGTTACGAGTGGAGTCCCACAGGGGTCAGTCCTTGGACCTATACTTTTTCTGATATATGTAAATGATCTCCCAGAGGGTATAGACTCGTTTTTCTCAATGTTTGCTGATGACGAAAAAATTATAAGGAGGATTGAAACAGAGGATGATAGTAGGAGGCTACAAGATGACCTGATCAGATTGAATGAATGGGCAAACAAATGGCTGCTCAAGTTCAACCCGAGTAAATGCAAAGTAATGAAACTAGGCGGCGGAAACAGAAGGCCAGACACAGAATAAAGAATAGGAAAGGAAGTACTCCATGAAACGGACAGAGTAAAAGATCTAGGGATTGATATCACACCAAACCTGTCTCCTGAAGCCCACATAAAAAGAACTACGTGCGAGGCTGGCTAACATCAGAATAGCAATCAGGAACCTGTGTAAGGAATCATTTAGAATCTTGTATACCACATATGTAAGACCAATCCTGGAGTATGCAGCCCCCAGCATGGAGCCCGTACATTGTTAAGCACAAGACAAAGTTGGAAAAGTTTCAGAGGTATGCCAGGTGCATACCTTCCCAGAACGAAGAGGCATGAGTTACGAGGAAAGGATATGAGAGATGCACCTAAGGTAATTATCAAAAGAAGGCACCAAAGCGGGAAGGCTATGTAGCACCATCAAAGTGCGAAATAATCAGAGGGCGCTAAATATCACCACGGATGCCAATATGAGAACAGAAACTCATAAGGTGAACAATATGAAAAGTATCCGATTCACCAAGAATTCTATCAAGGGACAAGTGACCGCGAGTGACGGTTGAAAAGGAAGACATACGCTCGTCCTGGAAGTCAGAACATTCAACAAGGATATGCACAACTGTAAGAGGGACAACGCAGTTTTGACAATAAGGAGCAGGGTGGTGCTCCATTAAGTGACTGTGGGTTAAGCGAGTATGGCCAATCTGCAGCCTTGCCAAAACAGTTTCCCACCGCCGGTTATGGTGGTAGGAGGAATGCCACGGGCACACACTACGTTTGAGAGTACGCAGCTTGTTACTAACTACATAGGATCAACAATCCTGCCTACGGGCAAGGGTGGAGGAATGAATAACAGGATAATAGCCGGAATAACGAATACATTTACAGGAGATGGGACAAGAACGGATAGCTTTCCTAGCGGCCGCATCTGCACTCTTATTTAAAGAAACGCCAATATGGCTGGGAACCCAGCAAGACTCTACTGATTTAAATTTACTAGAAATAAGAAACAACCAATGATGAATTTCGATGATCACCGGATGGACAGGATTAAAGGACCCTAGAGCGATGAGGGTACTACAAGAGTCAACTACAACCACAAAGGAGGAACGACAATGAGAAAGCAAGAGACAGAGAGCATAGATAATAGCATAAAGTTCTGCTGTGAAGATGCTAGCCTCCGAAGGGAGGCGACACATAAGTGCGGTCAGGAAAAACAACAGAGTCGCCCACACCGTCCGCAGACTTAGACCCATCGGTGAAGACGGAAATAGAGTGGAAGTGCGAAGAAAAGTGCTCAAGGAAAAGGCGTTTCAGAACCGTAGGAGGGATAAAAGCTTTATTGAAGCGAGTCAAGGACGTATCTCAAGGGGAATCTCCACGGAGGCAAGGAAGGAACAATACGAGGAGAAACATTAGAAATATGAACAGAAAGAGAAACCTGTAAGCGAGATAACGGGACAGAAAGAGGGAGACTATGAAGAGGAACAGGAACCGCAGGAGGGGTAATAGTTAAAGCACGACAGAAGCGAGAGGAAGGATGTTGTAAGGACCGCGCAAGATAGCGAAGGCAACAGCGTTCACGGCAGTCCTGGAGAGAGAGGAAGCCAGTGTCAACATACAAACTGAGGGTGGGAATCGAACGAAATGCACCAGAGCTGAGATGCAATCCAGCATGGTGCAAAGCATCAAGATGGTGAACAGAAGAAGGAGAAGCAGAAGAGTATGCAGGGCAACCATAATCGAGTTTAGACAGGATGAGAGAGGACTGCAAATAGAGGAGCGTGCGTCTATCGTGCGAGCGTGCGTGCGACAAAACCTTAAGTAGGTTAAGGGCCTTAGAGCATTCAACTTGGAGGTAAGAGATATGGGCTGACCAAGACAAATAAGTGTCAAAGATTAACCCCAAAAGGTTAACAGAATTCCTGTACACAAGGGAATGATCATAAAGCGACAAAGAGGGACGAAGAACTACATGCTTCTGAGTAAAAGTCATAGCACAAGTCTTAGGCGCAGAGAACTTGAAGCCATGATCGGTGGCCCAAGATGACATGGCATCAATCGCAAGTTGAAGCCGCCGTTGAAGGAGAGGCGAATCATCACCCTGACAGCAAAGGGTAAGATTGTCAAGATAGAGAGCGGAGAAGACACCAGAAGGCAGAGAGGAAAGAAGACCGTTGAGGGGCAACTAGAAAAAGAGAAGTACTCAGAACACTACTCTGGGGTACACCCTCATACTGCCTAAACGGGGCAGAGAGAGTGGTACCAAGCCGCACACGAAATGAACGACACAAGAGGAAACTCTGGAGGAAGAGAGGGAGATTCCCACGAAAGCCAAAAGAATGAAGTTAAGACAGAATATGATACCGCCAGATAGTGTCATAAGCCTTTTCCAGGTCAAAAAGGACGGAACAACGGAGGTCTTCACAGCAAAAGCAGTACGAATATAGACCTCCAAGTTCACCAGGATATCCGTTGTGCTGCGGCACTTGCGAAAACCAAATAAGGAAGGGAGAGGTGGTGATAGAGTTCTAAGAACAACATCAAATGAATGTTAACCATACGTTCAAAGAGCTTGCAGACACAACTCGTGAGGGCAATAGGGTGGAAATCCTTGGGGGATGACCCGAGAGACCCTGGTTTCCGAACAGGGAGGACAACAGCATCGAGCCAGTCTTCAGGGACTGACGACGACTCCCACACCCGATTGTACAGACTCAGTAAATACTGAGACATGCACGGAGGGAAATGGCGAAGCATTTCATAATGAATGCCATCGAAGCCCACCGCTATAGAACCGCAGACTGAAGCTCAGAGAAAGAGAGAAGGGATCATTATAGGGAAGGCGAAGATGAGTACAGAAATTTAAAGGACGAGATTCAAGAATAGGCTTACGCAGAAGGAAGGATTGAAGAAGAAGAGAACCAGAACTCACAGATGAAAAGTGGGAATCCAGTTCAGTCGCAACCTGCAACGGGTCTGCCACAAGAGCACCACGGAGGCAAAGGACCGGCGAGACATCGGGAACGAACTTACCTGCAATGTTATGGATACGTTTCCAGATCAGTGGTAGAGGAGTCTCGGACGTAACGGTGGAGACATAAGATATCCAGCAAGAACGTTTAGCCGCACGGATGGTCCTACGGGCCACCGCACTTGCCTTCCGAAAAAAATGAAAAGACCCAACAATCTGCCGGTGGCGATGTCTCTTCCAGGCTGCACGCTTACAGCAGAGAGCCCGAGCACAGTCCACATTCCACCAGGGAACGCACTTCCACGTTCCAAGAGAGGAAGAGCGAGAAATAGAGAGGAGGGCAACGTCGAAGACAGTGTCATGAAAAAGAAGGAGAGTGCGAGGGAGAGGCAGAACGGAGAGGTCGGAAATAGTAGCACGGAGAGAAAAGAGGCGCCAGTCAGCCTTGGCAAACCACCACCTAGGGAAGGAGAGAGAAGGGTGAAAAGAGAGAAAAAGGAACAAGGATAGGAAAATGGTCACTGCCATGGAGGTCATCAAGGACCCGCCCCCCCCAAATTTAAGGAAAGTGGTGAGGAGCACAGAGAAAGATCGAGACAGGAAAGGGAGCGAGTCCAAGAGTCCAAATGAGTGGGCTCACCAGAATTAAGAAAGGACAGGGAAGAAGAGAGGATGAAAGGTTCAAGGAGGCGACTCCGGGTGTTTGTCAGCACATCACCCCGAAGGGCATTATGACAATTGAAATCACCCAGCAGGAACACAGGCTCCGACAAGGAGTCTAGGAGGTGTTTAAGATCGGGAAGAGAAAGTGGGACAGTGGGGGAGAGATAAATGGAACAAACCATGTACCTTTACGCACAAAGACACGGGCAGCAAAACAGTGTAGAGGCGAGGAAAAAAGTAAGGGGATGAAAGGAACGTCTGAGCGAATCAAGAGAGCAGAAGAGTTATGGGCCCCAGCAACAGCTGTGAGGGGGGGGGAGGGGGAGAGAAAAGAATAGCCACGGAAGCAACTGGGACAAGCACCAAGCATCGTCTCCTGGAGACAGACACAAAGGGGCGAAAACTGTGAAATTAGAAGTTGGAGGTCAAGGAATTTGGCATGATATCCATGGATGTTCCATTGAAGAATAGACATCTGCAAAAAGAGAAAGGATAGCATCAGAGAGCAAAGAAGAAACAAAGGTGAAAAAGTAACACAATACGTTAAAGAAGCACAGGGTCAGGATCAGGATCAGGGTCAGTGAAGTCAGGGTTAGGGGGCATGGGTAAACTGAGTAAAGAAGGAGGGAAAGAAGCGGGAGGACGGACCAGAGGTGGATGAGCAGGGTCTGGAGGAGGAGAAGGAAGAGGAGGAGGAGGAGGGGCAGAGAGAGGGGAGCACACCTCAGCAAGGGCAGTAAATGAGACGGAACTGGGGGCTAAAGAACACCCACAGTAGGAACAGGGGGCTCTACCACCGAAGCGGGAGGGGAAGGAACGATAGAATCAGAGATAGGGGGTGAAGAAGAAAGAGAAGCCTTCTTACCTACCGAGGAGGAGGAGGAAGGAGAGGAGCCAGGTTTTCGCTTTGACTCAAAGAGACAGGTGTCTTAGCAGCAATGTACTGGGCAACAGACTCCAGCGTCATAATAGGAGAAGAAGAGCGAGAGCGAACAACACGACCACCAGGAGAGCGATGGACATCGGCCCGCACAGTCAGGCGGCGTGGAGAGCCAAGAGACGGAGGCTAATGACGGGAAGGGGGACCAGAGGGAGAGGAGAAAGAAGACACAGGAGACATGACAGTCTGGGTAGAAAGAAAGGGAACCCTAGACAGAGAACCAGGAGGGGAACCATGAAAAGACAAACGGTCCCGGTGCTTCAAGTAGAGGACAGCCGCCTCAAGTTTGTAACGTATACACGCACGGGAGAAGGTAGGGTGGACCCTCACCACAATTGAGGCAGCGAACCTGGGGAGAAGTGCACTCCAACTAAAAGTGACCCTCGCCTACACACATGGGAAAGAGAGAGACAGGACTTGAGCATTTGAGGGTACCATGCCCAAACCTCCAGCACTTATTGCAGAGCCGAGGAGATGGAATATACTCCAGAATGGAGCATCTGGCACCAGCAAGAATGACAGAGGGCGGAAGGGTCCTCCCATTAAAGGTAATCTTCACAACCCGAAGGAGCAGATGCAATGACCACGAGGGTGAAGAGTAAACGTATCCACCTGGAGGACAGAATGACCCTGGGCCTCGAGGATATGCTTGATATACTGGTGGCAGTCTTTTAGATTCCTAACACCGGTTGCAACATGGTGCAGAAGGAGAACAGTGCCAACACTAGCATTTAACCGAGCGTTCTTTGAGACCCGAGCAGGGGTCTCGCCAAGGTAGGATAAGGCAGCCAAGCGGGTGACTGCATCCTGAAAAGGAGCAGCAACTACACAGGTACCGAGACGGGTGGGGTTGAAGGTAACAGAGGCATCTACGGAATCTACAAGATGCTTATGAAGGGAAAAATCGTCAGGAGGAGTTGAATCTAAAGGATGGAGGTCAAAGTACTTAGTCCACATAGCAGGACCAAGAGCATACGAGAGCAGCCGTGGCGGGGACAGCTATGAGAACCTTTAGAGAGAGACGGGTCAAAAGGCGCAGTAGTCACAATAAGAGATGGAGCCGTGCAAGGAGACTAGGCGGTCACCACAGCAGGCTTGGGGCTCGACCCAACCACAGAAGAGGGAGGGGAGCATGGAGGAAGAGTCCGGTCTGGGCCTAAACCGGGCCTCTGTAGTGCGGACTACAGATCCCGGTCGTCCAGGATGGTCCGACTCAGGGGCCTGGTCGCCCACCCCATGAGCCTGGGTAAGAGAAGTCGTGTCGTCTTACATGCAGCAAACAATATCAAAAGTTTGGGACCTGGAACCAAGGGATTCCACCTACCAGGGCAGCCAGGGAGGTCAAGCACAGGCCAGTGAAGGAAGGGTGCGTCGTCCCCAGCGGTGCTCCCCCTTTTCATCAGGGGAGTCCTACTACATCGTCCATTCTCCCACACTATTGCTAAGACCCCATCCCCCCCTATCGCCCCAGCCTGGTCACCCAACCATCCACTCAGGGCGGCCCCCTCACAGGCGACCCCTCCAGCGGGTGGTCCGATGGCTCACAAGGCCCCTATATGGTGCCCTTCAGCACGTACACCAACCAAAGAGGGGGCAAAGGCAACCCACACTGGTCCCAGGGAAGTGTACGTGAGCCCCTCACCAAGGCAAGGAGGCACCACGGAGGGGAGAGAGTTGCACCTGACGCCACTGGAAGACAGAAGAGTAAGGGGAGACATGATCACAACCCTACAAAATCCTCAGGGGTATTGACAGGGTGGACAAGGATAAACTATTTAACACTGGTGGTACATGAACAAGGGAAAACAGGTGGAAACTGAGTACCCAAATGAGCCACAGGGACATTAGAAAGAACTTTTTCAGTGTCTGAGTAGTTAACAGATGGAATGTATTAGGCAGTGATGTGGTGGAGGCTGACTCCATGCACAGTTTTAAATGTAGATATGATAGAGCCCAGAAGGCTCAAGAATCTGTACATCAATTGATTGATGGTTGAGAGGCGGGACCAAAGAGACAAAGCTCAACCCCTGCAAGCACAAATTGCTGAGTACAAATAGGTGATTATACACGCACACATACACATGCACGCACACACATGCACACACGCACGCACGCATGCACGAGTCGAGTCGAGCTAGCCATAGTGGGAGGGTCGATGGGTCGCGCTGTACGATAAACGCCAAAATTTTTGGGTTAATTGAGGTTACAGTGATGGATCACAGATCTTGGGGTACACACAAAAGTGTATAACTGCCGCGAATAGGAAAGACAAATACAGTGCTATCACTACAGCTTTGTGAACTTGAATTAAAAAGTGAATTCACCAGACAGGCCACATGGGAGGGCCCACGAGGCTTTGTTTACATTTGGGTTTACATTTGGGCTCCAGTGATCAGTGGTACAGTAAATTAGTGAACTGTAACAACGATACAGTGACTGACTCCAGAGCTTTGTGTAGATAGAAAAGAGCCGCCATCATCAATCTACTAGAACTTAGTGAATCACCACGTGGGAGGCGACGACAGATCACCATCGTCATCCATACATCGTCATTACTCATCTAGTTGTGTGAGCGGGAGGCTGACTGGTATGTTCCCCTCTCTGGTCAATTAATCAGGTGTACAGAGTGAGGTAAAATATTATCAAATTCTTGTTCAGGATATCATATATATTTCAAATCTCAAAGTGGCTCATTTTAGGTAGAGGTTAACGCTTACGGGAACTCGTGACACACGCATGCACGCACACGCACGCACGCCCATGTACATATGCACGCACGCACACGCATGCACGCCCATGTACATATGCACGCACGCACACGCATGCACGCCCATGTACTTATGCACGCACACATAAAAACACACACACACACCCACACACACACACAAACATTCAGTCTGGGAAGAAAGGATTAACACCTTTTGTGGAAAGGAGGTAAGACCTTACTATACTCCACCCCCCCCACCCCCCTCTTACCCCCCATCTGACCTAATCTGACCTGGTCGCCATCTCTGCCCCCCCACCCCCCAGTCCACTGCATCCCTCCTTACATACACTCTCCCCTTTTTCTCTCTCACCCCTCCCCACTCTCTCCCCCTCTCTCTCTCTCACTCTCTCCCCCTCTCTCCCCCCCTCTCTCTCTCTCTCCCTCTCTCTCTCTCTCTCTCTCTCTCTCTCTCTCTCTCTCTCTCTCTCTCTCACTCTCTCTCTCTCTCTCTCTCTCTCCCTCCCTCTCTCTCTCTCTCTCTCTCTCTCTCTCTCTCTCTCTCTCTCTCTCTCTCTCTCTCTCTCTCTCTCTCTCTCTCTCTCTCTCTCTCTCTCTCCCTCTCTCTCTCCCCCTCTCTCTCTCTCTCTCCTCTCTCTCTCTCTCTATATATATATATATCTTTATCTCTCACTCTCCCTCTCTCTCTCTCTCTCTCTCTCTCTCTCTCTCTCTCTCTCTCTCTCTCTCTCTCTCTCTCTCTCTCTATATATATATATATATATATATATATATATATATATATATATATATATATATATATATATATATATATATATATATATCGCTCTTTATCTCTCTTTCTTTATATCTCTCTCTCTCTCTCTCTCTCTCTCTCTCTCTCTCTCTCTCTCTCTCTCTCTCTCTCTCTCTCTCTCTCTCTCCCTCTCTCTCTCTCTCTCTCTCTCTCCCACCCTGCTCTGCCCTTCTGACAAATCCTATCACAGCACAACTAGGAACAGGGTCAAGCATGATAGGCAGAGGGGGAACAGGGAAAAGTCCAGGTGACGAAATGAAGAAACTGTTTGTCCAGTTTCTGGAAGACATCAAGAGTGAGATGCAAGAAATGATGCAGGAAATGAAGAATGAAATAAGCAACTTAAAAAGAGAGCTGACAGCAGCAAAGGAGGAGATTAGAGCCCTCAAAGAGAACAGTATCGATGCTGAGACTCAGATAACCACCCAGGGAGAAGGTGGTAATAGTATTTTGGAAGAGAATGCCACAATAAAAGCAACATTTGCAGAAATGCTAAAAAAAAAAATCTGAAGTAATGTCTTCAGTGATGGAGGTGGCCATGAAAGCAGCCACCTCACAGGAAGCGGCACGCTCCACTAGCCAGCTGCTGGAAAGGAAAAGATCAGTGGTAGCTGTGGGTATTAAAGAGCAGGAAGGCTCTAATAGGAAAGAGTGGAATGATAAGAACAAAACAGCATTGAATGAAATACTGAAGGCACTAGACATGGAAGGGGCTGAACATAGCATTGAGAAGGTTTTCAGGCTAGGCTGGTAAAAAAAACCGAGACCGCGTGTTAAAGATAGTGTTTGCAAATGAGAACACAAAGGAGATGATTCTAACAAAGAAAAGCCACTTGCAACATGTTGGAGAATTCAAAAAAGTATTCCTCTAGAGGCACATGATGAGGGAGGAGAGGGGTCATGGCGGCAGATGCAAGGAAGAAGCGCAGGGCGAGAGGGGAAAACCAGGAAATCACAGCTCCAAACACATCATCCCCAGGGGCGAGGGGGGGAACCCACAACCAGCTACCCAGTAACACCAGCAAGGAGGGCAACCACACCACCCTCCTCTGCATAGAAAACCCCCTACCCCTAACCCTCACAGCCCCCACTCAAATACACAGCCAAATCTCTCTCCCCCCACACCCAATCCCCAGCCTTCTACCCCTCCCGTCTTCCCGCCGAGTCCCCCCTCCCCCCCCTTTCCTTCTTGTCCTCCCTCCCCTTTCACCCCATACTCTCCTTGTCCCTCTCCCTTCACTTGACCCACCCCCCTCATCCCAGTATCCTCTGCAACCCTGTTATCCACTTCACAAAACCTCACACCCATGGAATATCTTCCCCCACCCCACTAGCAAAACACTCACCGAGGAGGCGATTTGAGAAGGGACAGAAGAAAGTGAGCCTCAAGGCAATGTACACTAACATAGATGTAATTACAAATAAAGCAAATGAACTTGGAGAATGGGTACTAGAGGAAAACCTAGACATAATAGCTCTCACAGAAACAAAGCTAACGAAAACAATAACAAATGCAGTGTTCCCACAGGACTATTATGTTATGAGGAAAGAGGGAGAAGGAAGAGGTGGTGGTGGATGTAGCCCTGCTGGTAAGAACAGGCTGGGATTTTGAGGAGATGGTTGTTCAGGGATGCGAAGGTTTCAGTGACTACATAACAGGTACAATAACAACTGGAGGGCAAAAAATTATAGTCGTAGTCATATACAATCCACCCCCAAATGACAGAAGACCCAGACAGGAATATGATAGAAACAACATGGCCACCATTAACATAATAGAGAGAGCAGCTTCAGTTGCTAGCAGGAATGGATCTGGACTACTAATCATGAGAGAATTCAACCATGGGAAGATAGAATGGGAGAACAGAGACCCGCATGGAGGACTAGAAACATGGAGACCTAAGCTGCTGGACGTGGCAACAAGAAACTTTCTAAGCCAGCATATCAAGGAACCAACAAGAATGAGAGGAGAAGATAAACCAGCAATGCTTGATTTTGTATTTACCCTAAATGATTGAGATATAAGGGAAGTCAACATGGAAGCACCTTTGGGAATGAGTGATCACAGTGTATTGAACTTTGAGTACCTGGTAGAGCTAGGACTTATCTCCCCCCGAAAAGAACTAGGAAACAAAAGGCTGGCATACCGAAAGGGAAATTATGAGGAGATGAGAAGCTTCCTAAGGGACACAGACACCTTGGGACACAGACCTCAGAGCTAAGTCTGTACAAGATATGATAGACTATGTCACCCAAAAGTGTCAGGAGGCAGTAAGCAGATACATCCCGGCCCAAAAGGAAAAATCCGAGAAGCAAAAGAAGAATCCATGGTATAATAGGGCATGTATGGAAGCAAAGAAACTGAACAGAAGGGCGTGGAGGAACTTCCGGAATAACAGAACACCAGAAAGCAGAGTGAGTTACCAGAGAACCAGGAATGAGTATGTCAGAGTGAGTAGAGAAGCAGAGAAAAGTTATGAAAATGATATAGCAAACAAAGCAAAGACCGAACCAAAGCTACTCCTCAGTCACATCAGATGGAAAACAACAATGAAAGAACAGGTAGTGAAACTTAGAACAGGCGAGTACAGGTATAGAGAGAATAACAAAGAGGTGTGTGAAGAACTCAACAAGAGGTTCCAGGTCTTCACAACAGAACAAGGTGAGGTCACTGTGCTAGGAGAAAGGGAAGTAAACCAGGCGGCCTTGGAAGGGCTCGAAATTACGAGAGAGGAGGTCAAGAGACAACTGCTGGATCTGGATGTGAGAAAGGCTGTTGGTCCAGACGGGATCTTGCCATGGGTACTGAAAGAGTGTGCAGAGGCACTTTGCTTGCCACTCTCCATAGTGTATAGTAGGTCACTGGAGACGGGAGACCTACCAGAAATATGGAAGACGGCGAATGTGGTCCCAATATACAAAATGGGCGACAGGCAAGAGGCACTGAATTACAGGCCAGAGTCCTTGATTTGTATACCATGCAAAGTGATTTAGAAGATCGTGAGAAAAAAACCTGGCATCACATCTGGAGAGAAGGGACTTCGTGACAAATCGCGAACATGGGTTCAGGGAGGTTAAATCTATTCTGACTGGCTTAATAGAATTCTACGATCAGGTGACAAAGATTAAGCAAGAAAAAGAGGGCTGGGCGAACTGCATTTTCTTGGATTGTCGGAAAGCCTTTGACACAGTACCGCATAAGAGGCTGGTACATAATCTGGGGAGACGGGCAGTTGTAGCAGGTAAGGTGCTCCAGTGGATAAGGGAGTACCTAAGCAATAGGAAGCAGAGAGTTACAGTGAGGGGTGAGACCTCCGATTGGTATGAAGTCACCAGTGGAGTCCCACAGGGCTCTGTAATCGGTCCTATCTTGTTTCTGATATATGTAAATGATCTCCATGAGGGTATAGATTCATTTCTCTCAATGTTTGTGGACGATGCCAAAACTATGAGAGGGATTAAGACAAAAGAGGACTGTTTGAGGCTTGAAGAAGACCTAGACAAGCTGAAGGAATGGTCGAACAAATGGTAGTTAGAGTTTAACCCAACCAAATGTAATGTAATGAAGGAAATTCTTCAGGAGTCAGAGAAAGAAAAAGACTTGGGAGTTGTTATCACGCCAGACCTATCTCCTGTAGCCCATATCAAGAGGATAACATCACCAGAATATGCCAGGCCGCCCAACATACGAACGGCATTCAGAAACTTGTGTAAAGAATTATTCAGAACTTTGTATACCACATATGTCAGGCATATGTGGAGTATGTTTGTATACCTGGAGTATGTAGCCCCAGCATGGAGTCCATATCTATTCAAGGATAAGACTAAACTGGAAAACGTTAAAAGGTTTGCCACCAGACTAGTACCCGAGCTGAGAGGTATGAGCTACGAGGAGTTAAACCTCACTTCGCTGGAAGACAGAAGAGTTAGAGGGGGACATAATCACCACATTCAAGATTCTGAAGGGAATTGATAGGGTAGATAAAGACAGGCTATTTAACACAAGGGGCACACGCACAAGGGGACACAGGTGAAAACTGAGTGCCCAAATGAGCTACAGAGATATTAGAAAGAACTTTTTTAGTGTCAGAGTGGTTGACAAATGGAATGCATTAGGAAGTGATGTGGTGGAGGCTGACTCCATACACAGTTTCAAGTTTAGATATGATAGAGCCCAATAGGCTCAGGAATCTGTACACCAGTTGATTAATGGTTGAGAGGCGGGACCAAAGAGCCAGAGCTCAACCCCCGCAAACACAACTAGGTGAGTACAACTAAGTGTGTACACACACACACACAACAATCAACAATCACCTGTTGATTGACAGTTGAGAGGTGGGACTAAAGAGCCAGAGCTCAACCCCCGCAAGCACAACTAGGTGAGTACAACTAGGTGAGTACACACACACACACACACACACACACACACACACACACACACACACACACACACACACACACACACACACACACACACACATACACACACACACACACACACACAGTCCAAAAGGAAAACAGAGAAATGAAAATGAGAAACCCATGGTTTAATCAGAGATGTAGGCCAGCTAAGCAGCAAAGTAAAGGGGCATGGAGAAACTGTAGGAATAACAGGACACTGGAGAACAGAGAAAAATACCAGAATGCCAGGAATGAATATGTCAGGACGAGAAGAGAGGCAGAAAGACAATACGAAAATGACATCGCAAGCAAGGCAAAGACTCCGCCTAAATTGTTGCATAGCCACATCAGGAGAAAAACCACAGTAAAGGAACAGGTTATGAGATTAAGGATAGGGGCGGAAGGATTCACTACAAACGACAAGGAAGTGTGTGAGGAATTGAATAAGAAATTCCAGGTCTTCACCTTAGAGCAAGGAGAAATTCCAGAGGTGAGGGACTAGCTAACCAGGAACCAATGAAAGAGTTTGAGATTACCAGCGGGGAAGTAAGAAAGTGTTTACAAGAGTTGGATGTGACAAAGGCTATAGGCCCAGATGGAATCTTCCCTCCTTCTAAAGGAAGGAGCAAGAGAACTGTGCCTACCACTCTCCAAAGTGTATAACAAATCACTGGCAACAGGGGAACTACCAGATATTTGGAAAGCAGCTAACGTAGTCCCGATATACAAGAAAGGGGATAGACAGGAGACACTGAACTACAGGCCAGTGTCTCTAACCTGCATACCATGCAAGCTGATGGAGAAGATTGTGCGAAAAAAACTAATGGAGCATCAGCAGCGAAGGAACTTTGTAACACAGCATCAACATGGGTTTAGGGATGGCAGGTCCTACCTCATAGGGTTACTTGAATTCTACGACCAGGCAACAAAAATAAGGCAAGAAAGAGAAGTGTGGGCAGACTGCATATTTTTGGATTGTCAGAAAGCCTTTGATACAGTGCCACACACAAGAGGCTAGTGAAAAAGATAGAGATGCAGGCTGGAGTGAAAAGGAACGTACTCCGGTGGATAGAGGAGTACCTAAGCAACAGGAGACAACGAGTCTGTGTGAGGGGTGAGGTCTCAGATTAGCGAGACGTTAAAAGTGGAGTCCCGCAGGGGTCAGTACTTGGACCTATACTGTTTCTGGTATATGTAAATGATCTCCCAGAGGGTATAGATTCGTTCCTCTCAATGTTTGCCGACGAAGCAAAAATTATGAGGAGGATTGAAACAGAGGATGATAGTAGGAGGCTACAAGATGACCTAGATAGACTGAGTGAATGGTCCAAGAAATAGCTGTTGAAGTTCAACCCGAGTAAATGCAAAGTAATGAAACTAGGCAGTGGAAACAGGAGGCCAGACACAGGATACAGAATAGGAGATGAAGTACTTAATGAAACAGACAGAGAGGAAGATCTAGGAGTTGATATCACACCAAACCTGTCTTCTGAAGCCCACATAAAGAGAATAACGTCTGCGGCATATGCGAGGCTGGCTAACATCAGAACGGCGTTCAGGAACCTGTGTAAGGAATCATTCAGAATCTTGTACACCACATATGTAAGACCAATCCTGGAGTATGCGGCCCCAGCATGGAGCCCGTACCTTGTCAAGCACAAGATGAAGCTGGAAAAAGTCCAAAGGTATGCTACTAGACTAGTTCCAGAACTAAGAGGCATGAGTTATGAGGACAGGCTGCGGGAAATGCACCTTACGACAATGGAAGACAGAAGAGTAAGGTGGGACATGATCACAACCTACAAAATCCTCAGGGGAATCGACCGGGTAAACAAGGATGAACTATTCCACACTGGAGGAACGCGAACAACAGGACACAGGTGGAAGCTGAGTACCCAAATGAGCCACAGAGACATTAGAAAGAACTTTTTCAGTGTCAGAGTAGTTAGTAAATGGAATGCACTAGGAAGTGATGTGGTGGTGGCTGACTCCATACACAGTTTCAAATGTAGATATGATAGAGCCCAGTAAGCTCAGGAATCTGTACACCAGTTGATTGACGGTTGAGAGGCGGGACCAAAGAGCCAAAGCTCAACCTCCGCAAGCACAATTAGGTGAGTACACACACACAGAAGGGTTACATATCGATTCTCAAGGGAATCGACAGGGTTAATAAAGACAGGCTATTTAACACAAGGGGCACACGCACAAGGGGACACAGGTGGAAACTGAGTGCCCAAATGAGCCACAGAGATATTAGAAAGAACTTTTTTTAGTGTCAGAGTGTTTGACAAATGGAATGCATAAGGAAGTAATGTGGTGGAGGCTGCCTCCATACACAGTTTCAAGTGTAGATATGATAGAGCCCAATAGGCTCAGGAACCTGTACACCTGTTGATTGACGGTTGAGAGGCGGGACCAAAGAGCCAGAGCTCAACCCTCGCAAGCACAACTAGGTGAGTACAACTAGGTGAGTACACTCAAACACACACACACACACACACACACACACACACACACACACACACACACACACACACACACACACACACACACACACACATAAATTCTTGTTCAGGATATCATATATATTTAAAAATCTCAGGGTGGCTCATTTCGGCAGAGGTAACGCATAAGGGATAACTTGACATATACACGCACGCCCGCCCACGTACGTATACACGCACACAAGTGTGCACACGCGAAAACACACACACACACACACACACGCACACACACACACACACACAATCGATCAGTCAGGGGAAAAGGCATTAACACCTGGGATCAGGACCTTACTATCCCCCCCCTCTTGACCCACCCATCTGACCTGACCAGACCTGGTCGCCATCTCCGCCCCCCCCCCACCCCCTGTCCCCCGCATCGCCCATACACACACTCTTCCCCTCTCCACTCTCTCCCCCTCTCTCCCTCTCCCACTCTCTCTCTCTTCCACTCTCTATCTCTCCCACTATCTCTCTCCTCCTCTCCCTCTCTTCTCTCTCTCTCTCTCTCTCTCTCTCTCTCTCTCTCTCTCTCTCTCTCTCTCTCTCTCTCTCTCTCTCTCTCTCTCTCTCTCTCTCTCTCTCTCTCTCTCTCTCTATCTCTCTCTCTCTTTCTCTCTCTCTTTCTCTCTCTCTTTCTCTCTCTCTCTCTTTCTTTCCTTCCCCCTCCCTCTCTGCCCACACACACACACACACACACACACACAACTACACACACACACACACACACAACTACACACACACATCTACACACATATACACACACACCTCCCCCCCTCTCTCCCTCACCCGTTCTCTCCCTCACCCGCTCTCTCCCTCTCCATCTATCTCCCTCTCCTCTCTCTCCCTCTCTCCCTCCCGCCTCTCTCTCCATCTACTCCCCCCCCCCCTCCCCTTCTACTTTCTTCTCACTTCAGTGGAAGGGTCGGATCCCCCCCACCCCACCCATTTATCTCTCCCTTTATCACTCCCTTCTCTCTCTCTCTCTTTCTCTCTCTCTTTCTCTCTCTCTTCCTCTCTCTCTCTCCCTCCCCCATCCCGCTCTGCCCTCCTGACAAATCCTTTCACGGCACAAGTATAGGAACAGGGTCAAGCATGTCAGCCAGAGGTACCAGAGGAACAGGGAAGAGCCAAGGTGATGAAATGAAGGAAATGTTCACCCAGTTTCTGGAGGACATCAAGAGTGAGATGCAAGAAATGATGCAGGAAATGAAGAACGAAATAAGCAACCTGAAAAGAGAGCTGACAGCAGCAAAGAAGGAGATTAGAGCCCTCAAAGAGAATGGTATCGAGGCTGAGAATCAGAAAACCATCCAGGGAGAAAGTGGTAATAGTTTTTTGGATGAGAATGCCACAATAAAAGCAACATTTGCAGAAATACTAAAAAAAAATAACTCTGATGTAATGACTGCAGTGATGGAGGTGGCCATGAAAGCAGCCACCTCACAGGAGGCAGCACGCTCCACTAGCCAACTGCTGGAAAGGAACAGATCAGTGGTTGCGGTGGGTATTGAAGAGCAGGAAGGCTCTAATAGGACAGAGTGGAATGACAAGGACAAAGCAGCAGTGAATGAAGTACTAAAGTCACTAGACATGGAAGGGGCTGAGCATAGCATTGAGAAGGTTTTCAGGCTAGGTTGGTACAACAAAGACCGAGACCGAATGATAAAGATAGTGTTTGCAAACGAGAGCACAAAGGAGAAGATCCTATCAAGGAAGAGCTCCCTGAAAAGCGTGGGAAAATTAAAAAATGTATTCCTCCAGAGAGACATGACAAGGGAGGAGAGAGCCGTGGTGGCAGAAGCAAGGAAGAGGGGCAGGGCGAGAGGGGAAAACCAGGAAGTCACAGCTCCCAACACAACACCCCCAGAAGCGAGGGGGGAACCCACAACCAGCTACCCAGTAACACCAGAAGGGAGGATAACCCCGCCTCCCTCCTCTGCATAGAAAACCCCCCTACCCCAAACCCTCCCTGCCCCCACTCAAATGTTCAGCGAAATCTCCCTCCCCCCACACCCAATCCCCACCCTTCTACCCCCTCCCCTCCTCCTGAGTCCTCCCTCCCCCCCTTTCCTTCCTGTCCTTCCTCCCCTTTCACCCCATACCCTCCCTGTCCCTCCCCCTTCAGTGGATCCCCCGCCCCTTATCTCTGTATCCTCTGAGACCCTGTTATCCACCTCACAGGTCCTCAAACCCATGGAACATCCTCCCCCACCAGCAGAACACTCACCAAGGAGGCGATTTGAGAAGGGACAGAAGAAAGTGAGCCTCAAAGCAATGTACACTAATATAGATGGAACTACAAATAAAGCAAATGAGCTTGGAGAACGGGTACTAGAGGAAAACCCAGACATAATAGCCCTCACAGAAACAAAGATCACGAAAACGATAACAAACGCAGTGTTCCCACAGGACTATTATGTTATGAGGAAAGAGAGGGAAGGAAGAGGTGGGGGTGGTGTAGCTCTGCTGGTAAGAAAAGGCTGGGATTTTGAGGAGATGGATATTCGAGGCTGTGAAGGTTTCAGTGACTACATAGCAGGTACCGTAACAAATGGAGGGAAAATAATTATAGTCGTAGTCATATATAATCCACCACCAAATGACAGAAGACCTAGACAGGAATATGATAGAAACAACATGGCCACCATTAACATAATAGAAAGAGCAGCTTCTGTTGCTAGCAGGAATGGATCTGGACTACTAATTATGGGAGACTTCAACCATGGGAAGATAGATTGGAAGAACAGAGACCTGCATGGAGGACCAGAAACATGGAGGGCTAAGCTCCTGGACGTGGCAACAAGAAACTTTCTAAGCCAGCACATCAAAGAACCAACAAGAATGAGAGGAGAAGATGAACCAGCAATGCTTGATTTGATATTTACCCTAAATGAGTGGGATATAAGGGAAGTTAAGATGGAAGCGCCCTTGGGAATGAGTGACCACAGTGTATTGAACTTTGAGTACCTGGTAGAGCTAGGACTTATCTCCCCCAAAAAAGAACTAGGAATCAAAAGGCTGGCATACCGAAAGGGAAATTATGAGGAAATGAGAAGTTTCCTAAGTGAAATACCTTGGGACACAGACCTCAGAGATAAGTCTGTACAGGGTATGATGGACTATGTTACCCAAAAGTGTCAGGAGGCAGTAATCAGGTTCATCCCGGCCCAAAGGGAAAAATCCGAGAAGCAACAGAAGAATCCATGGTATAATAGGGCATGTATGGAAGTGAAGAAACTGAACAAAAGGGCGTGGAGGAACTTCCGGAATAACAGAACACCAGAAAGCAGAGAGAGATACCAGAGAACCAGGAATGAGTACGTCAGGGTGAGAAGAGAAGCAGAGAAAAGTTTTGAAAATGATATAGCAAACAAAGCCAAGACCGAACCAAAGCTACTCCACAGTCACATCAGAAGGAAAACAACAGTGAAAGAACAGGTATTGAAACTTCGAACAGGCGAGGACAGGTATACAGAGAATGACAGAGAAGTGTGTGAAGAACTCATCAAGAGGTTCCAGGAGGTCTTCACAATAGAACAAGGTGAGGTCACTGTGCTAGGAGAAAGGGAGGTAAACCAGGTGGCCTTGGAAGAGTTCGAAATTACGAGAGAGGAGGTCAAGAGACACCTGCTGGATCTGGATGTTAGAAAGGCTGTTGAGATCCAGATGGGATCTCACCATGGATACTGAAAGAGTGTGCAGAGGCACTTTGCTTGCCACTCTCCATAGTGTATAGTAAGTCACTGGAGACGGGAAACCTACCAGAAATATGGAAGACGGCGAATGTGGTCCCAATATACAAAAAGGGCGACAGGCAAGAGGCACTGAACATCAGGCCAGTGTCCTTGACTTGTATACCATGCAAGGTGATGGAGAAGATAGTGAGAAAAAACCTGGTAACACATCTGGAGAAAAGGGACTTCGTGACAAATCGCCAGTATGGGTTCAGGGAGGGTAAATTTTGCCTTACAGGCTTGATAGAATTCTACGATCAGGTGACAAAGATTAAGCAAGAAAGAGAGGGCTGGGCGGACTGCATTTTCTTGGATTATCAGAAAGCCTTTGACACAGTACCGCATAAGAGGCTGGTACATAAGCTGGAGAGACAGGCAGGTGTAGCTGGTAAGGTGCTCCAGTGGATAAGGGAGTATCTAAGCAATAGGAAGCAGAGAGTTACGGTGAGGGGTGAAACCACCGATTGGCGTGAAGTCACCAGTGGAGTCCCACAGGGCTCTGTACTCGGTCCTATTTTGTTTCTGATATATGTAAATGATCTCCCAGAGGGTATCGATTCATTTCTCTCAGTGTTTGCAGACAATGCAAAAATTATGAGAAGGATTAAAACAGAAGAGGACTATTTGAGGCTTCAAGAAGACCTAGACAAGCTGAAGGAATGGTCGAACAAATGGTTGTTAGAGTTTAACCCAACCAAATGTAATGTAATGAAGATAGGTGTAGGGAGCAGGAGGCCAGATACAAGGTATCATCTGGGAGATGAAATTCTTCAGGAGTCAGAGAAGGAAAAAGACTTGGGGGTTGATATCACGCCAGACCTGTCTCCTGCAGCACATATCAAGCGGATAACATCAGTGGCATATGCCAGGCTGGCCAACATACGAACGGCATTCAGAAACTTGTGTAAAGAATCATTCAGAACTTTGTATACCACATATGTCAGCCCAATCCTGGAGTATGCAGCCCCAGCATGGAGTCCATATCTAGTCAAGGATAAGACTAAACTGGAAAAGGTTCAAAGGTTTGCCACAAGACTAGTACCCGAGCTGAGAGGTATGAGCTACGAGGAGAGACTACGGGAATTAAACCTCACTTCGCTGGAAGACAGAAGAGTTAGAGGGGACATGATCACCACATTCAAGATTCTGAAGGGAATTGATAGGGTAGATAAAGACAGTCTATTTAACACAAGGGGAACATGTACAAGGGGACACAGGTGGAAACTGAGTGCCCAAATGAGCCACAGAGATATTAGAAAGAACTTTTTTAGTGTCAGAGTGGTGGACAAATGGAATGCATTAGGAAGAGATGTGGTGGAGGCTGACTCCATACACAGTTTCAAGTGTAGATATGATAGAGCCCAATAGGCTCAGGAATCTGTACACCTGTTGATTTACGGTTGAGAGGCAGGACCAAAGAGCCAGAGCTCAACCCCCACAAACACAACTAGGTGAGTACAACTAGGTGAGTACACACACACACACACACACACACACACACACACACACACACAGGGGAGAGGCAGATTGGGAAACGAGGAATCCCCATGGCGGGGAAGAGACCTGGGGAGCGAAGCTGGTAGACGTTATTGACAGGAATTTCCTAACACAGTATGTGAAAGAAGATACTAGGGAAAGAGGAGGGGATACGCCCAGCCTATTAGATCTCATTTTCACCCAGAATGTAGAAGACATCGAGCAGTTGGAACATGAAATACCAATAGGAGCTAGTGACCATTGTGTCCTAGTCTTTGATTACATTATGGAGCTTAAAATTGTGACCAAAGGACAAGAGGTCCGGGAAAGGAGACTTGCTTACAGAAAAGGGGACTACAGAAGGATAAGGGACTACCTGGGAGAAGTGCAGTGGGAGGAAGAACTTAGAGGAAAAACAGTGCAAGGTATGATGAACCAAGTCATATTGAAAGGCAAGGAGGCTGAAGAGAGATTTATTCCAACAATAAATGCAAAAATCAGGAGGGAATATAATAACCCATGGTTTAATAGAGAGTGTCAGGAAGCAAAGGTGAGAAGCAGGAGGGAGTGGAGGAAGTACAGAAGACAAAGGACAGAGGACAACAAGATTAGATGTAACAGAGCTAGGAATGATTACATTAACATAAGACGAGAGTCGGAAAGAAATTATGAGAATGATATTGAAGTCAAAGCGAAAAAGCAACCTAAATTACTACATAGCCATATAAGAAGGAAGATGTCGGTAAATGACCAAGTGACAAGACTGAGGAAAAACGAAGGGGCATATACAGAAAGCGACAAGGAAATCTGCGAGGTACTGAATGCAAAATTCCATGGAGTGTTCACAACCGAGCCTGAGCAGCTCCCATTGTTAGAAGCGATTACCCAAGATGAAAGACTATCAGATGTAGAGGTGACAGCAGAGGAAGTAATGAAACAGTTGACAACACTGGATGCAAATAAAGCTGTTGGAGCAGACAAAGTATCACTGTGGATACTTAAAGAGGCAGCGCCGGCTCTCAGCGTGCCTCTGGTAATGATCTTTAATGAGTCACTTATGTCGGGAGAATTGCCCAGTTGCTGGAAGGAGGCAAATGTCGTACCGATTTTCAAAAAAGGTGATAGGGAGGAGGCACTTAACTACAGACCCGTATCACTGACAAGCATCCCCTGCAAAATACTTGAAAAAATAATTAGGCTAAGACTTGTTGAGCACCTGGAGAGCATTGGGTTTGTAAACAAGCACCAACATGGCTTCTGAACAGGGAAATCATGCCTAACAAACCTTTTAGAATTCTATGATAAAGTAACAAGGATAAGGCAGGACAGAGAAGGCTGGGCAGACTGCATATTTCTTGACTGCCAAAAGGCCTTTGATACAGTACCGCACATGAGACTGCTATACAAACTTGAGAGGCAGGGAGGAGTAAGCGGAAAGGCCCTAGTATGCGTGAAGAACTACCTAACAAGAAAGAGCCAGAGGGTAATGGTAAGGGGCGAGAAGTCGGACTGGCGAACAGTAACAAGTGGAATACCTCAAGGATCGGTGCTGGGACCAATCCTCTTTGTAATTTACGTAAATGATATGTTTACAGGAGTGGAATCATACATGTCAATGTTTGCGGATGACGCAAAATTAATGAGAAGAGTTGTGACAGACGAGGATTGTAGGATCCTCCAAGAGGACTTAAACAGGTTGCAGAGATGGTCAGGGAAATAGCTACTGGAGTTTAACACCAGTAAATGTAAAGTTATGGAAATGGGATCAGGTGACAGGAGACCAAAGGGACAGTACACAATGAAGGGGAACTGCCTACCTGTAACGATTCGAGAAAGAGACCTGGGAGTGGATGTGACACCTAATCTAACTCCTGAGGCACATATAATTAGGATAACGACAGCAGCGTACTCTACACTGGCGAAAATTAGAACTTCATTCAGAAACCTAAATGATGAGGCTTTTAGGGCGCTTTACACTGCCTACGTGAGACCCGTCTTATAGTATGCCGCGCCATCATGGAGCCCCCACCTGAAGAAACACATAAAGAAACTGGAGAAGGTTCAGAGGTTTGCGACGAGGCTTGTCCCAGAGTTACGAGGGATGGGATATGAAGAGCGTCTGAAGGAACTGAACTTTATGACACTAGAGAAAAGAAGGGAGAGAAGAGATATGATAGAAACATATAAAATACTCAGGGGAATTGACAAAATGGAAATAGATGAAATGTACACAAGTAATAATGTTACGGCCCTCTCGGGTCGCAACTGGGTTCTTTCTCTGATGTTGTTAGAGGTAGGGTATCCGGCCCCAAGCTAGTAGTGGCTTTCAAGGGATGAGATCCGTAACGCAAGTAAATTAAAGGGGAAGGGAAATAAAGGCAAAAACTTAATAATATAATTACCGCCACCAATAAATAATATATAAAAGGTTACACAGGGGAGGGGTATAAACACTATTATCTGCAAAGTAGTCTTCTTCTGAAGACGCGGAGTGTTCCACGGTGCTCGACGATGCTAAGGTCCTGGTCCTCTTGTGGCCTCACGACGAATTCTTCGATTGTCTTGAGTCTACCCTGGCCACAGGCCAGCCAAATCACAGTTCCACTGGGGGCACCGTCGTGGAGGCCATCAACCACAAGTCCAGCCTGTAGCTGGCAGGTTCCAATCAGCGACGCTGGTTAGGCCACTCCACGAGCGATACTAGGGTAGCCCTAGTCAGGAGCCTCGTGTGATCCCACAGACCACTCTCCTCGCCACAACACCCCAGTGGTTAAGCGTCTCCACCAGTCAGTCCCAGGTACGACAATCCCTCAACTGCCACGTCACAGGCAGGTTAACACCACAGTGTTCATCCGGGGGGCGACTCACAGCTGCTGCAGCAAATACTTGGTGACGAGACGGCTGCCTTGGGTAGACTGACTCAACGTTCGTTACAGCAGTCCCAGGTCGACTCTGTAATCAGACACGTCATCAGTAATCGGGACACTCTAGGGCACGTCACTTACCGGCTCAGACCCAAACGCCCATCTATCCACTCCATAGATGGCGTTGCTGTCTACGCTCCACCTCACCAGAGGTCAGCAGCGGCTGTGTTATGAGCTGATTAGGACGGGAAACTAGCCCTTGTGGCTGGTATTTCCTGTCCTCACTTGATGGCGCCGTCCATTTGGAGGCGGTTTCGGGAGCTGACCCACAGATGGCGTGGTCGTCACTGCTCCGTGCTCGGACGTTAGGCTCGGGTTCGTAACAAATAATAACAGAACGAGGGGACATGGGTGGAAACTGGAAACTCAGATGAGTCACAGAGATGTTAGGAAGTTTTCTTTTAGCGTGAGAGTCTTGGAAAAATGGAATGCACTTGGGGAACAGGTTGTGGAAGCAAATACTATTCATACTTTTAAAACTAGGTATGATAGGGAAATGGGACAGGAGTCATTGCTGTAAGCAACCGATAGCTGGATAGGCGGGATCCAAGAGTCAATGCTCGATCCTGCAAGCACAAATAGGTGAGTACAAATAGGTGAGTACACACACCAGGTATGATAGGGAAATGGGACAGGAGTCATTGCTGTAAACAACCGATGCTCGAAAGGCGGGATCCAAGAGTCAATGCTCGATCCTGCAGACACAACTAGGTGAGTACAACTAGGTGAGAACACACACACAGACACAATTCCTCCTTACCAGCCCCCCCCCCTACCAGGGTGGCCTGGTAGCGTGGTGGATAGCGCACAGGACTCGTAATTCTGTGGCGCTGGTTCGATTCCTGCACCAGGCAGAAACCAGTGGGCAAAGTTTCTTTCACCCTGAATGCCCCTGTTACCTAGCAGTAAATAGGTACATGGGAGTTAGTCAGCAGTCACGGGCTGCATCCTGGGGTGTGTGTGTGTGTGTGTAGTGTGAGAAAAGAATAAAAGTAGTAATTAGTAAACAGTTGATTGACAGTTGAGAAGCGGGCTGAAATAGCAAAGCTCAACCCGGCAAACACAACTAGGTGAACAAATCTACAAGGGCCGTGATGAGGATTCGAACCTGCGTCCGGGAGCATCCCAGACACTGCCTTAATCGACTAAGCTATTGACTGAGAACGGCCTATTGACATAGCTTGGGTGCAGGGGAGGGGGGGGTTGTGTAAAATCCTGGTTTGTGCCTCGGAGAGGTTACGGGATCCAGTATGTTTAGTATAACTTCGGATTCAACCCTTTTACCCTGTCGTAGCTCAGTCGATTAAGGCAGTGTCTGGGATGCTCCCGGACGCAGGTTCGAATCCTTGTCACGGCCCTTCTGGATTTGTTCACTTGATGCATCACGTTAGTGTGATCTCTGTGTGGAACAACTAGGTGAACACACACACACACACACACACACACACACACACACACACACACACACACACACACACACACACACACACACACACACACACACACACACACACACACAAACACACACACACTCTGGGGTTGTGTTGTCACGCTCCCCCTCTCCCTCCCCCCCATCCTCCTCCCCGATCTTCCTACTACTTCCCCATGGGTGAGTTCATGGGGGTCAAGGCAGCAGTTGAAGTCGGCAGTTTGTGGTGCTGGCCTAGTTTGTGCTGTGAGGCCCAGATGGATGTGGGAAAAAGGGTGACAGACAAGAGGCACTGAACTACAGGCCAGTGTCCTTAACTTGTATACCATGCAAGGTGATGGAGAAGATTGTGAGAAAAAAACTAGTAACACATCTGGAGAGAAGAGACTTCGTGACAACACATCAACATGGGTTCAGGGAGGGTAAATCTTGCCTTACAGGATTGATAGAATTCTACGATCAGGTGACAAAGATTAAACAAGAAAGAGAAGGGTGGGCGGACTGCATTTTTTTGGACTGTCGGAAAGCCTTTGACACAGTACCCCATAAAAGGTTGATGCATAAGCTAGAGAAACAGGCAGGAGTAACTGGTAGGGCGCTCCAGTGGATAAGGGAGTACCTAAACAATAGGAAGCAGAGAGTTACAGTGAGGGGTGAGACCTCAGATTGGCGTGAAGTCACCAGTGGAGTCCCACAGGGCTCTGTACTTGGACCTATCCTGTTTCTGATATACGTAAATGATCTCCCAGAGGGTATAGACTCATTCCTCTCAATGTTTGCTGACGACGCCAAAATTATGAGAAGGATTAAGACAGAGGAGGACAGCTTGAGGCTTCAAGAAGACCTGGACAAGCTGCAGGAATGGTCGAACAAATGGCTGTTAGAATTTAATCCAAGCAAATGTAATGTAATGAAGATAGGGGTAGGAAGCAGGAGACCAGATACAAGGTATCACTTGGGAGATGAAATACTTCAAGAGTCCGAGAGAGAGAAAGACCTGGGGGTTGATATCACGCCAGACCTGTCCCCTGATGCTCATATCAAGAGGATAACAGCAGCAGCATATGCCAGGTTGGCTAACATAAGAATGGCCTTTAGAAACTTGAGTAAGGAAGCTTTCAGAACATTATATACCACATATGTCAGACAAATCCTGCAGTATGCGGCACCAGCATGGAGTCCATATCTAGTCAAGCATAAGACTAAAATGGAAAAGGTTCAAAGGTTTGCCACCAGACTAGTACCCGAGCTGAGAGGTATGAGCTACGAGGAGAGACTACGGGAATTAAACCTCACTTCGTTGGAAGACAGAAGAGTTAGGGGGGACATGATCACCACATTCAAGATCCTCAAGGGAATTGACAGGATTGATAAAGACAGGCTGTTTAACACAAGGGGCACATGCACTAGGGGACACAGGTGGAAACTGAGTGCCCAAATGAGCCACAGAGATATTAGAAAGAACTTTTTTTAGTGTCAGAGTGGTTGACAAATGGAATGCATTAGGAAGTGATGTGGTGGAGGCTGACTCCATACACAGTTTCAAGTGTAGATATGATAGAGTCTAATAGGCTCAGGAACCTGTACACCTTTTGATTGATAGTTGAGAGGCGGGACCAAAGAGCCAGAGTTCAACCCCCGCAAGCACAACTAGGTGAGTACACACACACACACACACACAGCATGTGAAGGAAGACACTAGGGAAAGAGGAGGGGAAATGCAAGGAGGCTGAAGAAAGATTTATTCCAACAGTAAAGGAAAAAAGCAGGAGGGAATATAATAACCCATGGTTTAATAGACAGTGTCAAGAAGCAAAAGTGAGAAGCAGGAGGGAATGGAGGAAGTACAGAAGACAAAGGACAGAGGACAACAGGATTAGATGTAACAGAGCTAGGAACGATTACATTAACATAAGACGAGTGTCAGAAAGAAATTATGAGAATGATATTGCAATCAAAGTGAAAAAGCAACCTAAATTACTACATAGCCATATAAGAAGGAAGATGTCGGTAAATGACCAAGCGACAAGACTGATGAAAACAGAAGGGGCATATACAGAAAGCGACAAAGAAATCTGCGAGGTACTGAATGCATGTTTCCATGGAGTGTTCACAACTGAGCCTGAGTGGCTCCCATTGTTAGAAGAGATTACCCTAGATGAAAGACTATCAGATATAGAGGTGACAGCAGAGGAGGTAATGAAACAGTTGACAACACTCTATGCAACTAAAGCGGTTGGACCAGACAAAGTATCACCATGGATACTAAAAGAGGCAGCGCAGGCTCTTAACTACAGACCCGTATCACTGACAATCATCCCTTGCAAAATACTTGAAAGAATAACTAGGCTAAGACTTGTTGAGCACCTGGAGAGCATTGAGTTTGTAAATAAGCACCAACATGGGTTCTGGACAGGGAAATCATGCCTAACAAACTTTGAGAATTCTATGACAAAGTAACAAGGATAAGGCAGGACAGAGAAGACTGGGCAGAATGCATATTTCTTGACTGCCAAAAGACCTTCGATACAGTACCGCACATGAGACTGCTTTACAATCTTGAGAGGCAGGCAGGAGTAAGCGGAAAGGCCCTAGCATGGGTAAGGCACTACCTAACAGGAAGGAGCCAGAGGGTAATGATATGGGGCGAGAAGTCGGACTGGCGAACAGTAACGAGTGGAGTACCTCAAAGATCGGTGCTGGGCCCAATCCTATTTCTAATTTACGTAAATGCCATGTTTACAGGAGTGGAATCATACATGTCAATGTTTGCGGATGACGCAAATTAATGAGAAGAGTTGTGACAGATGAGGATTGTAGGATCCTCCAAGAGGACTTAAACAGGTTGCAGAGATGGTCAGGGAAATGGCTACTGGAGTTCAACACCAGTAAATGTAAAGTTATGGAAATGGGATCAGGTGATAGACGACCAAAAGGACAGAACACAATGAAGGGAAACTGCCTACCTGTAACGTTTCGAGAAAGAGACCTGGGAGTGGATGTGACACCTAATCTAACTCCTGAGGCACATATAAATAGGATAACGACAGCAACGTACTCTACACTGGCGAAAATTAGAACTTCATTCAGAAACCTAAGTGAGGAGGCTTTAAGGGCGCTTTACACTGCCTACGTGAGACCAGTCTTAGAGTATGCCGCGCCATCATGAAGCCCCCACCTGAAGAAGCACATAAGGAAACTAGAGAAGGTTCAGAGGTTTTGCGACGAGGCTTGTCCCAGAGTTACGAGGAATGGGATATAAAGAAAGTCTGAGGGAACTGAACCTTACGACACTAGAGAAAAGAAGGGAGAGAGGAGATATGATAGGAACATATAAAATACTCAGGGGAATTGACAAAGTGGAAATAGATGAAATGTTCACACGTAATAATAACAGAACGAGGGGACATGGGTGGAAACTGGAAACTCAGATGAGTCACATAGATGTCAGGAAGTTTTCTTTTAGCGTGAGAGTAGTGGAAAAATGGAATGCACTTGGGGAACAGGTTGTGGAAGCAAACTCTATTCATAATTTTAAAATTAGGTATGATAGGGAAATGGAACAGGAGTCATTGCTGAAAACAACCGATGGCTAGAAAGGCGGGATCCAAAAGCCAAGCTCGATCCTGCAAGCACAAATAGGTGAGTACACACACACACACACACACACACACACACACACACACACACACACACACACACACACACACACACACACACACACACACTGGAATGGAGAACTGGAATTGAAAACAAATATGACAGAGAGCAGACACAACACAGCGGGAGGAGGAGGAGGAGGACAAGATGTCTCGCTTGAGGATGGACTCTTTCAAATGTTGAATGAAATCAGGGTGGAACTACAAATAATGAGGGAAAAGGTAACCAACCTGCAGGATGAGCTGATTGAGGCAGGGGAGGAGATTAAAAGCCTCAAAGAGAATCTCCAATATCAGACATGATCAAGCCCTCAGGAAGATGGTAATGTATCTATAGAAGGGACTTCTACATTACAACCCTCATTTGCAGACATACTTAGAAGGCCCCTGGAAGTTGTCTGTGCAGAACAGGAAATTGCCATGAAAGTTGCTACTTCTCAGGAAGCAGCAAAATGCACTAGCTGACTGATAGAGAGGAAAAGAGCAGTAATCGTAGTAGGTATTAAGAAGCAAATAGGGGCCACTCCAGGGGAGAGGAGAAATACGGACAAAGCCACAGTCAAAGAGATCCTTGATGGGGTACAGATGGAGAGAGAAGAACAGAATATAGTAAAGGTGTTCAGGCTTGGCTGGTACAACAAGGAAAAAGATCGATTGATAAAAGTGGGTTTCAAAAGCAAGGACACAAAAGAAGAAATTTTAGCAAAAAAGAGCAGCCTACTCAATATACTGAAGTTCAAAAAGGTATTCCTACAGAGAGATATGACCAGGAAGGAGAGCATGAGGGCAGCAGCAGCGATTAAGGAGAGCAAGGAGAGGGACAGGAAACAGGGAACCACAGCCCAGAACCCTATGATCCCAGAAGGGAGTGGGGAACCCTCCAAAGGCAATTAAACAGCCCCAGTGGGAGGACGATCACACCCACCTCCCACCCAATAGAAGCCCTACCTGCCCCAGCCCCTTTGCTCCCCACACCACCCTAAGCCCTTCCTTCTCCCTAACCCTCCTAAAGCTCTTCCTCCTCTTCTGTCCCCACAAGCCCTCTTTTCTCCCCCTCTCCCCAAGGCCTCATTTCTCCCCACCTCCCCAAGCCCTCCCTCCTGCCCTTCCCCCCCAAACCCCCCTTTATTCCCCACCCCCAAGCCCTCCCTTCTCTCCCACCCCCTCCAAACCCTTACTTTGCCCCTACCCACTCCAAACTGGATCCCCTCAGTCCCCCCAATCCCAGGTCCCTCTCACCCTCAGCTCCCCTCACAACCTAGGGCTCCCCTTCCGCCTCCACATCCCAGACCCTCCATGTTAACCTACTCCTGTGGAATCAACAGAAACTGAAGATGGATAGAAAAGAGTCAGCTTCAAGGTTATGTACTCGAACATAGACGGAATTACAAGCAAGGCGAAAGAACTTAGGGAAAGAGCACAAGAAGTAAACCCAGATGTAATTGGACTCACAGAAACAAAATCTCAGGAATCATAACGAATGTGGTGCTCCGAGGATTACACTGTAATAAGGAATGAGAGGGAGGGTAGTAGAGGAGGCAGAGTGACCCTACTCATGAGAAAGGAATGGAGTTTCAAGGAGATAGTTATCCCAGGCTGTGAAGGGTTTAGAGACTACATAACAGGCACCATAACGAATGAAGAACCAAGAGTTGTAGTAACAGTGATATATAATCCTCCACCTAATGACAGAAGACCCTGGCAAAAGTATGACAGAAACAATATGGCAGTTAACAACATAATTAAGAGGGCAGCCTCTGCTGCCTGTGGAAATCGATCCCATCTGCTCATCATGTGGACTTCAATCACGAAAGGATAGACTGGGAGAACAAGGAACCGCATGGGGGAGAGGAAATGTGGAGAGCTAAAATACTGAAGGTGGCAACTAAAAACGCTTTAAGCCAGCATGTCAGGGAACCCACAAAAATGAAGGGAAATGATGAGCCAGCGACACTCGACCTAGTCTTCAATCTGAATGACAAAAATTTGGAAGACAGCAAACGTAGTCCCGATATACAAGAAGGGGAATAGACAGGAGGCACTGAACTACAGGTCAGTGTCCCTAACTTGCATACCTTGCAAGCTCATGGAGAAAATTATGCGAAAAAAGCTAGTGGAACATCTGGAGCGAAGGAACTCTGTGACACAACACCAACATGGTTTCAGGGATGGCAAGTCACGCCTCACAGGATTAATTGAATTCTACGATCAAGCAACAAGAATCAGACAAGAAAAAGAGGGGTGGGCAGACTGCATATTTTTGGATTGCCAGAAAGCCTTTGACAGAATGTCACACCAGAAACTAGTGCGAAAGCTGGAGATGCAGACAGGAGTGAAAGGGAAGGTACTCCATTGGATAAGGGAGTACGTAAGTAACAGAAGACAGCGAGTCACTGCGAGGGGTGAGGTCTCAGATTGGCGAGACGTCACCAGTGGGGTCCCGCAGAATTAAGTCCTTGGACCCATGTTATTTTTATATATGTAAATGATCTTCCAAATGGTATACATTCCTCACATTGTTTGATGATGATGCAAAAATTATGGGGAGGATTAAGATGGAGAAAGACAGTATGAGGCCGCAAGATGACCTAGACAGACTGAATGAACGGTCCAACAAATGGCTACTAAAGTTCAACCCGAGTAAATGTAAGGTAATGAAATTAGACAGTGGAAACAGGAGGCCAGACGCAGGATACAGAATTGGAGATGACGTCCGTCATGAAACGGACAGAGAGAAGGATCTAGGAGTTGATATCACGGCAAACCTGTCTCCTGAAGCCCACGTCAAAAGAATAACATCGGTGGCGTATGCGAGGCTGGCTAACATCAGAACTGCTTTCAGGAACCTGTGTAAGGTATCCTACAGAACCTTGTATACCACATTTGTCAGACCAATCCTGGAGTATTCGGCCCCAGCATGGAGCCCGTACATTTGTCAAGCACAAGGCGAAGGTTGAAAAAGTTCAGAGATATGCAACTAGGCTAGTCCCAAAACTAAGAGGCATGAGTTACGAAGAAACGCTGCGGGAATGTACCTAACGACACTCGAAGACACAAGAGTAAGGGGAGACATAATCACTACCTATAAAATTCTCAGATGAATTGACAAGGTAAATAAAGATAAACTGTTTAACACGGGAGGAACACGAACAAGGAAACACAGGTGGAAACTTAGTACCCAAGTGAGCCATAGGGACGTTAGAAAGAACTTTTTCAGTGTCAGAGTAGTTAATAAATGGAATGCACTAGGAAGTGATGTGGTGGAGGCTGACTCCATACACAGTTTCAAATGTAGATATGATAGAGCTCAATAGGCTCAGAAATCTGTACATCAGTTGATTAACAGTTGAGAGGCGGGACCAAAAAGCCAGAGCTCAACTCCCACAAGCACAATTAGGTGATTACACACATACACACACACGCTAACTGACAGGTGTCTGGCAACTGAGCGGACAGCGCGCAGGACTCGTAATTCTGTGGCCCGGGTTCGATTCCCGGATCAGAACCAATGGGCAAAGTTTCTTTCACCCTAATGCACCTGTTACCAAGCAGTAAATAGGTTCCTGGGAGTTAGACAGGTGTTACGGAGCTCCTTCCCGGGTGTGTGTGCGTGTGTGCTGGAAGAAACTAATTAGTTAGTAGTTAGTTACAGTTGATTGATTGACAGTTGAGAGGTGGGCCGAAAGAGCAAAGCTCAACCCCCACAAGAACAATCAGGTGAATACCACTAGGTGAATACACCACACACACACATGAAAGAGAGAGAGTCCTGGGCGTTATCTGGTATCCGTGACGAAGCAGCGCCGTAAGAAACCTGCGTCCCTGTCACCCTTCATATCACTCACTGCAACACAAGCGATGGCAAGACACACATCTTCCTGCGGTGTTATCATGCAACACACGGGGGGCCCCAGAGGGGTCCTGTTGGGGGCCATGCCTCTCCTTGGGGGGGGGGAGGGGTCACAGGAAATCCTATTGGGGATAATCTATACAAGAGATAAATAAAAATAAAATATCCTCTCCAACAAAATTGGACCTTTACTTGCAAATGAAGGTTCATACAAAGAGGACAACAAAGATATTTTTGAAATTCTGAAAGGCCAGTATGAGGCTATGTTTCGCACCCCCCATAAACAACATGAAAGTTGAGGATCTGGATAGTTTCTTTATAAATGACTTCCAAGATGCAGATAATATAACCGATATTAACAAGAACTCAGAAAACTTTGAAAGAAAAATTGACAAGATGCCCTCAGCCCCATGTCCTGACTCATGGAATTCAATTTTCATAAAGAAATGTAAAATGCCAGTAGTAACTCAGTGTAATATGGTGAACGAGCCTGGATACTGGGGAGATACTAGCAGCACTTAAATCAGTAGATATAGCTTCTCTGCACAAGGGAGGTAGAAAAGCTTTGGCAAAAATGATATCCCAGTTGCACTAACATCACAAATCAAGGTTTTTGATGGAGTGACTAAGAATAAAATTTCCAGTTTTATGAAAAATAATGAACTTCACAACCTAGGACAAGATGGATTTAGAGCGAGAAGATCCTGTCTGTCACAGTTACTCAACCACCATGACAGAATCCCAGAAACCTTAGAGGAAAAGCAAAATGCAGATGTTAAATACACAAATATTGTAGAATACACAGATATTGTAAAGGCATACGACATATAGGACCATGGATTGATAATCCATAAAATGAGCTCAATAGGAAAAACGGGTAAAGTGGGGTATTGTATTTTAAACTTTCTGTCAAACACAATGCAGAGAGTGATGGTCAATCAAATAAGATCGAGCCCAAGTGCAGTGAAAAGCTCTGTACACCAGGGCACAGTCCTTGCAGCACTGTTACTTCCCATTTGTATCTGTGATATTGACAAAAAATGCAGGTCACAGCTTCGTGTCATCCTTTGCAGATGATACAAAAGTCAGCATGAAAATTGCCACTGTAGAAGAAAATGAAAAACAACAGGCAGATATAAATCAAGTATTCGATTGGGCAACTGAAAATAACATTATGATTAACAGTGATAAGTTCCAGGTACTGAGGTATGGTGTAAACAAGGAAGTTAATCCTTAAGCTGCTATGGGACAAATGGCCTCAACACCGCCAAGTGCCAAAAAAAATAAACTTTTTTTCGTCTGATAAAACTCTTCATTTATGTTCTCTGAGCATGGTAAAAAAAAACTAATAATTAAAACTTAATTAAATGGATATTAAAACTAATAATAATATCTCTGATACCAGAGATCTGTGGATGGATGTGATCTTCATGGTGGCTCGCAGTTTATGGCTCGCAGGACGCTTAGTCGCCAGGTTGCAGTGTAATATGCAAAGCGACGCTTTATATCTGAACAGAGCAACCTCGGTAGTTTGGCACCATCAGGATCGTCGTCCTTTTCGAGGAATTGCATTTGTCTGTCTGAAAGCCAGCATGTAAGGAGCATGAAGCAATAATGGGTTCACAATGGACCTCTGTATGTCAGGAACTGGATTGCCAAACTTTTCTAGTAATTCTGTCACTACAACAAAACTGAACGCACGGTAATTTGGTTTAGTACCTGTTTTGACAAGATACATATTGTAACTATTCAGCATTGTTACGTCAAGAAGGTGGATAAAAATCTTCTTAGCCTGCTTTATTGTTTTACGTACACACACTCTACAGCACCCACCATCATGTCATTATTATTGACTTGAACAATAATAAACACAATTATATATAAACAATAATTATTAAAAATATGTTTCATGAGCGCCTCATCAAAATAAACAGTAAAGAATTGCAAATTATTAATGTCGTCACCTGTATCCCGGAAAACGTCTGTAATCCCAACATCTGCATTATCTAAGGCCGGAGCATAAAATCTTGACTATCACTCCAGACCTGGTGTCTTGCGAGACCCAACACTGGCACGACGGTGAGGAATCCATGGACCACGAACTGAAGCTGGTCTATGCACAGTAGGGGTGGGAACCGGCGATGATGGAAATTTACTTGTAGATAAGAGTTCTTCATTGTCACCACGTGGTGCCATGCAGCGGTGCTTGGCTGGGATGCTGCTGATGCGTCTAACGCATGTCAGCTGCTGGAACGTGATGTGCTCGCCATGATTTCTGTCGGGTAACTGAGGCCTCCACACAATAGCGGCCTAAGCTGGATTTTGTTCCAAGATGACGTCTGTTTACTACCGCCTCTGGCTAGCGTATGGGTGCTCTCTTTACTGCATGGGACTTTTAAATCATGTGCAGCACCCATAATTGTATTTATACAATGTGCACGATTTGGTGACAGTTTCTCAGATTGTATATATATAATGTGCACAGTTTAAGGGTTAAATTAAACACAGAGTACAGGACACAATCATACCTACTCATAGAGGGAAAGCAACATGTAAAAGATCTGGGAATTATGACGCATGACGACCTGTCATTTAGTGAACATAACCGAACAAATATAGTGGTGGGTAGGAAAATGATTGGATGGATTAGGAGAACGTTCTAATCCAGGGATTCCACAGCAATGCTAGCACTATTTAAATCACTGGTGCTGTCCCATCTTGAGTAATGTTCGGTATTCACATTCCCTTTTTTCATAGCAGTAGAGATCTCTGAATTTGAGGAACTACCGATAATATATATGGCACACATAGACACGATAAAACATCTGAATTACTGAGACCCTCTCAAAGCTCTCAAAATGTACTCTCTGTAAACGAGACGAGAAAGATGTTAAATAATAAATACATGGAAGATATTGAATAGACAGGTCCCAAATATGAACAGTAGAATTAAAACGTACTATAGCGAAAGATACGGCAGGGAATTTAAAATAGAGCCTTTGAGGAATAGAGGTGCATTAGGCACAATCAGAGAGGACTGTCTTATCATCAAGGGGGTCCAGGCTGTTCAAAACCCTTTTAGCAAGCATTAGGAATTTTGCCGGAACAAAGGTGGATGTATTCAAAAGAATTTAGACAGATTCTTACAAGATGTGCCAGACTAACCAGGCTGTAGTGGTTATGTGGGTCGTTCAAGCAACAGCCTGTTGAACCAAGTTATCATAAGTTGAGCCGGGCCAGGCTCAGGGAATAGAAGCACTCCCAAAACACTCTTCAGATGTGCCGGGGTGGAGGGATGTGCCAGGTGGTAGGGATATGCCTTACCTTACCTTGAGGTGCTTCCGGGGCTTAGTGTCCCCGCGGCCCGGTCGTCGACCAGGCCTCCTGGTTGCTGGACTGATCAACCAGGCTGTTAGACGCGGCTGCTCGCAGCCTGACGTATGAGTCACAGCCTGGTTGATCAGGTATCCTTTGGATGTGCTTATCCAGATCTCTCTTGAACACTGTGAGGGCTCGGTCAGTTATGCCCCTTATGTGTAGTGGAAGCGTGTTGAACAGTCTCGGGCCTCTGATGTTGATAGAGTTCTCTCTCAGAGTACCTGTTGCACCTCTGCTCTTCAACAGGGGTATTCTGCACATCCTGCCATGCCTTCTTGGCTCATGTGCTGTTATTTCTGTGTGCAGGTTTGGGACCAGCCCCTCAATTATTTTCCACGTGTAAATTATTATGTATCTCTCCCGCCTGCGCACAAGGGAGTACAGATTTAGGCTCTTTAGTCGGTCCCAGTAATTTAGATGTTTTACTGAGTGGATTCTAGCAGTAAAGGATCTCTGCACGCTCTCCAGGTCAGCAATTTCTCCAGCTTTGAAAGGGGCTGTCATTGTGCAGCAGTACTCCACTCTAGAGCACAAGCGTTTTGAAAAGTATCATCATCGGTATAGCATCTCTAGTGTGGAAAGTTCTTATTATCCAACCTGTCATTTTTCTTGCAGTTGTGACGGCTACTTTATTGTGTTCTTTAAAGGTAAGGTCTTCCGACATGAGTGCACCCAGATCCTTTACATTGCCTTTTCGTTCTATGTTATGATTTGCCTGAGTTTTGTACGTTGTTTCTGTTTTTATATTTTCAATTTTTCCGTAGCGCATGACCTGGAACTTATCCTCGTTAAACTCCATATTATTTTCTGTAGCCCATAGAAAGACCTGATCTACATCTGATTGGAGGTTTGCCGTGTCCTCTATGTTGCCAACTCTCATGAAAATCCTAGTGTCATCTGCAAAGGATGATACAGTGCTATAGGTTGTGTTCTGGTCTATGTCCGATATGAGGATGAGAAAAAGTACTGGAGCAAGCACAGTACCCTGGGGGACTGAGCTCTTCACGGTTGATGGGCTGGATTTTATTTTGTTGACTATTACACATTGGGTTCTGTTAGTCAGGAAATTGTAGATCCATCTGCCTATTTTTCCGGTAATTCCTTTTGAACGCATTTTATGTGCAATAACACCATGGTCACATTTATCAAAAGCTTTTGCGAAATCTGTGTAAATTACATCAGCGTTTTGTTTGTCTTCCATAGCATCTAATGCCATATCATAGTGGTCCAGCAACTGCGACAGGCAAGAGCGCCCTGTTCTGAAACCATGTTGTCCGGGGTTATGGAGATGCTGTGATTCAATGTATTTTGTGATCTTACTTCTTAGCACTCTCAAAAATTTTTATGATGTGCGATGTTAGTGCTATCGGTCCGTAATTTTTTGCCTCTGCCTTATTTCCTCCTTTATGGAGCGGTGCTATATCTGCTGTTTTTAGTATGTCAGGGATAACGCCAGTATCTAGGCTTTGTCTCCACAGAATGTGAAGGGCCTGCGATAGTGATTTTTTGCAGTTCTTGATGAATATGGAGTTCCAAGAATCCGGGCCTGGTGCAGAGTGCATAGGCATACTGTTTATGGCTTCTTCAAAATCTAGTGGGGATAGGGCGACGTCTGATATATGATTTGATGTTGGTATCATATCCATGAAAAATTCATTTGGGTTATCAATCTTTAGTGCATTTAATGGATCACTGAAAACAGAGTCGTACTGCTTCCTCAGTAACTCGCTCATTTCTTTGTTGTCATCGGTGAAAGTTCCATCTCCCTTTCGCAGGGGCCCGATACTAGATGTGGTTTTTGATCTTGATTTTGCATAGGAGAAAAAATATTTTGGATTTCTCTCTATTTCACTGATGGCCTTTTGCTCTCTTTGCCTCTCCTGGGTTTTGTATGATTTTTGTAGCTTGAGTTCAATTGTTTCTATTTCTCTACCTAACCTTCTTTGCCGTTCTTGAGATAGGGTGCGACTCTCAAGTTGTTCCGCGATTCGTTTTCTTCGCCTATATAGGGAACGACTTTCCCGTTCCAATCTGCGTCTCTTTCTCTTTTTTTCTTAGGGGTATGCGGTTTGAACATATTTCTAGTGCTACTGAGCTTATTTTTTCCAGGCACTGGTTCAGGTTTGCATTTTCTAGCTGTTCTTCCCAGTTTATTTCTGTGAAGTCCTGGTTTATTTGCTCCCAGTTTATCTGTTTATTGTTGAAGATGAATTTGCTGAAATCTCCTCCACCTGGAATCTGGACTGGTTTTGAAGGTCCATTCCCCATGGTTGTCATAACTTCAATTAAGTTGTGATCTGAGTAACAGGTATTTGTAATCATTATGTTCCCGATCAACTCATCATTATTAGTGAAAATGAGGTCCAGCGTGTTCTCCTTCCTAGTTGGTTCTACTATTTGCTGGTTTAAGGCAAACCTATCGCACATCCGTAGCAGGTCATTTGCATGTGCCTGTTCATTTAGGCTACTTCCTGGTGTTCTTTCTGATATTACTGTATTAGCCAGGTGCTTCCATTTCAGGTGCCGTAGGTTGAAGTCCCCAAGCAGGATGATGTTCGGAGCTGGATTTGTGAGGTTTTCCAAGCAGTGCTCTATTTTCATTAGTTGGTCTTTAAACTGCTGAGGGTTTGCCTCCGGTGACTTATATACAAGGACAACAACTACATTTAGGATCTCTATTTTGACTATCAGCACTTCCACCATATAATTTGAGGTGTTTAGCAGCTCAGTACAGATGAGTGTGTCTTTGATGTAGAGGCTGACCCCACCCTGAAGCCGGTGTTTCCTATCACATCTGAACAGATTGTATTCTGAGATCCATATTTCACCATCAAGATAGTCCTTTGTGTGAGTTTCCGTTAGGGCTGCAAACGCTGCATTTGCCTCATGAAGGAGACCATCTATAAAGTGAACTTTGTTGGATTTGCGTGTTCTTATACCCTGGATGTTGGCAAATATAAATTATGTTATCGTGTGGGACATTTGGGGCTTGAATCTGATTATTTAAATATTAGTGTAATAAATTAAATTACGAAGGACCACCCGCTTTTATAGTAAAGAGGGAAACTGGGAATTTCTGATCATTAGATAATTCCTAGATGAACCAGTAACTATGGATAAAATACTAGAGAATATGATCATAGAAATAATTAATGGGCTGTATAATTAAATGAATCAAACCCTCAAACACCTACATTGGAGGGTTATTACTGGAGGTAAGTACGTCCAGGAACTAGTGTAGTTCGTTCACTAATCCAAATAATAATAATCTAATCCTATGAATTATAGTGAAACTAAAGTCATTACCATGAATGGGAACATAGATTATAAGTATAGTAATGAGAGTCACAATAAACACATGTTAATCCTAAGAAATTCTGCATGTAAATAATTTCAAGAAGTTCATGAATAAATACAAAGAATCTTAGCTTAAAGACGATTCCTTTATGTAAGCCACGACGCTTCCTCTAATTCCCTGGACTCGGCTGGCTGACGAATGGGATGGATTAACATGGGAGAAGGCGGCAGGGAGAATTCTTCTCACGTGCTGCAAGACAAATATTTACAGTAGCAACTAATTAAACTACTGAATCTCTATATTCAAGAATTTAAGAATTACAGGTGATAAAATTAATAACCTGTTGTTGGATGTTATCATGCGTCGTAACGGCACTTTACAAGATGCATCAAATAAAGAGAATATACTTAGCTAATAAGGGCACTGTATAAGTTTTAAGATTGCCGAAATTCGCGTCCCCAGGCTCTGGCTTAGCCTATCCTGGATAATGGCGCGCTTCACTGGCTGGTCACGTGTAGTCAAGAACCAGGTTAAAAAGGTTCCTTATAAGACACCAGCACCAGTCGAAGATATTATCTGCAAGGTTATTCACGCCTCACAGTGGCGACTTTCATCTGAGGATGGATAACGTCTACCCTGATGGCTGGGCAATGGCATCTCCTCGTGAGTACGGTATGAGGAGGTCTGCTTCAGAGCCGATCTCCACGTGTACTGGCAAGCCTCCTCTACCCCACGCCGCGTCCCGCGTTCATTAAACAAATTATTGTCACGAACATTAATATTTCTCGCATTTACGCTTGAAACGTTGAAGACTAGACGGGTTTATTATTTAGAAGAGGGAAATATTATTATTTGCCAATTTAGAGATAGTAAATATATAAGGGAGAGGAATTAATGTCTCCCCATGGCATTCACTCGTTAACGTTAACTTTTATTACTAGATAATCGCTATGACTCCAACGCTCTATTCGGCTCTTAGTTGGAGGTCAATTCATCTGTAATTAATTATCATACAGAATGCCTTAGTTATAGAGAATCGAATTTAATTCTCAGATACATTGGATATAATGTGTTTATTGTAATGAAATCTGACGCAATACTGGCGTCGGGTGACATGAGAATTCCAGCCTACTGCACAGATGAAATTATTAGTACATGAGAATTCTACGTGTTGTTAATTTTACTTACTACAATAATTAGTAGAGTTAGTAATAAGTAATGAGAATACAACAGTGTTATATTCGGTGTTGGAAATATCCAACATAACTCCGGGGGGAGGATTCTAGGGTCGTAGTGTACTGTGGAGTACTGACCTATCCCGAAGTGATATTAAGATTAGTACATTAGTATGTTAATATGTTAGTATGTTAGTACACACATAACGAACGTCCCGGATTTATCAAGGACATACAAGAACTTGAGTCTTGCTATTTACATGTCAAATGAAACATGTTGCTTATAGCCTACACAATATTTATAGAATTCAACTCTCCCAATTTAAACTAACAGAATCTACGGTGATGCGATATCCTGGGTCATAGTGACGTGTAATGTTTTGTTTCGTGATATCACATCGTAGCATCATCATAGTTATCTAAGTGGGAAGTGATGGAAATTACTCTTGTTCAGAGTTGTAATAGGCTTGCAAATTCCGCCTACATTGTTGAGCAGCAGCTCTAGTGGGGCGGTTGCTTGGAGGAACAGAATCATTGTCCTCGGAAATTACTGGGGAAACTGGATCTGGCTGATATTCTTGCTCAGTCAGTTCAAGGGGAACCAGCTTCTCTAAAGTTTTTAGAGTAGTGTTGCCTCGGCATAAAACTTTAACTACTCTTAGGACACCTTGTCGATCTGGATGAATGGTAACAATTTTACCTATAGGCCACTCTGACCTTGGTCCATCACTGTCGACCAGTACTAGGTCTCCTGGTTTTAATTGCACCTTATTGTAAGGACTCGAAGCTCCGTAGTGGTACTCTCGTACAGCTGTGAGGTATTCTCGAGTCCACACCTCATTCCACCTGTTAATAACTCTAGAAAGATGCTGGTAGCTTTCCACCAAGTCTCCTCTGGTCACATGGGACGGGTCTACAGGGTCCTCTTCGGCTAAAGGAATGAGAGGGCTCAGTAGACCTCCATGGATCAAGTGTGAGGGGCTCAGAGGTTCTCTCTGGGTGAAATAATCAGACAGGTAGGTGATTGGGCGGTTATTGACTCGCGCCGCGATTTCCACAACAATAGTCTGGAGTTCTGAGTAACTGACCCTTTGTCGGTGTAAAGTTTTCCTTAGACACTTCTTGACTGTGCCTACCATTCGCTCATAGAACCCACCTTGCCAAGGGGCTCTCGGTGCTATGAATTTCCAGTGACATTGTCGTCTCTGTAAGACTGACTGTACTTCTGGGTGGTTCCAGACTTCTCGCAAACAACTTTCTCCTGCCACAAAATTAGAACCGTTGTCCGATATCATTAAATTAGGACACGATCGGCGGGCAGCAAATCTGCGGAAAGCTTGAATGAAGGCTTCAGCACTCATATCTGGAGTGACCTCTAAGTGTACGCCTCTGGTTGTAGCACATGTAAAGAGACAAATGTACGCCTTCACTGGTATATTATCTGGGTTACCAGTGAGGAGTAAGGCTCCTGTATAATCAACACCAGTGGTTTCGAAAGGACGAAGATGAACCACTCGCTCTTCTGGGAGTGGTGGAGGTCCAGGGTAAGGACATACTCTAGCGTCGTATCTCTTACAGATTACACAAGATTTAATAATTGTCTTAACTGTCTGACGACCTTGAGGAAGCCAGTACCTTTGTCTAAGGTCGGTGAGAGTATCTAAAACTCCACCATGTAAGGTACCATATTGATGGTGGTGTAAGACAAGAAGTTTAGTGATGATGTGGTGACGAGGTAGAAGAATTGGATTCTTAGTGTCTAAGTCAATTTTTGCATGAAGCAAACGTCCTCCACATCGTAGTATGTTATGAGTGTTGGCATCGTACCAGATGCCTAGAGACTTAGTTAATTTATCTGGAAGATTCTCAAATTCGCTTCCGTATGTCTCTTGCTGTGCACGCTTGATCCAATAGTGGATAGGATTGGGAAATTTATGTCGAATTCCTACTTTAGCAAGGAAATCAAACACGTGTGCAGTCACTCGTAACAATTTGCTTAAGTTAGAATAATGATGAGGATCAATGGCTAATATTCGCTGAGGCTCTGGTTCTTTCATGGGAGTGGTGATATTGGTCACTATGACTTGTGGCTTTTGTTTGGGCCACTGACCACCAACAAGCCATGAAGGTCCATTGAACCACAGCGAAGACTTGACAAGTTGTTTTAATGCCAATCCTCGTGATAAATAATCTGCAGGATTGTCCTTAGTAGGGACATGTCTAAACTTATATCCAGCAGATAAATCATGAATTTCCCTGACGCGGTTACTGACGTAAGGAGTTTTGTTGTTATTGTTTCTTTCCCATTGTAAGACTGCCTCGTTGTCTGACCACACCACAATCTCATCAAAGTGGATATTATCGAGTGTCTTTGCCAGGCAATGAGCCAATCTTACTCCCACTAGCAATGCAGTCAACTCCATCTGAGGTAAAGATCTCTTCTTGATAGGAGCAACTCTTGCTTTAGATGTGAGTAAAATTGATTGTGCACTATTAACTAAATAGGCTGCTGCGCCATATGCTTTGCCAGAGGCATCGCAAAAATCGTGCAAATTGGTGGGTAAGTTTGTTCCTGAAGCATTACGAAGAAATTTCAAAACGCCTAACTGATTAAAATCCGTTGAGAGTATTTGCCATTTGGCTTGTAACTCACTTGATAACGGATCATCCCATCCCATATGTTTCTGCCAGCACTCCTGCATTAGGAGTTTGCCCCTTATTAATATAGGACTAAGTAGGCCTAAAGGGTCAAATGGTTGACTGACAAATGAGAGCAGTGTTCTCATGGTTAGGGTTGAATTATCAGTTTGCACTGACTTGACATTCATCTCGTCAGTGCTGGTGTTCCATTCCACGCCTAGAACCTTTAATTGACTGGGTACCTGATAATCAGGAAATTCTTTCTCGATTACCTGGTTGAGCAGTTTATTATTTGAGGCCCATGACTGTAGTGGCATATTGGCTCCTAACAGTTCACGGTTAGCCTCATGGTAGATTTCTACCAGATCAGCTTGATCATTAGTTGTCCCCTGGAAATTGTCGACATACAAGTTGTCGCTAATGGTTGCCTTATAAGGGCTGTCTGATTTCCTCAAATGCGTGTCTAATGTTGCTTGCAAAAGAAACGGTGAGGACCTAGCACCAAATAATACTGAGGCAAAACGATAGGTGATTACTTCACTGTTAGGATCCAGTGGATCCTTGAATCAGAGGAATTTTGTGTAGTCACGATCTTCCTCTTGCAATCCTACTCGGAGAAAAGCTTTGCTGATGTCAGCTGTATAGGCAAAAATGCCTGTGCGAAATCGTAACAACACGTCATGTAGCCTTTGTGTTAGGCTAGGTCCCGTTTGGAGACATTCATTTAAAGACACACTGCTCGGCTTTACTTTAGCACTGCAGTTAAAGACAATACGAATAGGTGTTGTCAATGAGTCTTTCACCACAGCATGGTGAGGTAAATAATGACCTGTTTTTCGGTCATCGTGTCCACGTATCATCAGGACTTGGTTGCTCAGGGATGATGCCTAACGTGTCTAAATCCCACAAACGATGTATTGGTGGGTCAGACTCAATGTCCTCGGCTATTTCCCTGAAGCGTAGGGGTGACTGTTCTAAGCCTAGTCACGCCACAATTACATTATTGGATTGTTGGTTTGTGGACGCTGGACCTTGTCTGAAAAGCACTGGTCCTGTGAGCAATTTGCCTCCTGCGGACGACAACAAATTCATACCATGTTGCCTAGTGCATCCAGTTATAAACTTGTAGTAATGATCCGCGCCTATAAGTATTCCAATATCTGTGAGGCAGTCAGAATTTATCTTATAATCTGCTAGCCTCATGCGGTTTCGTTTAAGGTGTCTCGCAGTGCGAGCTAATCCTGTGACCTGCAGGTCTGTAGGAATCTTATCCACTACTACTGCTTGGATTGGGCTAGTAGAAGATCCTAATCTTACTAATACTTTAACTACCTTGTTGTCACGAGGTCCACTATTTGACAAGAAACCAGAAATATTTAACCTCACACTTTTGTTAGGTTTTAAATTTAACTCATCTACCAACTGTTGTGTAATGAAGGTTTTCTGTGAACCTTGGTCAAAAAGACCCCTAGTGTTAATTCTAGATCTTCGGTTTATTAGTTTAAGTTGAGCTGTAGGCAAAGTGGTATTATTGCCTGACTCAGTAGCAAGTACATTTACTTCGTGATGTACTTTACAATATTGCACTGCAGTAGAATTAGTAGAATTCTCTCCAGTGGTCAAGGTTGGTGTAGAAGATTTTCTACATAAGGCGCAGTGGTGTACACCTTACCTTGAGGTTACCTTGAGGTGCTTCCGGGGCTTAGCGTCCCCGCGGCCCGGTCGTCGACCAGGCCTCCTGGTTGCAAGGCTGGAGAAAGATTTAAATCTTTGAATGTATTGGCAGCAGGTTTTCATTTAGACATGTTTCAATGAATATGATTGCATATTCTGTATTGATTATTTTCTTGTTTAGGGCTTCAATTATCATTATTGTTTAGGGCTTCAATTATCATTATTGAAGTTTAGGGCTTCAATTGTACCTTGGTTACAACGGTTGCAGGTACGTAGCTGCACTGCACATTTCTTGGGATCATGAGAGTCCATGCACTTGGTGCACTTGTGCATTTCTTGTAACCTTTTAACCCTAACATTATAAGTAGGATAAACAGAGCATTGATAAGTGGTGTGTTCCTGATTGCAGAACAGACACTTTCTCTGGTTAATAGACTTAGTCTCTTTAGTAGACAAGTCATTGGTTATCTCTGAAGGAGATACTGAATATGTACCCACATTTCCACTTCTTTTCCTAGTGGATGGAGTAGGTTTGGATTTATATTTATTAGACTTACTCTGAGTCTGTTTAGGTTTGACTGAAATATCAGCACTAGTTGGCTTAGACTCAGGTTTAATTTTATCATGAGTCTTCAACCTGTTAACTGTGATCCTCAACCCCTCGAAAATTTGCTCGAGAGTAAGAAACTCAGTATTATAATGTGAGCAGAGCTCTGTCAAGACATTTTGAGGTAATTTCCTCTGTAATAGTAGCTTGATAGACCATTCAGAAGCAGGTATATTAACTTCAATACCTAAGGCCTTTACTAGAGACTCTACTTCTAGTCTGAAGCTTTGAAGTGACTCTGGTCTACTGTTTGGTGCATTCAGATCTAGCAATTGATAATAAAGGGTGGCTATACTTAACTCTTTGTTGCAATAGTTCAACTTCAGGAGTTTTATAGCTTCCTCATAATTACTCTCATTAAGAGAAAGGTTATGTATGACCTTTTTAGCCTCTCCTGTGAGAAGACTAAGTAGGTATGAAAATTTAGAAACCTTGTCTAGAGACTGTTTCTTATGGATGTGAACTTCAAAGGAAGTCCAAAAATTGTCCCAATTTTCTGTATCTAATCCTGAAAATGTAGGCAAGTCTAGAGTAGGTAAACGAACCTCGGGTAAGTGATTATTGAAGTGAGACCCATTGTTACTAGTATTGGATCCAGATTGTTTGGCTAATTTAGATAGCCTGATAATTCTATCTTGAGTCTCATCTTCATACTGGGAAATGTCGTCTACAATTTGACTTGCTTCCTCAGGATCAGTTTCTACAGTATTTAGCAGATCAAGGTAAGATTGACCTGCAGATCTGACTTGATCAAATTTCAGATCAGCCACTCTAACTGATGTATCTAAGTGATAAGAGTCAATGGGAATATCTTTAGTTAAGCCCTCAGCCTTATTAATTAATCTGGTCAAATGACCTTTAAGGCCAATGTAGGTTCTCCTCAATTACTCATGAGTAGCCATGTTGGGCTTAGGTTCAAACTTCACAGTGTTAGTGTATTACTAATGAAGCTTGGGTACTTGTTCATTAGTGAACAGGTGACATTAATTGTAGCCTAATTTAAGGTGACTACTTTATATTTTTCCTCACTTGAGTTTGAATGTACCTACCTACCTAACAACAAATAGCTAGATATTTTGTGCACTGTCTGAATTTCACCATTAGTTCTCGTCCGGTTAGCTCTTCTATATCACCATCAGAGTTAATGGAGATTATCCAGCAATACACAAAATAGATACACAAAATAATGCATACAAGAGAAATATTATAGAGACACTCCAATCAGAGGTTTCTCAAAAATTAATCCCACCCTGTATAGGGTCAGCACAAATAATATAATACATACAACACTGACTAGTTTAGATCTAGTCGTGATAATTCCTAACTAAGAACTATAAGGTTATTTAGTCTGGGCTTGTACCAAATTCAGCACAATCTCAGCCTAAATTCTACCTAATAACATGGGTAAAGAGTATTGTGGTGCAGTAAGGTGAATATAGTTGTGCTGTATTTTTGTTTTTTTTGTTTTATAAGTGTGCTCTTGCACACACAGGTGAACAATTATGTACAGTTAAGTTTGGCTTGCTAGCCACAGCCGTTTGTGATGGTTGATGGTGTTAATTAACTTGTCAACCACATGCAACCTAGATTCCCCTGACAAGTGTACACCATCTCTGGTCAGGTTCTGTCTGTAAGGTCTGGATGTAAATTGGATATATGTGGCATCCAATCTCACTCGTTTTTTCAGCCTGAAATTTATGTACTTAGCAGCTCTCAGGTAGTATTCTGGGGTTACTCCCCAACGATTATCTTGACTTGGTTGGCGAGGTTCCACTAATGTGAATACTACCGATTCACTGATGAGCTTGAAAGAAGAAATTATGGCTTTGAGGTGTTTGATCACCTCAGCTGGATGACGAGTGGGTGGATGTCATTACCACCTAAGTATATAATGGTTAGATGGTGAGGCCACTCTAACGCAGGTGTTAGTGTGGGGTTATTATAAAAGTTATGAGCTGTTCCTCCTGGTGACCTAAAGATTCTCACCTCGGTGTGAGGTATAGGTCTAAGTGTTGTGGGTAATTGGCTATGACCCACTAAAGCTACCTTATACATGAGGTGAAAGTAGCAGTACGTTAGTGTGATCTAGGCTAACTGATGTGTTACACTGTTAGTTGACACAATTAATTAAATAGTTAGTCTAGCTTTTATCACACAAGGATTAGTTATTAATGATTAATATTTTAATTATAAATTTAATGCCTATCCGGTTCAAAGGACCATAATGTGGGACATTTGGGGCTTGAATCTGATTATTTAAATATTAATGTAGTAAATTAAATTACGAAGGACCACCCGCTTTTATAGTAAAGAGGGAAACTGGGAATTTCTGATCATTAGATAATTCCTAGATGAACCAGTAACTATGGATAAAATACTAGAGAATATGATCATAGAAATAATTAATGGGCTGTATAATTAAATGAATCAAACCCTCAAACACCTACATTGGGGGGTTATTACTGGAGGTAAGTACGTCCAGGAACTAGTGTGGTTCGTTCACTAATCCAAATAATAATAATCTAATCCTATGAATTATAGTGAAACTAAAGTCATTATCATGAATAGGAACATAGATTATAAGTATAGTAATGAGAGTCACAATAAACACATGTTAATCCTAAGAAATTCTGCATGTAAATAATTTCAAGAAGTTCATGAATAAATACAAAGAATCTTAGCATAAAGACGATTCCTTTATGTAAGCCACGACGCTTCCTCTAATTCCCTGGACTCGGCTGGCTGACGAATGGGATGGATTAACATGGGAGAAGGCGGCAGGGAGAATTCTTCTCACGTGCTGCAAGACAAATATTTACAGTAGCAACTAATTAAACTACTGAATCTCTATATTCAAGAATTTAAGAATTACAGGTGATAAAATTAATAACCTGTTGTTGGATGTTATCATGCGTCGTAACGGTCAATCACCCAGCTACTACAAAACACTTTACAAGATGCATCAAATAAAGAGAATATACTTAGCTAATAAGGGCACTGTATAAGTTTTAAGATTGCCGAAATTCGCGTCCCCAGGCTCTGGCTTAGCCTATCCTGGATAATGGCGCACTTCACTGGCTGGTCACGTGTAGTCAAGAACCAGGTTAAAAAGGTTCCTTATAAGACACCAGCACCAGTCGAAGATATTATCTGCAAGGTTATTCACGCCTCACAGAGGCGACTTTCATCTGAGGATGGATAACGTCTACCCTGATGGCTGGGCAATGGCGTCTCCTCGTGAGTACGGTATGAGTAGGTCTGCTTCAGAGCCGATCTCCACGTGTACTGGCAAGCCTCCTCTACCCCACGCCGCGTCCCGCATTCATTAAACAAATTATTGTCACGAACATTAATATTTCTCGCATTTACGCTTGAAACGTTGAAGACTAGACGGGTTTATTATTTAGAAGAGGGAAATATTATTAGTTGCCAATTTAGAGATAGTAAATATATAAGGGAGAGGAATTAATGTCTCCCCATGGCATTCACTCGTGACGTTAACTTTTATTACTAGATAATCGCTATGACTCCAACGCTCTATTCGGCTCTTAGTTGGAGGTCAATTCATCTGTAATTAATTATCATACAGAATGCCTTAGTTATAGAGAATCGAATTTAATTCTCAGTTACATTGGATATAATGTGTTTATTGTAATGAAATCTGACGCAATACTGGCGTCGGGTGACGTGAGAATTCCAGCCTACTGCACAGATGAAATTATTAGTACATGAGAATTCTACGTGTTGTTAATTTTACTTACTACAATAATTAGTAGAGTTAGTAATAAGTAATGAGAATACAACAGTGTTGTATTCGGTGTTGGAAATATCCAACATATCGTGTTAGTGGAAGTGCTGGATGCTTTACTTGGAGTTAATATCTGAGGCTCTGGTAAGGAGGCCACTGTGTTTGCGTCCTCTCTAGCATTTGTCCGAGTTGGTGGTAGAGTCTGGTCATTTTTAGCCATTCTTCTCCTCCTCCTCTTGCTATAAAAATTATCCCGGTCGATGGAGTAGTGGCTGTTTTCATAGTGGTAGTCTGTCGGTTTTATTCGCCTGGTACCTCTTATATGAAAAGCTGGACATTCAGCATTGAAGCACTCTTTCCTGTCCAAAGAGTTCTTGCAAATTTCTGGGTGAAAGAATTCACAGCTTTTGGTACATTTACCTGTATTGAGGAGGTTTCTGCACTTTCTAGGGTGATCGTATGTACATGTTCCATTTATTCTTCCCGATTCCCCATGCTTACAGGTAGCCCATTTGTAATACCAACAGATTTTGGGGCCTTGTTTTGTTTGTTTCCCTTTGCTAGGGACCGCACTCTGCTGCGGTGTCCCAGACACTGTGCCCTGCGTCGCCGCGCTCTGCTCCGGGCCCTGTAACACTGCGCTCTGCTCCGGGGCCTGTGACACCACGCTCTGCTCCGGGGCCTATGACTCCGCGCCCTGCTCAGGCGTCCCCGACTCCGCGCCCTGCTCAGGCGTCCCCGACTCCGCGCCCTGCTCAGGCGTCCCCGACTCCGCGCCCTGCTCCGGCGTCCCCGACTCCGCGCCCTGCTCAGGCGTCCCCGACTCCGCGCCCTGCTCAGGCGTCCCCGACTCCGCGCTCCGCTCAGGCGTCCCCGACTCCGCGCCCTGGTTGATACCTGGTTGATACCTGGTTGATGGGGTTCTGGGAGTTCTTCTACTCCCCAAGCCCGGCCCGAGGCCAGGCTCGACTTGTGAGAGTTTGGTCCACCAGGCTGTTGCTTGGAGAGGCCCGCAGGCCCACATACCCACCATAGCCCGGTTGGTCCGGCACTCCTTGGAGGAATTAATCTAGTTTCCTCTTGAAAATGTCCACGGTTGTTCCGGCAATATTTCTTATGCTTGCTGGGAGGACGTTGAACAACCGCGGACCTCTGATGTTTATACAGTGTTCTCTGATTGTGCCTATGGCACCTCTGCTCTTCACTGGTTCTATTCTACATTTTCTTCCATATCGTTTGCTCCAGTACGTTGTTATTTTACTGTGTAGATTTGGTACTTGGCCCTCCAGTATCTTCCAGGTGTATATTATTTGATATCTCTCTCGTCTTCTTTCTAGTGAGTACATTTCGAGGGCTTTGAGACGATCCCAATAATTTAGGTGCTTTGTTGCGTCTATGCGTGCCGTATATGTTCTCTGTATTCCCTCTATTTCAGCAATCTCTCCTGCTCTGAAGGGGGAATTTAAGTAAGTACTGAACAGTACTCAAGACGGGACAACATAAGTGACTTGAAGAGTACAACCATTGTGATGGGATCCCTGGATTTGAAAGTTCTCGTAATCCATCCTATGATTTTTCTGGCTGTCGCAATATTTGCTTGGTTATGCTCCTTAAACGTTAGGTCGTCAGACATTATTATTCCCAAATCCTTTACATGCTGTTTTCCTACTATGGGTACATTTGATTGTGTTTTGTACTCTGTATTATGTTTAAGGTCCTCATTTTTACCGTACCTGAGTACCTGGAATTTATCACTGTTAAACATCATGTTATTTTCTGATGCCCAGTCGAAAACTTTATTAATATCAGCTTGAAGTTTTTCAATGTCCTCAGCCGAGGTAATTTTCATACTGATTTTTGTGTCATCTGCAAAGGATGATACGAAGCTGTGACTTGTATTTTTGTCTATATCTGATATAAGAATAAGGAAAAGCAGCGGTGCATGGACTGTACCCTGAGGTACAGAGCTTTTCACTGCACTTGGACTAGATTTTATATGGTTGACAGTTACTTGCTGAGTCCTGTTTGACAGAAAATTGAGTATCCAGCGTCCTACTTTACCGGTTATTCCCATTGACTTCATTTTGTGTGCTATCACGCCATGGTCACATTTATCGAAAGCCTTTGCGAAGTCCGTGTATATCACATCAGCATTCTGTTTCTCTTCTAATGCCTCAGTGACTTTGTCATAGTGCTCAAGTAGCTGTGAGAGGCACGATCTTCCCGCTCGAAATCCATGTTGGCCTGGGTTGTGAAGGTCATTGGTCTCCATGAAATTGGTGATCTGACTCCTAATCACTCTCTCAAATACTTTTATGATGTGCGATGTTAGTGCAACTGGTCTATAATTGTTTGCCAATGCTTTGCTCCCTCCCTTGTGTAGAGGGGCAATGTCTGCTACTTTAAGTGCATCTGGTATCTCCCCCGTGTCCAAGCTCTTCCTCCACACTATACTGAGTGCCTGTGCTACCGGCACTTTGTATTTCTTTATAAATATTGAATTCCATGAGTCTGGACCTGGGGCCGAGTGCATGGGCATGTTTTCAATTTCTTTTTCATAATTTAGTGCGCTCGTGTTTATATCATTTATATTTACAGGGGTTTGAATATCCCGCATAAAGAAATTGTCTGGATCTTCCACCTTCATGTTGTTTATTGGAGTGCTAAACATGTCCTCATACTGCTCTTTTAAACCGAACTTGCAGGCATATACCTTGCCACTGAATTTTTAAAAGACAAAGGCAGTGGACTTATATACTGTGACTCGCAGAGTGCACTCCTGGCACTGAATGCACATAGTAGTGACACCCAGAAAATAGTCAGTGATATTCGAATGAATGTTTTAGCTGTTAAAGATTACAGATTTGAGATTAAATTCCTATGGATACCATCACATGTTGGCATCTCAAGGCATGACACTGTTGATATGCTTGCTAAGACAGCCTGCAGAAAACCAGTGGTAGAAATTGATATGGGTGTTTCATTAGCAGTGACAAAGAGAATACTTAAACAAATATCTAATGAAAATCTCACCGATCTAGCAAATTCACAAAGACCTGAAAGTTGTAGCATTAAATATTATGATAGATATCGTGAGGAGACATTCACATATGGGACTAATAGAACAAGAACCCGGCAATGTGATGTTATAGTGGCCAGAATACGCTTGGGATATAGACGTATCTGGCAGCTTTCTCAAAACCCAAATGTCGAGTACACAATGTGTCAACTTTGTGAAAGAGAAAACATGCACTCTCTTGAACATTATATTGTAGAATGTCCCATACTGACTGACTTTCGCCCTCCTGGGCTAAGGTATGCTGAACTCTGTAGTTACTATATGAGTACCGGAACACTTGATGATATATTGGACTTGTATCCAAGATTGACCATGTAATATATCACTTATTCAATGTTATATTCAATATATCATTTATTCAATGTTATATGATGTAACTATATAACCTGAGCTTGTAAAAGCACCTTCATCACCTTCAGTGATTAAGTGCTTAATTGCACACTAGTTTCTTTATCAGCTATCTCACCCTGTCAGAGTAAATGAGACAGATGTATGTGAATGCATGTGTGTGTATATGTAGGTATATGTATGGGTATAAAGTATATATGGAAGCTGATCAGAATTACATTTCACCTTTGTGAATGTACATTAATGACACTATGTAAAAGACACATCAAACACTTTATGTAGGGCATACGTAAATCTGTGTATCTATGTATTTACGTATGTAGGTTAGCTTAGCATTTTAAAAGCACCGAATCACCTTCTGTGGTTGAGTGTTCAATAAACCCCTGAACTCTATGTTTAACATTTCTCTAACCCTGTCCATGGAGGACAGAAGAAAATGTATATATGCTGGTTAGCATTGTAAATGTGTGGCCACGTCTGTGGTAGAAAATAATAAAAAAAAAAAAAAAAAAAAAACTGCTCTTTTAGGATTTCACTAATTTCTTTGTCATCCTCCGTGTATGAACCTTCACTTGTACGAATAGGTCCAATACTGGCAGTGGTTTTTGCTTTTGATTTCTCATATGAGAAGAAATATTTTGGATTTTTCTTTATTTCCTGAATTGCTTTCTGTTCTAACTGCCTTTCTTCAGTTTCATATGAGTGTTTCAATTTCCGCTCGATTTCTTCAATCTCCCTATTTAAATTATTCCTTCTTTGACGGGAAATTCGTGTCTGCATAAGCAGTTCCGTTATTTTTTTTCCTGCGTTTATAGTGTCGTCTGCGTTCTCTTTCTACGTTAGATCTCTTTCTGGCTTTCCTCAAAGGAACATGAATAGAAAAACTGACCTCAGACTTGATACGCTTCTGAGGTCAGTTTTTCTATTCCTTCTGTAGGACTTGTATTATTTAGAACAGTTCCCCATGGAATGTTTGTAAGTTCCCTGTTTATTATCTCCCAGTCTATCCTTTTATTATTAAAATTGAATTTACTGAAAAGTCCCTCTCGCTTTATCAACGTTTTAGGTCTATTCTGAGTATTGATGGTCGTTTGCACTTCAATGAGTTTGTGATCTGAGTATGTGGTATCTGATATCGTAATGTCTCTGATAATGTCTTCATTGTTCGTAAAGACCAGATCTAGAATATTTTCATTTCTCGTTGGCTCCGATATCTGCTGATTGAGTGAAAATTTGTCACAGAATCTAAGTAGTTCTCTAATCTGTGGTTGGTTAGGTCCTGATAGATTTCCTGGTATAATATTATTGTTTGCTATTTTCCACCTGAGACTAGGCAAGTTGAAGTCACCTAGGAAGATAATATCAGGTATCGGGTTCTCCAAATTATCAAGGCTATTCTCTATTTTGCTTATCTGTTCTGTGAATTCCTCAGCCGTTGCATCTGGCGGTTTGTATATTAGTATAATCACTAAATTTATTTTCTCTATTTTTTATCCCAGTACCTCTACCACCTCATTTGTAACGTTTAGGAGTTCCGAGCATACAAGGTCTTCCCTAATACACAGACCCACTCCTCCATGTGACCTAATTTTCCTATCACATCTGTATAGGTTATATCCTGGAATCCAGATCTCACTGTCCAACAATTCCCCTGCATGGGTTTCTGTGAAAGCTCCATATACTGCATTTGACTCCGTGAGGAGGCCATTTATGAACTGTACTTTGTTGTTTGTTCTTGTTTTCAGTCCTTGTATGTTGGCAAAGATGAATGAGGTTACTCTATTAGTGATAGTTTGAATGGGAGACTTTTTCGGCAAGTCCATTATTCGTGGACATAATGAGTTTGTTCTGACCAGTACTGATTGTTGTAGGGCAGTTTTCTGTCGTAGTTGTAGTTCCCTTTCGGTGGGTAATTGTATCTGTAATTCTGAAATGCAAGTGGATCTGGCATCCAGTTCCATACACTCTCCATGCTGCTCCTTTTGAATTCTCTGCCGGTCTGGTATAAAAAATTTATAGAGTTTCCTCCAAATTCATTATCCTGCTTGCCACTCTTTATGTAGCGTTCCGTGCCTTTCACGTGAAAGTGTGGGCAGCTGAGTTCATAGCATTTTCTGTCCTCCAGTGAGGTTTGGCACATGTCAGGATGGAAAAACCTACATATTGATCCAAATCGACACTCACCTTTCCTAAGCATATTTAAACATTTTTTGGGATGTTGGTAACTGCATTCTAATCCTTTCTTATTACCAGCATATCTATGTCTGCATATGCCCTTTGCATAAAATTTGCAAAGGGCAAAGGGCGCCCTGCTCAGGCGCCGCTGCCACCGAGCTCTGTGCCACAGCTGGTTGTACCTTGGTGTCATGTACAGTTTGTTTGAAGACATTAGAAATTGCTATGCAGGCATTAATTAGTAATTCTCTGTTTTCGGCGGGAGTTTTATCCAGGATTTTCCTCAATTTCAAAAAAGTTACATCATCCTTTTTGCAGAGCCAGTACACAGAGTGGTCACTGGGACCATTTCTCCTTGAATTGTTAGTCATGTTGGCACATTTTTTGTGTATGGCTGCTGAACAGAGTTGGCATTGAAAGCTCTGTTGGTAATCTACCTTCATGTTGCATTCTATGCACGTTTTTATCAAAGCCATTTTTTGAACACTTCTGTTCAGTGGTGATGGTCTTACAAGGTGGGGTGTTGACCGGTGGGGGGTTAACTGTGGGTGCTGACCGTGGGTGTTGACCGTGGGTGTTTACCAACTTGAGACAGGCCCGGAGGGGCAGTATGGACGGCCAGTGTTGCTACCACGTGTCGCACTCTTAATTTGTTTTGTTCACTTGTTAGATTACATTACTTGCATTTTCCCACTAGTTATCTTACAGCGGAGGCGTCTAGTTTCTGTGTCTGGGCACTAGTTACCCGAGTACGTTACACTATTTGAAAGAATACACACACAGAGGGTACTGGGGTGGGCCTACCTCCAAGTGGCCTTTGTTTACATACACACGACGGACTTATTTTGTGTATAATTTGTTCACTTGATATTAAAATATGTTATCTTAATTTTTGTTATAATAGACACAGGTTTTGCATAGAGAGTTTAGCACTATGGGCACTGATTACTTGATGTTTCAATAGCGAGAGATGTGATTTATTGACGACTTGGCAACTATCGCCTAAGGCCTCCTGGCACCACGAGGGCAGGCCTTGACTACACACGAGTTTCACTTATTTTTCCATTATCAACTGCCTCAACTATGTGGATACGCTCGCTGTATCGTCCTCATAGGTGCTGCCGGTGTTAGCTTTCAAATTGTAAGACGGTTGGTGTATAGCCAATCCTGAGTCAGCTAGGCCTCTGACGTCATTTCCCATACAGCGGCAGTGCCCGCTCTCAAATAGGGCGCACCAGTATCTCACAGACCTAGAGCTAGTAAGACCTCGGTGCTTCACATCTATCTTAGTTACCTAACTCAATAAAGTACTAGTAGGGATCTACAGTGTGTACCTCTTCAGCAAACAAGCAAGAACGAATACTGGTACAAATACTGGTAGCAGCACTGGGATATCAGAATTTTTTTTCTGAGCCAGAAACTCAAATGCCCAGATATCTCATCGCAGCAAAAGCCGTCACCCGCCACAGCTAAACTCATGCATCATCAATATTCATCATATTGTACCAGTCCGGGGTCCTACCATCATCCACTGCTGTAGGTCAACGTTCTCATAAAGTTAGGCACGATATTTTGTAGCAAGCACAATTTCTTATCAGTGAGGGGAGAGGAGAATTCCAGCGCCAGCCATTTTGAATTTCAAGCGCCATTCTCGAACCTCCTGGGCCACCTACCACACACCATGTGTGTGCTCGTCTGTACTGTTCCAGCTAGTGTCATCGTCATCAACTCATCTCCGGATATGTTGTCCAGTTTTTTTAATTAAGAACAATTCTGTGTTAACTTGCGGCTTGAACAATTCTGTGTTAACTTGCGGCTTGAACTCTGTCGGCTATCATCCCGATGATAGCCGACAGAGTGTATCGTGATCCAGCCTGTACTCCTCTTGACATACCAGAAAATATCCTAAGGAAACTACTCCAAGCTTGTACTAAAGAGGCACCCTTCTTGAGCCGGATAGGCACATATATAAGCAAGTAGATGGGGTTGCCATGGGTTCTCCCCTAGGAGTCCTGTTTGCAAACTTCTACATGGGTACCATCGAGCAAAAAGTCTTAGTCGACATGAACTTGAAACCGGCCATATACTGCAGGTATGTTGACGACATTTTTACACAGGTACCTGATGCCAGACATCTGCAGGAGCTGAAGGAGGCATTTGAGCGGAGTTCCGTGCTGCGTTTCACTTACGAGATGGAAAAGGATGGGAAGCTGCCCTTTCTAGATGTAACAGTCATGGAAAAGAGCGGAGGTTTCCACACTGCAGTCTACACTAAGGAAACGAACATAGGAATGTGCCTAAATGCCAAAAGCGACTGCCCAGACAGGTACAAGAGGAGTGTTGTTAACGCATATGTCGACCGTGCTCTCAGCCACAGCTCAGAATGGAAGCAAGTCGACGAAGAACTCTGTAGGGTAAGGCAGGTCCTAGTCAACAACGGCTTCTCCAATGGTTTCGTCGAAGACATCATAAGAAGGAAAGTGAAACGCCATGCAACCTCTGAAGAGACAACCAACACAACACCTATACCCCCTATTAGACTATTTTACAGGAACTTCTTTTCCACATCTCATGAAACGGAGGAAAGGGTCCTGAAAGATATTGTTAATAGAAACGTTATCCCTACAGACAAAAATCAGAGGATACAACTGACGATTTACTATAAAACCAGAAAAATGCCCAGCCTACTCATGAGAAACTCTCCAGACACAAAACAGAACACTTTAAAAGAGACTAACGTCGTCTATGCCTTCAAATGCCCTCTTGGGGACTGTAAGCTCCAAAAAAAACAGTATATAGGCAAGACAACAACATCTCTTTCTAGGCGTTTAACGATGCATAAGCAACAGGGCTCCATTAAGGAACATATAATCTCTTCCCACAACCAAACCATCGCCAGAGAAATCCTAGTAAACAACACAGAAATCATCGATAGATACAGCGATAGCAGGCGGCTTGACGTTTGCGAGGCACTACACATTAAAAAGTCAACACCAGCAATCAACAGCCAATTAATGCACAACTATATTCTACCCACCTCAAGACTCCGCTCCAATATAGAAGCATCAAGAAATATGGACCAATAGGCTTTCTACAATCACTTCCATTCAATACCCATTGTTTCGTGTTCTGTCTTGTGTTGATGAAATTAATACCCTATTAATGCCACCTCTTGTTCTGTCTTGTGCTGATGAAATTAATACCCTATTAATGCCACCTCTTGTTCTGTCTTGTGTTAATGCCACATCACCCCTTCCACCTCACTCAAACGTAGATATAAAATCGGAGATGCGTAAGTTCTATTCAGTTGTGTATTTGTGAACTAAAGTCTTTGAAAATGAAATAAGTTTTACGAAACGCGCTCGTGTCGCGTCAGACTAGAAATAAAAATGAATTTTGGAGAATTGATTTTTGATTTACCTCCAACAGTGAAAAGAAATGTACGAAAGATTGAGAAAATTCGTGTTAGAATTATTAATCCTACTTTTTCGGTCATATTTAATAATATATGTCTACAGGAAAGACTGCTACCAAAATATACTAATATATATATATATATATATATATATATATATATGTATATATATATATATATATATATATTTATATATATATATATATATATATATATATATATATATATATATATATATATATATATATATATATATATTTTTGTGTGTGTGTGTGTGTGTGTACTCACCTAGTTGTACTCACCTATTTGTTCTTGCGGGGTTTGAGCTCTGGCTCTCTGGTCCCGCCTCTCAACCATCAATCAACAGGTGTACAGGTTCCTGAGCCTATTGGGCTCTATCATATTTACACTTGAAACTGTGTATGGAGTCAGCCTCCACCACATTGCTTCCTAATGCATTCCATTTGTCAACCACTCTAACACTAAAAAAGTTCTTTCTAATATCTCTATGGCTCATTTGGGCATTCAATTTGTGTGTGTGTGTGTGTGTGTACTCACCTAGTTGTGCTTGCGGGGGTTGAGCTCTGGCTCTTTCGTCCTGCCTCTCAACCATCAATCAACAGGTGTACAGGTTCCTGAGCTTATTGGGCTCTATTATATCTACACTTGAAGCTGTGTATGGAGTCAGCCTCCACCACATTGCTTCCTAATGGATTCCATTTGTCAACCACTCTGACACTAAAAAAGTTCTTTCTAATATCTCTGTGGCTCATTTGGGCACTCAGTTTCCACCTGTGCATCCTAGTGCGTGTGCCCCTTTTGTTAAATAGCCTGTCTTTATCAACCCTGTCGATACAAGCCACTACTAGCTTGGGGCCTGATACCCAAACTCTACTTACATCAGAGAAAGAACCCGGTTGCGACCCGAGAGGGCCGTAACACTCATACCTCTCAGCTCGGGTACTAGTCTGGTGGCAAACCTTTGAACCTTTTCCAGTTTAGTCTTATGCTTGACAAGATATGGACTCCATGCTGTGTGTGTGTGACGATAAAATATGATATTATACGCCTTACAACTCAAGGTTATTCTGTAGTTGGTAACATAGTTAATAAAACTCCCAAGCGGGCTCTAGATACCCTATGGCTCACAGTCCCAAATATGGAACTGTGCACACAGCCACCACACCTACCTACAGGTGACACACATATATAAACCATTAGGAAACCTGGACTCTCTCTTAAAAAGCATCACCAAAGACTGCCTGAGTACTCTACCCTATCTTGCAACCCCTTTAACATAAAATTTTGGCTTATCTGACTGTACGGCTGGAGAAAAACCGTCAGTAATCTAGATCAAAGATGGCGTTTGATACGTATCTCTAGTTGGATACGTATATAAATTCATGATAAAACTTATTAAGTTCAATTTTATCATTGTCTATATATGTAAATATATATTTTTCAAATGTATCGTATAGTGTGGCAATATCGGTGGGGACAGGAGCGGGGTTGCTCTTCACACGTCTAATACTTGCTAGATTCGGGGAAATTAGATTGCTGTACCTGTTCAGTTATGGGAGTTCCCGATGTCACCTTTTAATATTCCTATTATAATTAAATTACTGTAATTAAGCATGTGGCATTGTAACGTATATTATTTGCAAGTGACCTTTATATTATAGTTTGCATTCTTATACATTTGAGAACAATTGTTTGTTCAATTAGTTGTAAATATTAAAAAGTCCTAATTTACCATCCTTCATCCTGGATGGAGTCGGAGGGAGGGAGACAATTATGGGTAGTGACGGCGAGAGAGTCAGTTAGCTGTGAGACGTCGTCTGGGTAACATTTAAGTTGAGTTTCTGTTTTTTGTTGTAGATAGGTAGCATAATTTTGTCTGGTTGACAGTTTCCTTTAATTTTTTAGCCATTTATTAAGTGATTGCCATCTTAAATAATATTGATATTATATGCTTTTAGTTTGTATATAAATATATTATAATCTATACAGATGTTTGTTCTATACTTCAACCAACCTGGTGTATATTTGTTGTTCTTTCTTTCTTGTATCATATCACGGGGCACTCTGGTATATCATATTTAGATACAGTTCTTTCCCCTAGATTATTTATATTATACTGTAACCGATATATGAGCTGTGGGAACGATAAGTAACAGTGTCCACCGACCGCTCTTGCGTCATCGCCCCTTAATACTCTATTCTTTACATCTCCAATCAAACGCTTTATTGACATTATTTACCATATTCTCCATGCATGCTCTTTGATTGAGTCCATTTTCCCCTCACATAGTTAGGCTATTCCGGTTCACATTATTCCTAACAATCTCCAGCTGAGAAGGTACTACTTTGCTGGGCGGAGTATTACTGGTGACTCGTGGCCCCACAGATATCAGCAATAGATTTATTCCAATGATACATTGTCCACTGTGTCCACCAACAAATTATAATTAAAACAAACCTTCACAAGAGATAAGGTTCGTAACACCACCCCATCGCAGTGCCCCAGTCTAAAAGCAAATCACGTAAGGAAACATGAAAAGACAAGAGGCTTGCAGAGAGGGCCTTCTTCGTCTCAGAATTGTGAAGAATGAGGTGGTAGATGGTAGTAGATGGTGGTAGACGGTAGTAGATGGTGGTAGACGGTAGTAGATGGGGGTGGTGAAGATGGTGTCGGGAGTGATAAAAAAAACACACTGCCGGAGGGCGGTATATTATGTTGATGTTCCCAATTGTCGGTATTATTCGTGTGGGCGTATATTACTTGTGAGCCCCAGGAGACTGGTGTTGAGCAAGGTGTTTACCCCAGGCCACAGTGGTAGGGTGGAGCTGAGTGTGGAGGGGGAGTTGCCTGCCTTGAGGGTGGAAGCTCCCCACAGTAGAAACAGAACAGATGAGGCCATTTAGGTCCGTCCAAGACCATTATTAACTCGACGACTAATAATTGTCCAGGAAGGGACAGAAGCTGCTATACCACACTTCCACACTCCTCTCCTACCGTCCATTTCAGCCAATTGACCCATCCCTTCTCCGCTCTAACACCTTTCCTATTCTTTACATTATGCAACACCCCCCCCCCCCCTCACCCTTCATTCCCTTTCCTCCCACCCCATCCCCCCCACCATACAACACTGGTGTCCCCTACTCTCCACTTTTTAGCATTTTCTACCCCCCCCCCTCCTGATTTTTTTAGTATCTAAACGAGTTTATTTCAGTTTAGTGTGTGGCGGGTGCTTTTAGCGGGAGGTGGATGCCCTCTTCAGCAGGTAGAAGGTGCGTTTATTGGGTAGTGAGGGCGTTTAGCGATACAGTGTCTGTGTTTACAATGGGTGGCTGTGTTTTAGGGAATGAGAAGTTGGTTTAGCGGGAAGCTGGGAGGTGGTTATTTTGGTGACAAGTGTGTTTAGTGAGCGGCAGTTACGATTACGTGAAGCAGGTGTGTTTAACGGGGGGTCGGGTGCGTTGAAATGAGCTGACTAGTGTTAACCAGGGCGCTGGCGGGCACGGCACCGCGACACCCGCCTTGATTGACAACTGTATTACCAACCATGGCCGATAATGGGGCTTCACACGTTTAATTGTGCTTTATGGCATCTGAGGAAGTCCAGGGGGTGTGTTTAGCGACTGGTGTCTAGAGGTTTAATAATATTGTCTGCACGTGGGCGGCGTTTTAATCAGCTTTTAAACCCCCTTTTCTTTGCTCGTGCAATTTCTGTTGTGTGTGTGAGCTCCATGTTATCGCGTTGAGGCACTTGGGGTTCATCAGCTGTTTTGTTGCTCTGTGGAATTTATATTTTCCTAGGGGAAAAAAATCCAAGAGATTGCTTCCACATAAGCAAAAAATACACAAAAACTTACCCTGGCATTGGACCTATATATTTATTTATATACCTACAAAATTATAGTCATTTACGAAAAATAACCAAGAAATGTATGATATCCTGGAAGATCGGGATATCTTGGTGCTCAAGATAACTTTAGAGAACTAGAAGGTGGAAGATCGAGACACAACATAGAGAGAATAATGGATATATAATGAAACAAGGGAGACTTTTGTTAAAGAAATGTACAACATGGCCATGCATTCAGCCTCAGCCCCGGATTCCAGGGCACTCCGTGTTTATAAAGAAATGTAACGTAACAATAACACGAACACCTGCCGACGCTCCGTGATGTTAAGGAGCATTGATACCTGCTTATGTTCCACGACCAAGAGGAGCGTTGGTACCCGGCCCCGTCGAACAGTGCTCCCACGCTCGTCTTGGTGTAGGATTACATGGACAATTGACTCCCCCAATATTGACTTCATCTCATTATTAAGGTCTAGTTGATACCCAAGTCTGCTCTTGGTGTGTATGTACTCACCTAGTTGTGCTTGCAGGGGTTGAGATTCAGCTCTTTGGTCCGTCAATCGGACCGTCAATCAACTGGTGTACAAATTCCTGAGCCTACTGGGCTGAGGAATTACAAGTAGTCACTAAGAACCTCCTTTCCACATCTGGAAGTTCACTACCCTGATATCTTCAGGTTTTCCTAGAACCGTCTACCAGGATCCTCCACAGTTCTCCAGGCTACTACACCATGAAGTCTTCCTTGAGCAACAATGGTGCTTCACCACTGGTATCACAGAAGCATGTGAAACTTCATTCCACTGCTCCTCTTCTCACAGCTTGAGGTCCTCCTGCTCCTCACTGTATGGCTGCTCCTCCACAGAGCTCAGCACCTTCCACAACCTTGGAGTCTCATCAACTACTCCTCCTCTGCTGGCTATAAGTTCACAGCAACTCCTTCCCTAGACAAACCTGCAACCCATCGACACGCCAATAAAAATGTTCCTCTATAAACACATAAACAAAATAATTCACACACAATAAATGTTTCACTTGACATCTTCCTGCTTTCTACATGCTGTGAGGTGACTTCCCCCATGTTTGGGCTGGTCCGTTTTCTGCCCTCCCTGGGAGCCCTCCGCTTCCCAGGCGGCCAGGGTTGCCAGATTGGGCTACAAGTAGCGAAATGGGCTACTTTTGAGGGCCCCACGCTCCCAAATGTTTAATTTCGCTACTTGCGACTTTTTGGGCTAGTTTAAAAGCAAGTTGGGCTACTTTGGGCTATTAATATTAAGAAACTCAATGATGAATATTTATGCTTTAATAATATAATCTGTACAAATCAGAACCAAGTCCAACAGCCTGATTGACTAGACCACTTACCGCAGGAGAGCCCTGGTCAGAGACCTGCCCCGGGGGACGTTGACCCTAGGAACCTTTGAAAGAAAAAGTAACCGCAAGGCAAGGAAATCCTCCCCAGGGGCCATAGATTTCCCAACCTTAATTGTCATTAATACTTCATTAATTATTCTTCATTAATAATACTTCATTAATACGTCATTAATCATCCCAAAAGCTACAGCAGGTTCCACAGATCTTCATTACGGGGAGAAAGTTATCTAGAAATTTCCAGATTGATAAATGATGGGAAAGATCCCTTACAGTTAGTACCTTTGTCAGGAAGACGATGGTTGGTAAGAAGTGGTAATGTAGAGCGGCTGTTAGATCAGTGGGATTCTCTAACAACTCATTACCAAATAGCTTTTTCCTCTTGTGATAAATATGTTGCAAAGCAACTATTTTCAATGTACGCTGATCCCTCCAATAAGCTATATTTCACATGTCTCAAACAAATCCTAAATTATTTTGAAAGTATGAATTGACTTTATCAAAAAGATGAAGCAGATCAGTATAGCCTTCACACTGTCTTAGAAAACTTCACTCTTGGAATACTCAGAAGAATCGTTCGTCCTCATCATGAAAGCTTCATGTTAATTTGGACTACAATTCTATGTATCTGCCCCAGGAAAAAGATGACTTTGGTTACGAATTTTCAACACTTTGGTCCACTAACAGACAAAACAATTTTATAACCCAGGAAAAGTTTCAAAATATTCAAGAAAGATGCGATAATTTTTTAGTGAAAGCTTGCAAATAGCTTCTTTCTCGTATTCTTAGTAATGTTGAAACTTTAAAAAAAGGTGAAAAATCTGTTACCTGTCATATACCTTAGGCACACATGGCCCCATTTTCAGAACTTCCATTAGTATTAGCTGACCAATCTAAGCTTAGTGAAATTGAAAGTCAGTGGCGCCTAATGTTAACAATTGACTAGTCCAACATTTGTAAGGGACAAATTCCTATATCTGATTCGTCATTTTAGACCAAGACAATAACTGTCAAGAACACTGCTGGCGATCCCATACTGATCGACCTCGCTGAGTTTGCATTAAAAATATACAGCTTGCCAATCAGTAATGCCCTGGTTGAACGGATATTTCGAGAGTAACATCTCTGAAAACTAAACTGAGAAATCTTGAATGGGAATGGGACTTGAGCTTTTGACATCAGTCTTGAGAATCAAAACATACCTTGAAGAAAATGTAACTTGTTGCTCGTCATTTGAACCACTCATGTCAATGCTTATATATGAGTCTGCAATATACAAGAACGAGGTTGTGGATGCAGATTAAGATCTTGGTAATCTTCAACTGTAAAGACGTGGAAGGACTCCACACCCATTAAGCTTCAAACAGTAAATATTGGTAAGTTATCCTATTATCATATTGGTTAAATATATATATGCAGAGATAATATTAACAAAACAATTAAAATCGTTTAATGTACTCTATATATCAAAATAGATTACTTTGAAATCCGTATCAGTCACTAAACAAAAAATTGGGCTACTCTTATTAAAAATTCGCTACTTTTAGACCGTCAGCTCGCTACTTTTAGCAATTTGGATCTGGCAACCCTGCAGGCGGCCCTCTCACTCAGTCACCCACCAGTAGTCGGAGTGGATGGACGTCGCTCCCCCCTCCAGGTAGTTCCTCCATCTTTACTCTCTTATTTAGGCCTTTTACCTTATCAAAACATGCCTAACATATCAACAGACACTTGCTACGATCGCTGGGCACATGACCAACTATAGGTAATCACTGTAAACTGGCTTAAAATGAGCTTACCACAGAGTTAGATGTACAGGGGCACGCCCTGACCCCAGCGTCGGACGTTGGCGCGCTGCTCAGCCCACAAAATCGCTATTTAAACTCCTCTACTGGGTTTCTTTCCTTCCTGGCTCGAGCACTGAGTCGTCCCCAGGCTTCATACAAGAACGCCTGACTAATTCTTTTCTTGGCGGAGCACGTAACATGAGATTCTTCCTCTGTTACCAGGAGCTCACAGACACTACATCTTGCTCCCACAACATCAGCTGCTCGAGTGAGGTCAAGACCCCTGCCTTGAGCCTCCTACCTTCCTCACAAACTCTCGACATCTCATGTCAAGTCCTTCATTTCTATTCTTGATCACTGCCCATACCCTTAAACTGTCTGTTAAATTTACCTAATTTTTTTACGTATGTATCTTCATGTCTATATTTCTGTGACCTCTTATTTAGGTCAGGTCTTGCAGAATAACTCTCAAGGTAGCCTCGTTTCTCAGCTACCTGGGATCATAACACATTCCATTTACTAACTACTCTGACATAGAAAAAGTCTAATGTCTCTGTGGCTCATTTGGGTACTCAGCTTCCACCTGCGTCTCCCTTGTGTGTGTACCACCCGTGCTAAATAGTCTTTCTTTATCCAACCTATCAGTTCCCATGAGAATTTTGTATGTGATGATCATGTCTCCTCAAACTCGTTTGTCTTCCAGCGACGTGAGGTGCAATTCCCATAGCCATGCTTCATAACTCATGTTTCTTAGTTCTGGGACTTGTCTAGTGGTATATCTTTGGATCTTCTCTCTCCCCCCCCCCCCAACACACACCTCCTCAGTGTGTGTGTATTCACCTAGTTGTGCTTGCGGGGGTTGAGCTCTGCTCTTTCGGTCTTCCTCTCAACTGTCAATCAACTGTTTCTACTACTATTTTTTTCTCCCCACACCACACACACACACCAGGAAGCAGCCCGTGACAGCTTACTAACTCCCAGGTATCTATTTACTGCTAGGTAACACGGGCATAGGGTGAAAGAAACTCTACCCATCGTTTCTCGCCGGCGCCTGGGATCGAACCCGGGACCACAGGATCACATGTCCTGCGTGCTGTCCGCTCGGCCACCGGCTCCCCTAGGCTCTGTATGTGTGTGTGTGTGTGAGGTTCAGCTCCTTTAGCCTTTCCTCGTAGCTCATTCCTCTCAGCTCCGGGACGAGCGTGGTGGCAAACCGCTGAATCTTTTCTAACTTTGTCTTGTGTTTAACTAGGTATGTATTCCAGGCTGGAGCTGCATATTCCAGGATTGGTATGACATAAGTGGTATACAGGGTCCTGAACGATTCCTTACACAAGTTTCTAAAGGCAGTTCTTATGTTGGCCAGTCAAGCATATGCCGCTGATGATATCCTTTTGATGTGGGCCTCTGGGGACAGGTTCGGTGTGATATCAATCCCCCAGATCTTTTTCTATTTGACTCTTGCAAGAGTTCACCTCCCAGATGGTATCTTGTGTTCAGCCTCATGCTCCCTTCGCCTAATTTCATTACTTTACATTTTCTTGAGTTAAACTTTAGCAGCCATTTTCTAGACTATTCCTCGTTTGTCCAGGTCATCCTGTAGTCTCTGTCTATCTTCATCCGGTTTGATTCTTCTCATTATTTTTGCATCATCAGCAAACATTGAGAGGAACGAGTCTATACCCTCCGGAAGATCGTTTACATTTATTAGAAACAGGATGGGTCCAAGTACTGAGCCCTGTGGGACTCCGCTGGTGACATCTCGCCACTCTGATGTCTCCCCCCTCACCGTTACTCACTGTTTCCTGTTGCTTAAGTACTTCCTTATCTACTGGAGCATTTTCCTTTTTACTCCTGCATGTTGCTCCAACTTTTTTAACAGCCTTTTATGGGGTACTGTGTCAAAGACTTCCTGGCAGTGCAGGAAAACGCAGTCGGCCCACCCTTCTCTTTCCTGCCTAATTTTTGTTGCCTGGTCATAAAATTCTATTAAACCTGTGAGGCACGATTTACCATCCCTGAACCCATGTTGATGGTGCGTTACAAAGTTATTTCACTCCAGATGTTCTACGAGCCTTTTCCTCACGATTTTCTCCATAACCTTGCATGGTATACAAGTTAGGGAAACTGGCCTGTAATTCAGTGCCTCTTGTCTGTCTCCCTTCTTGTATATTGGGAATACGTTAGCTGTCTTCCAACTTTCTGGTAGGTCTCCTGTTTCCAGTGACCTGTTATACACCATAGAGAGTGGCACACTTAGTGCTTCTGCACCTTCCTTTAGTATCCATGGTGAGATTCTGTCAGGCCCAACAGCCTTTGTTACATCCAGCTCCAACAGACACCTTTTGACCTCATCACTGGTGAGGTAAAATTCCTCCAAGGTTGCTTGGTTTGCCTCCTCTTCATTTAGTGCAGGGGCTTCTCCTTGTTCTATTGTGACCCTTGTTCTATTGTGACGACCTCCTGGAATCTCTTGTTGAGTTCTTCACACACCTCCTTGTCATTCTGTGTGTGTGTGTGTGTACTCACCTAGTTGTACTCACCTAGTTGTGTTTGCGGGGGTTGAGCTCTGGCTCTTTGGTCTCGCCTCTCAACCGTCAATCAACAGGTGTACAGATTCCTGAGCCTATCGGGCTCTGTCATATCTACACTTGAAACTGTGTATGGAGTCAGCCTCCACCACATCACCCCCTAATGCATTCCATTTGTCAACCACTCTGACACTAAAAAAGTTCTTTCTAATATCTCTGTGGCTCATTTGGGCACTCAGTTTCCACCTGTGTCCCCTTGTGCGTGTTCCCCTTGTGTTAAATAGACTGTCTTTATCTACCCTATCAATTCCCTTCAGAATCTTGAATGTGGTGATCATGTCCCCCCTAACTCTTCTGTCTTCCAGCGAAGTGAGGTTTAATTCCCGTAGCCTCTCCTCGTAGCTCATACCTCTCAGCTCGGGTACTAGTCTGGTGGCAAACCTTTGAACCTTTTCCAGTTTAGTCTTATCCTTGACTAGATATGGACTCCATGCTTGGGCTGCATACTCCAGGATTGGCCTGACATATGTGGTATACAAAGTTCTGAATGATTCTTTACACAAGTTTCTGAATGCCATTCGTATGTAAGCCAGCCTGGCATATGCCGCTGATGTTATCCTCTTGATATGTGCTGCAGGACACAGGTCTGGCATGATATCAACCCCCAAGTCTATTTCTTTCTCTGACTCCTGTAGAATTTCCTCTCCCAGATGATACCTTGTATCTGGCCTCCTGCTTTCTACACCTATCTTCATTACATTACATTTGGTTGGGTTAAACTCTAACAACCATTTGTTCGACACACCATTTGTGTGTGTGTGTACTCACCTAGTTGTGCTTGCGGGGGTTGAGCTCTGGCTCTTTGGTCCCACCTCTCAACCGTCAATCAACAGGTGTACAGGTTCCTGAGCCTATTGGGCTCTGTCATATCTACACTTGAAACTGTGTATGGAGTCAGCCTCCACCACATTACTTCCTAATGCATTCCATTTGTCAACCACTCTGACACTAAAAAAGTTCTTTCTAATATCTCTGTGGCTCATTTGGGCACTCAGTTTCCACCTGTGTCCCCTAGTGCGTGTGCCCCTTGTGTTAAATAGTCTTTATCAACCCTGTCGATTCCCTTGAGAATCTTGAATGTGGTGATCATGTCCCCCCTAACTCTTCTGTCTTCCAACGAAGCGAGGTTCAATTCCCGTAGTCTCTCCTCGTAGCTCATACCTTTCAGCTCGGGTACCAGTCTGGTGGCAACCCTTTGAACCTTTTCCAGTTTAGTGTTATGCTTGACTAGATATGGACTTCATGCTGGAGCCGCATACTCCAGGATTGGTCTGACATATGTGGTATATAATGTTCTGAAAGATTCCTTACACAAGTTTCTAAAGGTCGTTCTTATGTTAGCCAACCTGGCATATGCTGCTGATGTTATCCTCTTGATATGAGCTTCAGGGGACAAGTCTGGCGTGATATCAACCCCCAGGTCTTTCTCTCTCTCTGACTCTTAAAGTATTTCATCTCCCAAGTGATAACTTGTATCTGGTCTCCTGCTTCCTACCCCTATCTTCATTACATTACATTTGCTTGGGTTAAACTCTAACAGCCATATGTTCGACCATTCCTGCAGCTTGTCCAGGTCTTCTTGAAGCCTCAAGCTGTCCTCCTCTGTTTGAATCCTTCTGACAATTTTGGTCTCGTCAGTAAACATTGAGAGGAATGAGTCTATACCCTCTGGGAGATCATTTACGTATATCAGAAACAGGATAGGTACAAGCACAGAGCCCTGTAGGACTCCACTGGTGACTTCACGCCAATCTGCGGTCTCACCTCTCACTATAACTCTCTGCTTCCTATTGCTTAGGTACTCCCTTATCCACTGGAGTGCCCTACCAGTTACTCCTGCCTGTTTCTCCAGCTTATGCATCAACCTTTTATGGGGTACTGTGTCAAAGGCTTTCCGACAGTCCAAAAAAATGCAATCCGCCTATCCTTCTCTTTCTTGCTTAATCTTTGTCACCTGATTGTAGAATTCTATCAAACCTGTAAGGCAAGATTTACCCTCCCTGAACCCATGTTGATGGGTTGTCACGAATGTGTGTGTGTGTGTGTGTTTACCTATCTGCTTGCAGACTTGAGCTAGCTCCTGGGCTTCATATTTTTAGCTACCAAATCCAGCAATAGAATTACTTCTTTTTCTCGAGGCATTTGCCAGTTTGTCTTCTGTTTAATTGGAAGGTACATTTACCGTAAAAATTCTGAATACGCCTTTTATCTTGAAACTTTTTGTGCTGAAAACGTTCTTCATAATCTCTCTACAGCTAATTTATATCTCCTAATATCCAATTACAATCGCTAGTTCCACAGTACATTATGGTGAGCATTACCAATTTGTCTGTTAATTCCCATTAGTATTATGTATGTTCTTATCATATCCACTCTGTGAGTATTTTGCACGTTCTTAGGTCCCACATATGAGCATTTTGAACGTTATTAGGTCCCACATATGAGCATTTTGTGCGTTCTTAGGTCCCACATATGAGCATTTTGTACGTTTTTTATAGCCCTTCCCCCCATCCTTGCGAGTATTTTTAATATTCTTATGTCCACAATGTGAGTATCTTGTATGCTTTTATCATGTCTACTCTGTGGTAAGGTCGAGCACCAGCAACCATACCATGTAATTCAGTCCCCCTCAGTGAAAGAAAAACATTGTAGTGTATATTCGCTTCTGAGGGATTTTTCTAATTGTAGTTTGTCTTTTTTTCAGGTGGGGTTCCAGGCCGGAGCTATATAGCATACTATAGTGAGTGTTTTAAGTAAGTTGTGTGTGTGTATTCACCTAGTTGGTCTTCCGAGGGTTGAGCTCTGCTCTCTTTCGGCCCGCCTCTCAACTATCAATCAATCAAGTGTAACTAACTACTAACTAATGTTTTTTTTTATTTTATTTATTTATGTGTGTGTGTGTATGTACTCACCTAGTTGTATTTGCGGGGGTTGAGCTCTGGCTCTTTGGTCCCGCCTCTCAACCGTCAATCAACAGGTGTACAGATTCCTGAGCCTATCGGGCTCTATCAAACCTACACTTGCAACTGTGTATGGAGACAGCCTCCACCACATCACTGACTGATGCATTCCATTTGTCAAGCTCTCTGACACTAAAAAAATTCATTCTAACGTCTCTGTGGCTCATTTGGGCACTCAGTTTCCACCTGTGTCCGCTAGTGCATGTGCCCCTTGTGTTAAATAACCTGTCTTTATATACCCTGTCTATTTCTCTGAGAATCTTGTACGTGGTGATCATATCCACCCTAACTCTTCTGTCTTCTAGTGACGTGAGGTTTAATTCCCATAGTCTCTCCTTTGTAGTTCATTCATCTCAGCCCGGGTACTAGTCTGGTGGCACACCTTTTAACTTTTTGCCATTTTAGTCTTATGCTCGACTAGATATGGACTCCATGCTGGGGCTGCATACTCCAGGATTGGCCTAACATAGGTGGTATACAAATTTCTGAATGATTCTTTGCACAAGTGTCTAAACGCTGTTCTTATGTTAGCCATCCTTGTATATGCTGCTGATGATATTTTCTTGATATGGGCTTCATGGGACAGGTCTGGCGTGATATCAAACCCCAGGTCTTTCTCTTTCTCTGACTCTTGAAGAATTTCATCTCCCAAATGATACCCCCTAACTGGTCTCCTGCTCCCTACACCTATCTTCATTACATTACATTTGGTTGAGTTAAACTCTAACAACCATTTGTTCGACCATTTCTTTAGTTTGTCTAGGTCTTCTTGAAGCCTCAAGCAGTCCTTCTCTGTCTTAATCCTTCTCATAATTTTGGCATCGTCAGCAAACATTAAGAGGAATGAGTTTATATCCTCTGGGAGATCATTTACATATATCAGCAACAGGATAGAACCGAGTACAGAGCCCCGTGGGACTCCACTGGTGACTTCACGTTAATCTGAGGTCTCACCCCTCACTGCAATTCTTTGCTTCCTATTGCTTAGGTATTCCCTTATCCACTGGAGCACTTTACCAGTTACCCTTCCCTGTCTCTCCAGCTACTGTACCAGCCTCTTATGGGGGACTGTGTCAAAGGCTTTCCGACAGTCCAAAACAAATGAAGTCTGCAAAGCCTTCTCGTTCTTGCTTAATCTTTGTCACCCGATCGTAGAATTCTATTAAGCCAGTAAAGCAAGATTTACCTTCCCTGAACCCATGTTGGCGATTTGTCACGAAGTCCCTTCTTCCATATGAGTTACTAGATTTTTTCTCACGATCTTCTCCAGCACTTTGCATGGTATACAAGTTATGGACACTGACCTGTTGTTCAGTGCCTCTTGTCTGACACCCTTTTTGTGCATTGGGACCACATTAGCTTCCTTCCATATTTCTGGTAAGTCTCCCATCTCCAGTGACCTACTATACACTATGGAGAGTGGCAAGCAAAATGCCTCTGCACACTCTTTCAGTACCCATGGTGAGATCCCATCTGGACCAACAGCCTTTCTCACATCCAGATCCAACAGGTGTCTCTTGATCTCATCTCTCGTAATTTTGAACCCTTCCAAGGCCACCTGGTTTACTGCCCCCTTTCCTAGCACAGTAACCTCACCATGTTCTATTATGACGACCTCCTGAAACATCTTGTTGAGTTCTTCACTCACCTCTATGTCGTTCTCTGTATACCTGTCCTCGCCTATTCTAAGTTTCATTACCTGTTCTTTCGCTGTTGTTTTCCTTCTGATTTGACTGTGAAGTAGCTTTGGATCGGTCTTGGCTTTGTTTGCTATATCATTTTCATAATTTTTCTCTGCTTCTCTTCTCACCCTGACATACTCATTCCTGGTTCTCTGGTATATATCTCTCTGCATTCTAGTGTTCTGTTATTTCGGATTTAAGGGCTATTTCAGGCCCTTTTGTTCAGTTCCTTTGCTTCCATACATGCCCTGTTAAACCATGGATTTTTCTTTTGATTCCCAGATTTTTCCCTTTGGACCGGGATAAACCTGTTTACTGCCTCCTGACACTTTTGGGTGACATAGTCCATCATATCTTGTGCCGACTTAGCTCTGAGGTCTGTGTCCCATTGTATAACCCTTAGGAAACTTCTCATCTCCTCATAATTCCCTTTTCAGTATGCCAGCCTTTTGTTTTCTAGTTCTTTTTTGGGGCAGATAAGTCCTAGCTCTACCAAGTACTCAATGATCAATGCACTGTGATCACTCATTCCCAAGGGCGCTTCCATCTTAACTTCCCTTATATCCCACTCATTGAGGGTAAATATCAGATCAAGCATGGCTGGTTCATTCTTCCCTCTCATTCTTGTCGGTCCCTTGATGTGTTGGCTTAGAAAGTTTCTTGTTGCCGCGTCCAGCAGCTTAGCTCTCCATGTAACTGGTCCTCCATGCGGGTCTCTGTTCTCCCAGTCTATTTTTTCGTGGTTGAAGTCCCCCATGATTAGTAGTCCAGTTTCATTCCTACTAGCGAGAGACGCTGTTCCCTCTATTATGTTAATGGTGGCCATGTTGTTTCTATCATATTCCTGTCTAGGTCTTCTGTCATTTGGTGGCGGGTTATATATGACTGTGACTATAATTTTTTGTCCTCCAGTTGCTATTGTACTTGTCAAGTAGTCACTGAAACTTTCACAGCCCTGAATAACCATTTCCTCAAAATCCCAGCCGTTTCTTACCAGCAGAGCTACACCACCACCTCCTCTTCCTTCTCTCTCTTTCCTCACATCACAGTAGTCCTGTGGAAACACTGCATTTGTTATGGTTTTTGTTTGCTTTGTGTCTGTGAGTGCGATTATGTCTGGGTTTTCTTTAAGTACCCATTCTCCAAGTTCATTTGTTTTATTTGTAATCCCATCTGTGTTACTGTACATTGCCTTGAGACTGACTTTCTTCTGTCCTTTCTCAGGTTCACTTCTTGGGGAGCGTTCTGCTGATGGGTCAAGCTGTTCCATGGACATGAGGATTTGTGGGGTGTGTAACGGGGTTTTAGAGGATACTGGAGTTGGGATGAAGTGGGAGGGAGGCCAGTGGGGAGAAAGGGGGGAAGGGGAACATGGTGGGAGTAGGGGAGGGGTAGCAGGGTAGGAGTGGGGTGAGGAGGGGTAGGGAGAGTTGACTGAACATTTGAGTGGGGGCAGGGAGGGTTCGGGGTAGGGGAGGTTTCTGTGCAGAGGAGAGTGGTGGAGTTGTCCTCCGCTCTGGTGTTACTGGGTTGCTAGTTGTGGGATCGCCTCTCACCTCTGGGGATGTTGTGTTGGGAGCTGTGTTTTCCTGGTTTTCTTCTCGCGCCCTGTGCTTCTTCCTTGCTTCTGCAGCCATGGCTCTCTCTTCCCTCGTCATGTCCCCCTGGAGGAATACTTTTTTGAATTCTTCCACATACTGCAGGTGGCTCTTCCTTATTAGAATCTCCTTTGTGGCCTCGTTTGCAAACACTGTCTTTAACACATGGTCTCTTTTCTTGTTGTACCAGCCCATCCAGAAAACCTTCTCAATTCTATGCTCAGTTCCTTCCATCTCTAACCTCCTTAGTATTTCATTTGCGGCTGCTCTGTCCTTATCGTTCCATTCTGTCCTATTGGAACCTTCCTGCTCTTTATTACCCACAGCTACCACTGATCTTTTTGTTTCCACCAGTTGACTAGTTGCCTTTGCTGCTTCCTGTTAGGTGGATGCTTTCATGGCTACCTCCCTCACTGTGGACATTACTTCCTTGTTCTTTTTTAGCATTTCTGCAAATGTCGCTTGTACTTTGGCAGTCCCTTCCAATGCACCACTTTCATCTTCTCTTTGAATAATTATCTGAGCCTCCGTCTCAGTATTGTTCTTTTTAAGGGTTTTAATCTCCTCTTTTGCTACTGTCAGCTCGCTTTGCAGGTTGCTTATTGTATTATGCATTTCCTGTATCTCCCTTCTGATATCCTCCAAAACCTGGGCAAACACTTCCTTCATTTGGTTACAATGACTTTTCCCTGTTCCCTTGGAAGTCCTTGCTGCCATGTTTGTCCCTGTTCCTACTATGTATTGATAGGATTTGCCAGGAGGGGGGCAGAGAGAGAGAGAGAGAGAGAGAGAGAGAGAGAGAGAGAGAGAGAGAGAGAGAGAGAGAGAGAGAGAGAGAGAGAGAGAGAGAGAGAGAGAGAGAGAGAGATAGAGAGAGAGGACGGCGATGATAGAGAGAGAGGATGAGAGAGGGGGGGTTGAGAAAGAAGGGGATGAAAAATAGGGTGGGATCCAGAGAAGCAAGAGAGGTGCAGGAGGGGAGAGAGATCGTGGGGGCCAAAGTGAGAGATGGAGCAAGAGGGAGAGGGTTGAGATAGAGTGAAAAGGAGAGGAGAGGGAGGGAGGGAGGTGGGAGAGCAAGAGAGAGAGAGAGAGAGAGAGAGAGAGAGAGAGAGAGAGAGAGAGAGAGAGAGAGAGAGAGAGAGAGAGAGAGAGAGAGATACAGTGTGAGTGGGAGAGTGAGAGGGGAGAGGGAGAGGAGGAGGGTGGCCGAGAGTAGTATGGTCAAACACCATGGTGCAAAATCCACTTTGTGATACACGTGTGTGCGTGCGGACAGTTTGAGAAGGGGTGGTGACTTGAGGTGAGGAGTTGGAGGTAGCCTGTGTGTTTATGTGTATGTGTGTTTGTTTTGGAGGGGTTATGTGGAGGGAAAGAGGAGAGGGAGGGGAGGTGGGGATGGACAGTGCTGGAGGGTGAGGGGAAGGGACTTGGGGTAGCTTGTGGCCGGGACTATGGGGGGAAGGGGGGTATGGTGCATGTGTGTGTGGCGGAGGGATAAGGGTGAGGGGTATGGGAAGATGTGTGAGGGTGTTCTGGTGGCGACTACTTTCTCACCTATGAGTGAAAAACTAGAGACAGAAGAGCTGTATATTTCTCGAGATTCGTTTGAGTTAATTTAACTTATATCCAAGCCTAAATTTTATACTAAAAGGGGACACAGGTGGAAACTGAGTGCCCAAATGAGGCACAGAGATATTAGAAAGAACTTTTTTAGTGTCAGAGTGGTTGACAAGTGGAATGCATTATGGGGTGATGTGGTGGAGGCTGACTCCATACACAGCTTCAAGTGTAGATATGATAGAGCCCAATAGGCTCAGGAATCTGTACACCTGTTGATTGACGGTTGAGAGGCGGGACCAAAGGGCCAGAGCTCAACCCCCGCAAACACAACTAGGTGAGTACATTTATGAGTGTGTACTCACCTAGTTGTGTTTGCGGGGGTTGAGCTCTGGCCCTTTGGTCCCGCCTCTCAACCGTCAATCAACTGATGTACAGATTCCTGAGCCTACTGGGCTCTGTCATATCTACATTTCAAACTGTGTATGGAGTCAGCCTCCACCACATCACTTCCTAATGCATTCCATTTACTACTACTCTGACACTGAAAAAGTTCTTTCTCAGTGTCAGAGTAGTTAGTAAATGGAATGCACTAGGAAGTGATGTGGTGGAGGCTGACTCCATACACAGTTTCAAATGTAGATATGACAGAGCCCAATAGGCTCAGGAATGTGTGTGTGTGTGTGTGTGTGTGTAATTACCTAAGTGTAGTTACAGGATGAGAGCTACGCTCGTGATGTCTCGTCTTCCCAGCACTCTTTGTCATATAACGCTTTGAAACTACTGACGGTCTTGTCCTCCACCACTTTCTCCCCTAACTTGTTCCAACCGTCTACCACTCTGTTTGCGGAAGTGAATTTTCTTATATTTCTTCGGCATCTGTGTTTAGCTAGTTTATATCTATGACCTCTTGATCTTACAGTTCCAGGTCTCAGGAAATCTTCCCTATCGATTTTATCAATTCATGTTACTATTTTGTATGTAGTGATCATATCACCTCTTTTTCTTCTGTCTTCTTGTTTTGGCATATTTAATGCCTCTAACCTCTCCTCGTAGCTCTTGCCCTTCAGTTCTGGGAGCAACTTAGTAGCATGTCTTTGCACCTTTTCCAGTTTGTTTATGTGCTTCTTAAGATATGGGCACCACACAACTGCTGCATATTCTAGCTTTTGCCTAACAAAAGTCGTGAACAATTTCTTTAGTATATCGCCATCCATGTATTTAAAAGCAATTCTGAAGTTAGAAAGCGTGGCATAGGCTCCTCGCACAATATTCTTTATGTGGTCCTCAGGTGATAGTTTTCTATCTAGAACCACCCCTAGATCTCTTTCTTTATCAGAATTCTTTAAAGATTTCTCACATAATATATAGGTTGTGTGGGGTCTATGTTCTCCTATTCTACATTCCATAACATGGCATTTATTAACATTAAATTCCATTTGCCAAGTGGCGCTCCATGTACTTATTTTGTCCAGGTCTTGTTGAAGGGCATGACAATCATCTAAGTTTCCTATCCTTCCTATTATCTTAGCATCATCAGCAAACATGTTCATATAATTCTGTATACCAACTGGTAGATCATTTATGTAGACAATAAACATCACTGGTGCAAGAACTGAACCCTGTGGTACTCCACTTGTGACATTTCTCCAGTCCGATACATTGCCTCTGATCACAGCCCTCATTTTTCTATCAGTCAGAAAATTTTTCATCCATGTTAGAAGCGTACCTGTCACTCCTCCAATATTTTCCAGTTTCCAGAACAACCTTTTATGTGGAACTCTGTCGAAAGCCTTTTTTAGGTCCAGATAGATGCAGTCAACCCAACCATCTCTTTCCTGTAATATCTCTGTTGCTCGATCATAGAAACTGAGTAAATTCGATACACAGGATCTTCCAGATCGAAAACCATACTGTCTGTCTGATATTATATCATTTCTCTCCAGGTGTTCTACCCATTTAGATTTAATTATTTTTTCCAATATTTTGACTATTACACTTGTCAATGATACCGGTCTATAATTAAGGGGGTCTTCCCTGCTTCCACTTTTGTAGATTGGAACTATGTTAGCCTTTTTCCACACATCAGCTACAACTCCTGTAAACAGGGATGCCTGAAAAATCAGTTGAAGAGGAATGCTGAGCTCAGGTGCACATTCTCTCAGAACCCATGGTGAAACTCCATCTGGGCCAGCTGCTTTGTTCTTATTTAGCTCCTTGAGCATTTTTTCCACTTCGTCTCTAGACACCTCTATGTGCTCTGGAATTCTTATTATATCTGGTTCCCTGAAGATTTCATTTTGTACAAACACACTTTGGAACTTTTCGTTTAATGTTTCACACATTTCCTTTTCATTTTCCGTGAATCTATTTCCCATTTTCAACCTCTGAATATTATCCTTTACCTGCAATTTGTTGTTTATGAATTTATAGAATAGACCTAGTTTTGTCTTACATTTGTCTGCAATCCCTTTTTCAAAATTTCTTTCTGCCTCTCTCCTCACTGCCGTGTAGTTGTTTCTCGCATCTTTGTATTGCTGGTATGATTGGGGGTTCGGCCTCTTCCTGTATTGATTCCATTTTTGTGTCTTTTGGTCTCTGGCCCTCTCGCACTTTCTGTTGAACCAATCCTGTTTCCTAGTTCTGCTTCTCTGTTTTGGTATAAATTTTTTTGTGCCTTTATCATATATTTCACAAAACCTGACATACATCTCATTCACTTCTTTGCCTAGCAACAAGTCTGTCCAATTATACTCACTAAAAATTTTTCTAAGGTTGCCATAATGTCCTCTCCTAAAGTCAGGTTTTTCATTTGCATCGACCGTCATATTTTTTTCCAGATTGTAACGCATTGCATACTTTATTCACAAAAAGACATGGTCACTTTTACCCAAGGGAGGAAGGTACTGAATGTCAAATATTTCTTCCTCCTTCCTGGTAAATATCGAATCTAGCATGGAGGGAACGTCCCCTTCCCTCATCCTCGTAGCTTGTTTAACATGTTGAGACAAGAATGTTTCCAGGATGAGGTCTACAAATTTACAGGTCCAAAAAATCTTCTGTTTTAGCTTCACATGCTTCCCAGTCTATGGATTTCAAGTTGAAGTTGAACTCGCCGACTATCAACAGTCGTGAACTATCGTTATCCGCTCTAGCTATGATCTCTCTCATTATTGTTATAAGACCTTCTCGTTTACTATCTAGCTCCTCCTTTGACTATGTGCTGCTTAGCGGTGGACTATATGCATTTATGATCATTAGTTTATCATCCTCATGGCAGATCTCTAGTCCCTGGAAACACAAACCGAAACTGTCTCTATTTTCCGCTTGTTACAACTTGAAATAAAGTTGTTACATCTTGGCTTAACGTGTTTATGACGTATTAGAACGTTGTTACAACTTGCTATATTAGTTGTTATAACTGGTTAGGTGGTGTTAAAACTTGCTCGAACGTTGTACCAACGTCGTAGTTTCGGTGTGTGTTTGGTGGGGTGCTATTATGTCAACTTCTTGTGGATTGGCAGTCACTATTTCGTTCACCTTTAGGTGTTCTTTCACCAGCACAGCAACGCCACCGCCTTTCTTCTGTGTGTGTGTGTGTGTGTGTGCTCACCTATTTGTACTCACCTATTTGTGCTTGCAGGATCGAGCATTGACTCTTGGATTCCACCTTTCCAGCTATCGGTTGTTTACAGCAATGACTCCTGTCCCATTTCCCTATCATACCTAATTTTAACAGTATGAATAGAGTTTGCTTCCACAACCTGTTCTCTAAGTGCATTCCGTTTTTCCACTACTCTCACGCTGAAAGAAAACTTCCTAACATCTCTGTGACTCATCTGAGTTTCCAGTTTCCACCCATGTGCCCTCGTTCTGTTATTATTACGTGTGAACATTTCATCTATTTCTACTTTGTCAATTCCCCTGAGTATTTTATATGTCCCTATCATATCTCCTCTCTCCCTTCTTTTCTCTAGTGTCGTAAGGTTCAGTTCCTTCAGACGCTCTTCATATCCCATCCCTCGTAACTCTGGGACAAGCCTCGTCGCAAACCTCTGAACCTTCTCCAGTTTCCTTATGTGTTTCTTCAGGTGGGGGCTCCATGATGGCGCGGCATACTCTAAGACAGGTCTCACGTAGGCAGTGTAAAGCGCCCTAAAAACCTCCTCATTTAGGTTTCTGAATGAAGTTCTAATTTTCGTCACTATAGAGTACGCTGCTGTCGTTATCCTATTTATATGTGCCTCAGGAGTTAGATTAGGTGTCACATCGACTCCCAGGTCTCTTTCTCGAATCGTTACAGGTAGGTAGTTCCCCTTCATTGTGTACTGTCCCTTTGGTCTTCTATCACCTGATTCCATTTCCATAACTTTACATTTACTGGTGTTAAACTCCAGTAGCCTTTTCCCTGACCATCTCTGCAACCTGTTTAAGTCCTCTTGGAGGATCCTTCAATCCTCGTCTGTCACAACTCTTCTCATTAATTTTGCGTCATCCGCAAACATTGACATGTATGATTCCTCTCCTGTAAACATATCATTTACGTAAATTAAAAAGAGGATTGGTCCCAGCACCGATCCTTGAGGTACTCCACTTGTTACTGTTCGCCTGTTCGACTTCTCGCCCCTTACCATTACCCTCTGGCACCTTCCTGTTAGGTAGTTCCTCACCCTTGCTAGGGCCTTTCCGCTTACTCCTGCCTGCCTCTCAAGTTTGTATAGCAGTCTCATGTGCGGTACTGTATCAAAGGCCTTTTGGCAGTCAAGAAATATGCAGTCTGCCCAGCCTTCTCTGTCGTGCCTTATCCTTGTTACTTTATCATTGAATTCTAAAAGGTTTGTTAGGCATGATTTCCCTGTCCAGAACCCATGTTGGTGCTTGTTTACAAACCCAATGCTCTCCAGGTGCTCAACAAATCTTAGCCTAATTATTCTTTCAAGTATTTTGCAGGGGATGCTTGTCAGTGATACGGGTCTGTAGTTAAGTGCCTCCTCCCTATTACCTTTCTTGAAAATCGGTACGACATTTGCCTCCTTCCAGCAACTGGGCAATTCTCCCGTTATAAGTGACTCATTAAAGATCATTGCCAGAGGCACGCTGAGAGCCTGCACTGCCTCTTTAAGTATCCACGGTGATACTTTGTCTGGTCCAACAGCTTTACTTGCATCCAGTGTTGTCAACTGTTTCATTGCCTCCTCTGCTGTCACCTCTATATCTGATAGTCTTTCATCTAGGGTAATCGCTTCTAACAATGGGAGCTGCTCAGGCTCGGTTGTGAACACTCCATGGAAACTTGCATTCAGTACCTCGCAGATTTCCTTGTCGCTTTCTGTATATGCCCCTTCTGTTTTCCTCAGTCTTGTCACTTGGTCATTTACCGACATCTTCCTTCTTATATGGCTATGTAGTAATTTAGGTTGCTTTTTTCCTTTGATCGCAATATCATTCTCATAATTTCTTTCCGACACTCGTCTTATGTTAATGTAATCATTCCTAGCTCTGTTACATCTAATTCTGTTGTCCTCTGTCCTTTGTCTTCTGTACTTCCTCCACTCTCTCCTGCTTTTCACCTTTGCTTCCTGACACTGCCTATTAAACCATGGGATATTATATTCCCTCCTGCTTTTTTCCTTTACTGTTGGAATAAATCTCTCTTCAGCCTCCTTGCATTTCCATATGACTTGGTTCGTCATACCTTGTGTTTTGTACCCTGTATTATACCCTGTTTTTCCTCTAAGTTCTTCCTCCTTCTGCACTTCTCGCAGGTAGTCCCTTATCCTTCTGTAGTCCCCTTTTCTGTAATCAAGTCTTCTTTCCCGGACCTCTTGTCCTTTGGTGTGTGTGTGTGTGTGTGTGTGTGTGTGTGTGTGTGTGTGTGTGTGTGTGTGTGTGTGTGTGTGTGTGTGTGTGTGTGTGTGTGTGTGTGTATTTTGGTCATGAATTTGTGTACACTTTTGAATGGGAGTACTCACCTATTTGTACTCGCTTAGTTGGGGTTGCGGGGGTCTGGCTCTTTAGAATGCCAGACAAAACACAGAGAGTAACAGTCAGTCAAATAAAATCGAGTCCAAGCGCAGTTAAAAGTTTTGTACCTCAAGGTACAAAACCACTTCTTGCACCAAACAGTGGTGCAAGGTCCTTGCACCACTGCTTTTCCTTATTCTCATATCAGATATAGACTAAAATACAAGTCACATGTTCTTGTCATCCTTTGCAGATGACACCTCTTAACACCGAAAGTTACCTCTGCTGAAGACATTGAAAAACTGCAAGCAGATATTAATAAAGTTTACGATTGGGCAACAGAAAATACCATGATGTTTGACAGTGATAAATTCCAGGTACTCAGGTACAGTAAAAATGAGGATCCGAAACAAAATACAGGGTACAAAACACAATCAAATCTGCACATAGTAGGAAAACAGCATGTCAAGGATTTGAGAATAATGATGTCTGACGACCTAACGTTTATTGAGCAAATATTGCATCAGCCAGATAAATTATAGGATGGATTACAAGAACTTTCAAATCCAGGGATCCTATCACAATGGTTGTACTAATCAAATCACTTGCGTTGTCCCGTCTCGAGTACTGCTCAGTACTCACTTCCCCCTTCAGAGCAGGAGGGATTGTTGAAATGACGGGAATACAGAGAACATATACGGCACGCATAGACGCGATAAAGCACCTAAATTATTGGGATCTTTTCAAAGCTCTCCAAATGTACTCACTAGAAAGGAGAAGAGAGAGAGAGATATCATATAATATACAAGTGAAAAGTACTGGAGGGCAAGGTACCAAATCTCCACAATAAAATACCAACGTACTGAAGTGAACGATATGGAAGAAAATGAGGAATTGAACCAATGAAGAGCAGAGGTGCCATAGGCACAATCAGAGAACACTATATAAACATCAGAGGCCCATAGTTGTTCAACATCCTCCCAGCGAATATAAGAAATATTGTGGCAAGAACCGTTGACATCTTCAACAGAAAACTTGATAGTTTTCTTCAAGAAGTACCGGACCAACCGGGCTGTGGTGGGTATGTGGGCCTGCGGGCCTGCGGGCCGCTCCAAGCAACAGCCTGCTGGACCAAGTGCCTACAAGTCAAGCCTGGCCATGGGCCGGGCTTGGGGAGTAGAAGAGCTCACAGAACTCCATCAAGCAGGTAATGGAGTTCATTCACATGAATGTTTGTACACACACCTGTACACAAATGTGCACAAATTTGTGTACATTTGCTACTATATACAACTCTGAACGTACACATGGCAGGTTGATGTGTACACCTCTTGACCGCTGTGAAGACGCCCAGATCAAAATGCACATCTCTGTATCAACATGTACACACCAGGATCAATGTACACATCTCTGTATCAACATGTACACTCCAGGATCAATGTACACATCTCTGTATCAATATGTACACACCAGGATCAATGTACACATCTCTGTATCAACATGTACACACCAGGATCAATGTACACATCTCTGTATCAACATGTACACTCCAGGATCAATGTACACATCTCTGTATCAATATGTACACACCAGGATCAATGTACACATCTCTGTATCAATATGTACACACCAGGATCAATGTACACATCTCTGTATCAACATGTACACACCAGGATCAATGTACACATCTCTGTATCAATATGTACACTCCAGGATCAATGTACACATCTCTGTATCAACATGTACACACTAGGATCAATGTACACATCTTTGTATCAATATGTACACACCAGGATCAATGTACACGTCTCTGTATCAACATGTACACACTGGGGATCAATGTACACATCTCTATAACAACATGTACACACTAAGATCAATTTACACATCTCTATATTAATGACATGTACTTGCCATGATCAATGTCTTCATCTCTAATTGATCCTGTACAAGATGCGATGATTGAGCACATTTATGGATCACTGTACACAGGGTATAGTTAGAGCGTACATCCCCCCCCCCCACACTACCGGCGGTCACCACAGACAGCCATTCTGTTAGCAATATTATTTAGCACGCCCATAACTCGACGAGCGCGCGCATTCCTCACTTTACCCTCTGCCCTCCGCTTCTGTTGCTGCTGTTGTTGCTGTTGTTGCTTTTGACGCTGTTGTTACCTGTGTTGCTGTGGTTGTTGTTGATGTTGTTAATGTTGTTGTTTGTCGTGCTGCTGTCTTAGTGCTGCATTTAAATGTGTTACTTCTACTCTAGTTGGAGTATGTGGGAGGAGAGGCTGGGGGATGTGTAACTGGGTGGTCGTCCTCTTGAGGGAAATATGGTGGGGGGGGGGGGAGACAGGAGACGTCCACCTGTGATCGTCCTCTGAGATGTGTGCAGTGGGGGCAGGGTGGAGACGTGGACATATGGTCGTCCTCTGAGATGTGTGGGGTAGAAGGAGAGGCAAGCTCTTGACGTGTAGCTGTGGCCGTCCCTTCAGGTGTCACTATCCATATGTGTGTGTGGATAGACTGGCCAGCGGCCAGTCTATCAATGACAGTACAGTACAAATAACAGTACAAATGAACACAAATTAATCCACATGGACAACAAGCATGGCACAAAATCATAAAGTCAATAACAGGAATATCACATAAAGAGCAACACAAAAGGAACTACAAAACAAGCATAATACATAAAACATAGCATGTACACAGGAAACACAAAGGTACACACAGGAAGCACAAAGGGTGCACACAGAAAAACATACACAGAACAAGCCAGTGACAAAGGAAGTGAAGAAAGAATAAGAAACCAACACATACACAGGACGCACAGAAGCCGGGAACCAAGCACAGAACCACACCCAACGCACACATGAAAAAACACTGAAACACGCAGGAACCGGCACACACGGACATACACCGGAACACACACAGGAACCGGAAAACAAAAACCACAATCACACACCCGCAAACAAAAACAACGGAACTTGAAAAAAACGGGAAGAACAGGAACAAAGTCACCAATAATGACGCCTATTTTTCTCTGGAAACTCACTCAGTGGATACCGAAGACCATACTTATTCCAAAGCGGCCACTCCTCATCGGAAAGGCGTACGTCCCCACGGCGATGCGTGCGCTCCATAAACTTCAAAACCACGTCATCAGGCGGCGGTTTTGATCAACCACCGTCATCAGGCGGCGACCGCACCAAAGCAGAGGACATCGTAGACCCCAGAGTTACTGGAGAGGCAGCAACTCCGCCCCCGATGGAACAGGAACCGAGGGCACAAACTCCGCCGGCCACACCAAGGAAGGAGGCTCCACAGGGGACAACACGATAGAGGCCACATCCGGAACAGCATCCACAGGGTCGGGCACTAGCGCATAATCCCCCACTACGGACATCTTTCCACAGGACCACCACAAGGCCTTGGCCCACATCATCAACCGCACCAGCCACAACAGGAGGGTGGACCTCCCCCCACGGTGGGGAACCCCCCGCTGGAGAAGAAACAGTGGGAAACATAGAGACACTGTCATCGGCGGCAGCAGCAGGCACGTGAACCTTCGCCACCACCATTGTAGTCGACACCGCCGCCCCAGGTACCACCTCACCAACACTCGCAGACTCGTAATCGTCAAATTCACCTTCATCGGCCCAGGTAGAAGGAGGGAGGTGCCACGAACGCTTGGGAACCGGCCACATATCTTCAGAGCCAGAGTTGGAGCCAGAAACATGGGAAGCGCAGGGGGTGCGCACTTTTGCACGGCGCAAGACATCAGCAACCTCAACGACAGGGGGAACCGGTCCTACTACAGCAGGAGACCCCCGCCTCCATATCACCTCCCAGCACAGTCGGGACAATCAGCGGGGACGGAGAGACAGGAGCCGTAGGACAAGGCAGAGGGTCAGGCTCAGAAGACGAAGGGTCAGGCGCAGAAGACGGAGAGACAGGCACAGCAGATGGAGAAGCTGAAGACGGAGAGGGAGCGTCCGGGAGAACAACATCAACACCAGGAACCCCACCAGCAGCAGCACATCCAACCGAGGATGGCACAGCCACCGGAGCACAAGCGGTGTGGATGCTAGTCTGGACACCCCTCAGCTTCCCGGAGGAAAGCACATTGAGCCTCACACTCAAAATAGCATCAAACTGCCCAAAATATTGCTCGAGCAGCTCCTCCGGGAATTCAAGGGGCGTACCTTGCACGCTGACAAAAGTGAGGGACCAACTTCGGTCCTAGACAACCACAGTACCGCAGTGTCTGGCAGGGGTAAGGACCGCCGCACGTAACGTCGTAAAACATTCTGTAATCTTCCTCCTCTGTAAACTTCACAATAGCCTGATGCGAAGATACCAATACCACACTATAGATCGCAGCCACGGAGACACGCAGCAGATCACACATAACTAATTCCGCGGCAGGATAATCGGCCCGTCCAGTAAATTCCCACCGAATGAGCCCGCAAAACGGGGAAGGAGAGGCCCCCCTATCATGCAGGCCACATCAACAAATGACGGGTCTGATGGGGTGATCTGTTGGGAACCAAGAAATCCTCCCCCTCTCTTTCCCTGAGTGGAAAAGACCCGTAGGTACACACAGAAATCACACTAAAGTGATACATCAAATGAGCAAATCCACAAGGGCTGTGACGAGGATTTGAACCTGCATCTGGGAGCATCCCAAACACTGCCTTAATCGACTGAGCTACGACAGGGTTAAAAGAGTTTAAACCGAAGTTCTACTGAACTTACTGGATCCTGTAGCCTCTCCGAGGCACAAACCAGGATTTTACACAACTCCCCTCTGCACCCGAGCTATGTCAATAGGCCGATCTCCCTCTTAGCCCTTACATCGTTACACACAGAGATCACACCAACGTGATGCATCAAATGAACAAATCCACAAGGGCCATGATGAGGATTCGAACCTGCGTTCGGGACGCAGGTTCGAATCCTCGTCACGGCCCTTGTGGATTTGTTGACCCGTAGGTAGCTAAATTAGTGGAAGTTGTGGAAAGCATTTTCTTTCACCACAATCATCTAAGCTCAAGCCTGGCCTTAGGCCGGGCTAGGGGAGTAGAAGAACTCCAAGAGCCCCATGAAGCAGGTATCAAGCTGGCATGCAATAAGAGAAGAAGCACAGGGAATATAGCAACCAATGGTTTAAAAAGACTGTCATAGAAGCAAAATCGAAAATAGGAATGAGTGGAAGAAATACAGAGGTCAGAGAATAGTGAAAAATCGGGATAAATGAAACCGGGATAGGAATGAATACAAAAATACACAAATATGGCTGGAATGAAACTATGAACACAGTCTAAAGTCGAAAAAAAATATGAAACATCGCCACAGTCTACGTGGTGTGGTGGTAACATATTCGCCTGGCGTTTCGCAAGCGCTGTGGCGAAACTCTGTGTTTCCCTCCCGCTGTGGGGGAGGGAGGAAGATATTCGTATCCTGGCCGGGAAGGATTTACTCGGCGCCAATCCTTAACTGTAGCCTCTGTTCACCCAGCAGAAAATGGGTACCTGGTTGTTAAACAATTTGGCGGGAAAATTTGGATTAAGGACCTATCCGAAACGTTATGCGTGCAAGTGGCTGTACAAGAATGTAAGAACTGTTGTATATATAAATAAAAAAATTAAAATGCTATTCCCTCTAAAGATAAGACACAACCAGAACTCCTACACAACCACAGAAGAAGGAAATTGACAGTGAACGACCAGGTTACGAAAAAGGGGGAGGTGAATATTCAAGAAACAATAGAGGAATATACGAGGAACTCAATGCCAGCTTGCAGACGATGAGTCACAATAACGTGACTGAAGATATGATGCCCAAATCACACATCAGAAAATACAGAGACGACAACGTTTCGGTCAGTCGTGGACCATTATCAAGTCGTGTAACGCCAGCTTCCTTGAAGTGCTCACTGCTGAACCTAAATAGCTGCTAACCACTTGGACTGGACGGTAGAGCGACAGTCTGACTTCATATATATATATATATATATATATATATATATATATATATATATATATATATATATATATATATATATATATATATATATATATATATATATATATATATATATCTATATGAAGTCATACTGTCGCTCTACCGTCCAGTATATACCGTCTACCATATATATATATATATATATATATATATATATATATATATATATATATATATATATATATATATATATATATATATATATATATTTTTTTTTTTTTTGAGATATATACAAGAGTTGTTACATGGTTGTAGAGCCACTAGTACGCGTAGCGTTTCGGGCAGGTCCCTGGAATACGATCCCCGTCGCGAAGAATCCTTGTTACAACCAAGTACCCATTTTACTGTTGAGTTAAACAGAGGCTACAGTTAAGGATTTGCGCCCAGTAAATCCTCCCCGGCCAAGATACGAACCCATGACAAAGCGCTCGCGGAACGCTAGGCGAGTGTCTTACCACTACACCACGTAATGTAATGGCTATAATATAATCGAAACGGCTTGGGGCTTTCTCCTGATAGTTTCCTTTCCATTGCCAGAAGCGAAGGTTACCCAAGATGAGATATTATCATATATTGAGCCAACAGAAAGGATACAACTAGCGTCACTAGACGAAACTGAAGCTATTGGATCAGACAACATATCACTATGTATGATAAAAGAAGGAGTAAAGGCCAATTATCGAATCTCTCGCGATCATCTTTAATGAGTCACTTATAAAGGGAGACCTATTTTAATTTTCTAAGAATTACCATGCTGCTGGAAGAAGACAAATGTAATACAATCCCTCGCAATTATGGATTCGTGCCATAATTTGCGAGGGATTGGGTATGATGAGAAACCGAAGGAACTAAACCTGACGACGCTAGAAAAGAGGAGGGGGTGGGGGGGGACAAAATACTTAAGGGGGATTAATAGAGTGCAAAAAAGAGGAAATGTTCACAATGAACACCAATAGTACAAGAGGATATGGATGGAGTCATGGAGATGTTAGAAAGTTTCTTGTAACATAAGAGTAGTGAGAAAGTGGAATGAACGAAAGGAGTAGGATGTGGTTGCAAACTTCATTAATAATTTTAAAAGTAGATATGATACGAAAATAGGTCGGAAATTACTGCATTAGGCAACAGGCGGTTTGAAAAGCGGGGTCCAAGAGCTAACATCGGTCATCCAGGCACAAATTGTTCAGTACAACTGGATGAGTATTAATAGATGAGCGAGCAAGCAACACACACAGAGACATTAGAAAGAACTTTTTCAGTGTCAGAGTAGTTAGTAAATAGAATGCATTAGGCAGTGATGTGGTGCAGGCTGACTCCATACACAGTTTCAAGTGTAGATATGATAGAGCCCAGTAGGCCTAGGAACCTGTACACCAGTTGATTGACAGTTGAGAGGCGGGACCAAAGAGCCAAAGCTCAACCCCTGCAAGCACAATTAGGTGAGTACACACGTACACAAACTTGTCACCAACAGCGTCATACTAATATGCTTGTGGTGTTCAAAATTTAATTACCCTGAACTATTTCCACGAGGCACTTGGGGGATTTTAGGCTTAATTGCCTATTACGCGTATAGTATTGCGAGACTCTAATTATTTACTATATAACTGAACGCTTGACACCCACCTCGTTTATACACGCATACTATTTTTAATTTAATATTCCTAATTGGACGTTTGCTGCTGATCTGTACACTATAAGTGTTATTTATAAACCTATTTCAGGCCGGCTTATTTCACACTCACGTCCGGATAAAGGTGGACGATTTTCCCACTCTGAACTTTGTGAGAGATGATGGTTAGGGCCACCTGTTCTAGTAGCTCCGCTAACAAGAGGGGGTTGGGGGGGGCTTAGATAGCACTATTTATCGAGCGTGCTCATTATATCTTTCCTTTGATTATGTTAATTAGCCTCGTAGTGAGTGCCCCGGACGCTGCCGGCCCCTAATTAATCTATTTATAATTGGTTATCTCGTTTGTTCTGATTGTAAACAACGGTAACGTTTTGCGTTCGTTAAGATAAACTGTTGATATATTTCATAAAATGTGGAATATGTCAGGAGAAAAGAATGTGGTGTGTGTGTGTGGGGGGGGGGGGGGGGAAGAGCATGGTTCTGTGTGGGGTGGGGTTGTGGGGGAGGGAGAAAGATATTTTGAAGAGGAATATAACAGCATAGACTGTGTTGTGACAGAACAAGATGCCACAATTGTTACCCCCCCCCCCCCCCCAGTCCCATCATCCCCTCCCCTCTTCTCTCTCCTTTCACCTCCGTCTCTACCCCCTTCCATCCTCTCCTCTCTCCCACCTCTCTTCCCTCCACCCCTTACACTGAATTAGCCATTAGCGCGAAACTACTCCCACGAGATAGTCACAAGTTGAAGGGGTGTACAGAGATCGCGAAATGTTCTTTGCTCACGCGAAATTCAGATTTTGCGGGTTGTTTTTTCATGACACGTCAGTAATTTGTGAGAGGGGCGTTCACGGAAAAGAGAGGGAGAGAATTGTTTTCTTTAGAAGGTCTACCTACCTTATGTCTACCTTTTCTCTTTAGTCAGGCTTATTGCTTGGTGATCTGATCATCCAGGCTGTTGGACGCCGCAGTGTGACGTACGAGTCACAGACTGCTCAATCACACATCCTTTGTGGAGGTATTTTATCAAGTTCTCTTCTGAACAATGTGAGAGGTTAGGTCGATTAATAAAGCAACAGTTAATACCACGAGGACAACAGCTAATAACGCGAGGTCAACAGATAATAAAGCGAGGTCAACAGTTAATAACACGAGGACAACAGTTAACAACACGAGGACAACAGCTAATAACGCGAGGACAACACCTAATAACGCAAGGACAATGCTAATAACGCAAATACAACAGCTAATAACACGAGGACAACAGTTAATAACACGAGGACAACAGTTAATAACGCGAGGTCAACAGTTAATAACAAGAGGACAACAGTTAACAACACGAGGACAACAGCTAATAACGCGAGAACAACAGCTAATAACGCAAGGACAACAGCTAATAACGCAAGGACAACAGCTAATAACACGAGAACAACAGTTAATAACACGAGGAACACAGTTAATAACGCGAGGTCAATAGCTAATAACACGAGGACAACAGTTAATACCGCGAGGTCAAGAAATAATAACACGGGGTCAACAGATAATAACACGAGGTCAACAGATAATAACACGAGGACAACAGATAATAACGCGAGGAAAACAGATAACACAAGGTCAACAGATACTAACACGAGGACAACATAACACGAGGACAAGAGCTAATACCGCGAGGTCAACAGCTAATTACGTGGTCAACAGTTAATAACGCGAGGACAACAGCTAATAACACGAGGTCAACAGATAATAACACGAGGTCAACAGATAATTACACGAGGACCACAGATAATAAAGCGAGGACAACAGCCAATAACGCGAAGTCAACAGCTAATAACGTGAGGTCAACAGCTAATAACACGAGGACAACAGTTAATAACACGAGGACAACAGCTAATACCGCGAGGTCAACAGCTAATAACGCGAGGTCAACAGATAATAACGCGAGGACAACAGATAATACCACGAAGACAACAGATAATAACACGGGGACAACATATAATAATGCGAGGACAACAGCTAATAACGGGAGGTCAACATCTAATAACGCGAGGTCAATAGATAATAACACGAGGTCAACAGATAATAACACGAGGACAACAGATAATGACGCGAGAACAACAGCTAATAACGCGAAGTCAACAGCTAATAACGCGAGGTCAACAGCTAATAACACGAGGACAACAGCTAATAATGCGAAGACAACAGATAATAACACGAAGTCAACACATATTAACACGAGGACAACAGATAATAACACGAGGTCAAAAGCTAATAACACGACGACAACAGTTAATAACGCGATGACAACATGATAACGCGAGGACAACAGATAATAACGCGAGGACAACAGCTAATAACGCAAGAACAACAGCTAATAACACGAGGACAACAGTTAATAACGCAAGGACAACAGATAGTAACACGAGGTCAACAGCTAATACGCGAGGTCAACAGTTAATAACGCGAGGACAACAGATAATACCACGAGGACAACAGCTAATAACGCGAAGTCAACAGCTCATAACGCGAGGTCAACAGCTAATAACGCGAGGTCAACAGATAATAACACGAGGTCAACAGATAATAACACGAGTACAACAGATAATAACGCAAGGACAACAGATAATAACGCGAGGACAACAGCTAATAACGCAAGAACAACAGCTAGTAACACGAGGACAACAGTTAATAACATGAGGACAACAGTTATTAACGCGAGGTCAACAGCTAATAACACGAGGACAACAGTTAATAACGCGAGGTCAAGAGATAATAACACGGGGTCAACAGATAATGACACGAGGTCAACAGATAATAACAGGGGACAAAAGATAATAACGCGAGGACAACAGATAATAACACGAGGTCAACAGATAATAAAACGAGGACAACAGATAACACGAGGACAACAGCTAATACCGCGAGGTCAACAGCTAATTACGTGAGGTCAACAGTTAATAACACGAGGACAACAGATAATACCACGAGGACAACAGATAACGCTGGGACAACATATAATAACACGAGGTCAACAGCTAGTAACGCGAAGTCAACAGCTAATAACGGGAGGTCAACAGGTAATAACGCGAGGTCAACAGATAATAACACGAGGTCAACAGATAATTACACGAGGACCACATATAATAAAGCGAGGAAAACAGCTAATAACGCGAAGTCAACAGCTAATAACGTGAGATCAACAGCTAATAACACGAAGACAACAGTTAATAACGCGAGGACAACAGATAATAACACGAGGACAACAGCTAATAACACGAGGACAATAGCTAATACCGCGAGGTCAACAGCTAATTACGTGAGGTCAACAGTTAATAACGTGAGGACAACAGATAATACCACGAGGACAACAGATAAGCGGGCACAACATATATTACCGCGAGGTCAACAGCTAATAACGCGAAGTCAACAGCTAATAACGGGAGGTCAACAGCTAATAACGCGAGGTCAACAGATAATAACACGAGGTCAACAGATAATTACACGAGGACCACAGATAATAACGCGAGGACAACAGCTAATAACGCGAAGTCAACAGCTAATAACGTGAGGTCAACAGCTAAAACCACGAGGACAACAGTTAATAACGCGAGGACAACAGATAATAACACGAGGACAACAGCTAATAACACGAGGACAACAGCTAATACTGCGAGGTCAACAGCTAATAACGCGAGGTCAACAGTTAATAACGCGAGGACAACAGATAATACCACGAAGACAATAGATAATAACACGGGGACAACAGATAATAATGCGAGGACAACAGCTAATAACGCGAAGTCAACAGCTAATAACAGGAGGTCAACAGCTAATAACGCGAGGACAACAGATAATAAATCGATGTCAACAGATAATAACACGAGGACAACAGATAATACCGCGAGGATAACAGCTAATAACGCGAAGTCAGCAGCTAATACCGCGAGGCCAACAGCTAATAACACGAGGACAACAGCTAATAATGCGAAGACAACAGATAATAACACGAAGTCAACAGACAATAACACGAGAACAACAGTTAATAACGCGAGGACAACAGATAATAACCCGAGGTCAACACATAATAACGCGATGTCAACAGCTAATAACACGAGGACAAGAGTTAGTAACGCAAGGACAACAGATAATAACACGAGGTCAACAGCTAATCTCGCGAGGTCAACAGTTAATAACGCGAGGACAACAGCTAATAACGCGAAGTCAACAGCTAAGAACGCGAGGTCAACAGCTAATAACGCGAGGTCAACAGCTAATAACGCGAGGTCAACAGATAATAACACGAGGTCAACAGATAATAACACGAGGACAACAGATAATATCACGAGTACAACAGATAATAACACGAGGTCAACAGATAATAACACGCAGAGAACAAATAATAACGCGAGGACAACAGCTAATAACACGAGGGCAACATTTAATAACGTGAGGACAACAGATAATAACACGAGGACAACATGCAATAACGCAAGGTCAACAGCAAATAACGCAAGGTCAACAGCTAATAACACGAGGACAACAGTTAATAACGCGAGGACAACAGCTAATAACGCAAGGACAACAGCCAAAAACGCGAAGACAACAGATAATAACACGAGGTCAACAGATAATAACACGAGGTCAACAGATTATAACACGAGGACAACAGATTATAACGCGAGGACAACAGCTAATAACACGAGGTCAACAGATAATAACACGAGGACAACAGATAATAACAAGAGGACAACAGCTTATACCGCGAGGTCAACAGCTAATAACGCGAGGTCAACAGTTAATAAAGCGAGGACAACAGATAATACCACGAAGACAACAGATAATAACACGGGGACAACAGATAATAACGCGAGGACAAACAGCTAATAACGCGAAGTCAACAGCTAATAACGGGAGGTCAACAGCTAATAACGCGAGGTCAACAGATAAAAACACGAGGTCAACAAATAATAAAACGAGAACAACAGATAATAACGCGAGGACAACAGCTAATAACACGAGGGCAACATTTATTAACGTGAGGACAACAGATAATAACACGAGGACAACATGTAATAACGCATAGTCAACAGCAAATAACGCAAGGTCAACAGCTAATAACACGAGGACAACAGTTAATAACGCGAGGACAACAGCTAATAACGCAAGGACAACAGCTAAAAACGTGAAGACAACAGATAATAACACGAGGTCAACATATAATAACACGAGGTCAACATATAATAACACGAGGTCAACAGATAATAACACGAGGTCAACAGATAATAACACGAGGAACACCGATTATAGCGCGAGGACAACAGGTAATAATACGAGGTCAACAGATAATAACACGAGGACAACAGATAATAACAAGAGGACAACAGCTAATACCGCGAGGTCAACAGCTAATAACGCGAGGTCAACAGCTAATAACGCGAGGTCAATAGTTAATAAAGCGAGGACAACAGGTAATAATACGAGGTCAACAGATAATAACACGAGGACAACAGATAATAACAAGAGGACAACAGCTAATACCGCGAGGTCAACAGCTAATAACGCGAGGTCAATAGTTAATAAAGCGAGGACAACAGATAATACCACGAAGACAAGAGATAATAACACGGGGACAACAGATAATAACGCAAGGACAAACAGCTAATAACGCGAAGTCAACAGCTAATAACGGGAGGTCAACAGCTAATAACGTGAGGTCAACAGATAAAAACACGAGGTCACCAAATAATAAAACGAGAACAACAGATAATAACGCGGGGACAACAGCTAATAACGTGAAGTCAACAGCTAATAACGCGAGGTCAACAGCTTATAACACGAGGACAACAGTTAATAACGCGAGGACAACAGATAATAACACGAAGACAAGAGTTAATAACGCAAGGCCAACAGCTAATAACGCGAGGTAAACAGCTAATAATGCGAAGACAACAGATAATAACACGAAGTCAACAGATGATAACACGAGGACAACAGATAATAACGCGAGGACAACAGCTAATACCGCGAGGTCAACCGCTAATAACACGAGGACAATAGCTAATACCAAGATGTCAATCGCTAATAACGCGAGGTCAACAGCTAATAACACGAGGACAACAGCTAATAACGCGTGGGCAACAGCTAATAACGCGAGGACAACAGCTAATAATGCGAGGTCAACAGCTAATAACGCGAGGTCAACAGCTAATAACACGAGGACAACATCTAATAACGCGAGGACAACAGCAAATAACGCGAAGTCAACAGCTAATAACGCGAGGTCAACAGCGATAACGCGAGGACAACAGCTAATAACGCGAGGTCAACAGGTAATAACGCAAAGTCAACAGCTAATAACGCGAGGTCCACAGCTAATAAAACGAAGCAAACAGGTAATAACGCGAGGACAACAGATAATAACACGAGGACAACTGATAATAAAGCGAGGACAACAGCTAATACGCGAAGTCAACAGCTAATAACGCGAGGTCAACAGTTAATAACGCGAGGACAACAGATAATACCAAGAGGACAACAGATAATAAAGCGAGGACAACAGCTAATAACGCGAAGTCAACAGCTAATAACGCAAGGTCAACAGGTAATAACACAAGGACAATAGTTAATAACGCGAGGACAACAGCTAATACACGAGGACAACAGTTAATAATGCGAGGACCACAGATAATACCACGAGGTCAACAGCTAATAATGCGAGATCAACAGTTATTAACACGAGAACAACAGATAATACCACGAGGACAACAGGTAATACCGCGAGAACAACAGCTAATAACGCGAGGTCAACAGCTAATAACACGAGGACAACAGTTAAAACGCAAGGACAACGGATAATAATGCGAGGACAACAGATAATAACACGAGTTCAACAGATAATACCGCGAGGAACAGTTAATAACGCGAAGACAACAGGTAATAACACGAGGACAACAGATAATAACACGAGTTCAACAGATAATAACGCAAGGACAAGAGATAATAATGCGAGGACAACAGATAATAACACGAGTTCAACAGATAATAACGTGGACAACAGTTAATAACGCGAAGACAACAGGTAATAACACGAGGACAACAGATAATAACGCGTGGACAACAGATAATAACACAAGGACAATAGTTAATAACGTTAGGACAACAGCTAATAAAGCGAGGACAACAGCTAATAACACGAGGTCAACAGATAATAACACGAGGTCAACAGATAATTACACGAGGACCACAGATAATAAAGCGAGGACAACAGCCAATAACGCGAAGTCAACAGCTAATAACGTGAGGTCAACAGCTAATAACACGAGGACAACAGTTAATAACACGAGGACAACAGCTAATACCGCGAGGTCAACAGCTAATAACGCGAGGTCAACAGATAATAACGCGAGGACAACAGATAATACCACGAAGACAACAGATAATAACACGGGGACAACATATAATAATGCGAGGACAACAGCTAATAACGGGAGGTCAACATCTAATAACGCGAGGTCAATAGATAATAACACGAGGTCAACAGATAATAACACGAGGACAACAGATAATGACGCGAGAACAACAGCTAATAACACGAGGACAATAGCTAATACCAAGATGTCAATCGCTAATAACGCGAGGTCAACAGCTAATAACACGAGGACAACAGCTAATAACGCGTGGGCAACAGCTAATAACGCGAGGACAACAGCTAATAATGCGAGGTCAACAGCTAATAACGCGAGGTCAACAGCTAATAACACGAGGACAACATCTAATAACGCGAGGACAACAGCAAATAACGCGAAGTCAACAGCTAATAACGCGAGGTCAACAGCGATAACGCGAGGACAACAGCTAATAACGCGAGGTCAACAGGTAATAACGCAAAGTCAACAGCTAATAACGCGAGGTCCACAGCTAATAAAACGAAGCAAACAGGTAATAACGCGAGGACAACAGATAATAACACGAGGACAACTGATAATAAAGCGAGGACAACAGCTAATACGCGAAGTCAACAGCTAATAACGCGAGGTCAACAGTTAATAACGCGAGGACAACAGATAATACCAAGAGGACAACAGATAATAAAGCGAGGACAACAGCTAATAACGCGAAGTCAACAGCTAATAACGCAAGGTCAACAGGTAATAACACAAGGACAATAGTTAATAACGCGAGGACAACAGCTAATACACGAGGACAACAGTTAATAATGCGAAGTCAACAGCTAGTAACGCGAAGTCAACAGCTAATAAAGCGAGATCAAAAGCTTATAACACGAGGACAACAGTTAATAACCCGAGGACAACAGGTAATACCGCGAGAACAACAGCTAATAACGCGAGGTCAACAGCTAATAACACGAGGACAACAGTTAAAACGCAAGGACAACGGATAATAATGCGAGGACAACAGATAATAACACGAGTTCAACAGATAATACCGCGAGGAACAGTTAATAACGTGAAGACAACAGGTAATAACACGAGGACAACAGATAATAACACGAGTTCAACAGATAATAACGCAAGGACAAGAGATAATAATGCGAGGACAACAGATAATAACACGAGTTCAACAGATAATAACGTGGACAACAGTTAATAACGCGAAGACAACAGGTAATAACACGAGGACAACAGATAATAACGCGTGGACAACAGATAATAACACAAGGACAATAGTTAATAACGTTAGGACAACAGCTAATAAAGCGAGGACAACAGCTAATAACACGAGGTCAACAGATAATAACACGAGGTCAACAGATAATTACACGAGGACCACAGATAATAAAGCGAGGACAACAGCCAATAACGCGAAGTCAACAGCTAATAACGTGAGGTCAACAGCTAATAACACGAGGACAACAGTTAATAACACGAGGACAACAGCTAATACCGCGAGGTCAACAGCTAATAACGCGAGGTCAACAGATAATAACGCGAGGACAACAGATAATACCACGAAGACAACAGATAATAACACGGGGACAACATATAATAATGCGAGGACAACAGCTAATAACGGGAGGTCAACATCTAATAACGCGAGGTCAATAGATAATAACACGAGGTCAACAGATAATAACACGAGGACAACAGATAATGACGCGAGAACAACAGCTAATAACGCGAAGTCAACAGCTAATAACGCGAGGTCAACAGCTAATAACACGAGGACAACAGCTAATAATGCGAAGACAACAGATAATAACACGAAGTCAACACATATTAACACGAGGACAACAGATAATAACACGAGGTCAAAAGCTAATAACACGACGACAACAGTTAATAACGCGATGACAACATGATAACGCGAGGACAACAGATAATAACGCGAGGACAACAGCTAATAACGCAAGAACAACAGCTAATAACACGAGGACAACAGTTAATAACGCAAGGACAACAGATAGTAACACGAGGTCAACAGCTAATACGCGAGGTCAACAGTTAATAACGCGAGGACAACAGATAATACCACGAGGACAACAGCTAATAACGCGAAGTCAACAGCTCATAACGCGAGGTCAACAGCTAATAACGCGAGGTCAACAGATAATAACACGAGGTCAACAGATAATAACACGAGTACAACAGATAATAACGCAAGGACAACAGATAATAACGCGAGGACAACAGCTAATAACGCAAGAACAACAGCTAGTAACACGAGGACAACAGTTAATAACATGAGGACAACAGTTATTAACGCGAGGTCAACAGCTAATAACACGAGGACAACAGTTAATAACGCGAGGTCAAGAGATAATAACACGGGGTCAACAGATAATGACACGAGGTCAACAGATAATAACAGGGGACAAAAGATAATAACGCGAGGACAACAGATAATAACACGAGGTCAACAGATAATAAAACGAGGACAACAGATAACACGAGGACAACAGCTAATACCGCGAGGTCAACAGCTAATTACGTGAGGTCAACAGTTAATAACACGAGGACAACAGATAATACCACGAGGACAACAGATAACGCTGGGACAACATATAATAACACGAGGTCAACAGCTAGTAACGCGAAGTCAACAGCTAATAACGGGAGGTCAACAGGTAATAACGCGAGGTCAACAGATAATAACACGAGGTCAACAGATAATTACACGAGGACCACATATAATAAAGCGAGGAAAACAGCTAATAACGCGAAGTCAACAGCTAATAACGTGAGATCAACAGCTAATAACACGAAGACAACAGTTAATAACGCGAGGACAACAGATAATAACACGAGGACAACAGCTAATAACACGAGGACAATAGCTAATACCGCGAGGTCAACAGCTAATTACGTGAGGTCAACAGTTAATAACGTGAGGACAACAGATAATACCACGAGGACAACAGATAAGCGGGCACAACATATATTACCGCGAGGTCAACAGCTAATAACGCGAAGTCAACAGCTAATAACGGGAGGTCAACAGCTAATAACGCGAGGTCAACAGATAATAACACGAGGTCAACAGATAATTACACGAGGACCACAGATAATAACGCGAGGACAACAGCTAATAACGCGAAGTCAACAGCTAATAACGTGAGGTCATCAGCTAAAACCACGAGGACAACAGTTAATAACGCGAGGACAACAGATAATAACACGAGGACAACAGCTAATAACACGAGGACAACAGCTAATACTGCGAGGTCAACAGCTAATAACGCGAGGTCAACAGTTAATAACGCGAGGACAACAGATAATACCACGAAGACAATAGATAATAACACGGGGACAACAGATAATAATGCGAGGACAACAGCTAATAACGCGAAGTCAACAGCTAATAACAGGAGGTCAACAGCTAATAACGCGAGGACAACAGATAATAAATCGATGTCAACAGATAATAACACGAGGACAACAGATAATACCGCGAGGATAACAGCTAATAACGCGAAGTCAGCAGCTAATACCGCGAGGCCAACAGCTAATAACACGAGGACAACAGCTAATAATGCGAAGACAACAGATAATAACACGAAGTCAACAGACAATAACACGAGGACAACAGTTAATAACGCGAGGACAACAGATAATAACCCGAGGTCAACACATAATAACGCGATGTCAACAGCTAATAACACGAGGACAAGAGTTAGTAACGCAAGGACAACAGATAATAACACGAGGTCAACAGCTAATCTCGCGAGGTCAACAGTTAATAACGCGAGGACAACAGCTAATAACGCGAAGTCAACAGCTAAGAACGCGAGGTCAACAGCTAATAACGCGAGGTCAACAGCTAATAACGCGAGGTCAACAGATAATAACACGAGGTCAACAGATAATAACACGAGGACAACAGATAATATCACGAGTACAACAGATAATAACACGAGGTCAACAGATAATAACACGCAGAGAACAAATAATAACGCGAGGACAACAGCTAATAACACGAGGGCAACATTTAATAACGTGAGGACAACAGATAATAACACGAGGACAACATGCAATAACGCAAGGTCAACAGCAAATAACGCAAGGTCAACAGCTAATAACACGAGGACAACAGTTAATAACGCGAGGACAACAGCTAATAACGCAAGGACAACAGCCAAAAACGCGAAGACAACAGATAATAACACGAGGTCAACAGATAATAACACGAGGTCAACAGATTATAACACGAGGACAACAGATTATAACGCGAGGACAACAGCTAATAACACGAGGTCAACAGATAATAACACGAGGACAACAGATAATAACAAGAGGACAACAGCTTATACCGCGAGGTCAACAGCTAATAACGCGAGGTCAACAGTTAATAAAGCGAGGACAACAGATAATACCACGAAGACAACAGATAATAACACGGGGACAACAGATAATAACGCGAGGACAAACAGCTAATAACGCGAAGTCAACAGCTAATAACGGGAGGTCAACAGCTAATAACGCGAGGTCAACAGATAAAAACACGAGGTCAACAAATAATAACACGAGAACAACAGATAATAACGCGAGGACAACAGCTAATAACACGAGGGCAACATTTATTAACGTGAGGACAACAGATAATAACACGAGGACAACATGTAATAACGCATAGTCAACAGCAAATAACGCAAGGTCAACAGCTAATAACACGAGGACAACAGTTAATAACGCGAGGACAACAGCTAATAACGCAAGGACAACAGCTAAAAACGTGAAGACAACAGATAATAACACGAGGTCAACATATAATAACACGAGGTCAACATATAATAACACGAGGTCAACAGATAATAACACGAGGTCAACAGATAATAACACGAGGAACACCGATTATAGCGCGAGGACAACAGGTAATAATACGAGGTCAACAGATAATAACACGAGGACAACAGATAATAACAAGAGGACAACAGCTAATACCGCGAGGTCAACAGCTAATAACGCGAGGTCAACAGCTAATAACGCGAGGTCAATAGTTAATAAAGCGAGGACAACAGGTAATAATACGAGGTCAACAGATAATAACACGAGGACAACAGATAATAACAAGAGGACAACAGCTAATACCGCGAGGTCAACAGCTAATAACGCGAGGTCAATAGTTAATAAAGCGAGGACAACAGATAATACCACGAAGACAAGAGATAATAACACGGGGACAACAGATAATAACGCAAGGACAAACAGCTAATAACGCGAAGTCAACAGCTAATAACGGGAGGTCAACAGCTAATAACGTGAGGTCAACAGATAAAAACACGAGGTCACCAAATAATAAAACGAGAACAACAGATAATAACGCGGGGACAACAGCTAATAACGTGAAGTCAACAGCTAATAACGCGAGGTCAACAGCTTATAACACGAGGACAACAGTTAATAACGCGAGGACAACAGATAATAACACGAAGACAAGAGTTAATAACGCAAGGCCAACAGCTAATAACGCGAGGTAAACAGCTAATAATGCGAAGACAACAGATAATAACACGAAGTCAACAGATGATAACACGAGGACAACAGATAATAACGCGAGGACAACAGCTAATACCGCGAGGTCAACCGCTAATAACACGAGGACAATAGCTAATACCAAGATGTCAACCGCTAATAACGCGAGGTCAACAGCTAATAACACGAGGACAACAGCTAATAACGCGTGGGCAACAGCTAATAACGCGAGGACAACAGCTAATAATGCGAGGTCAACAGCTAATAACGCGAGGTCAACAGCTAATAACACGAGGACAACATCTAATAACGCGAGGACAACAGCAAATAACGCGAAGTCAACAGCTAATAACGCGAGGTCAACAGCGATAACGCGAGGACAACAGCTAATAACGCGAGGTCAACAGGTAATAACGCAAAGTCAACAGCTAATAACGCGAGGTCCACAGCTAATAAAACGAAGCAAACAGGTAATAACGCGAGGACAACAGATAATAACACGAGGACAACTGATAATAAAGCGAGGACAACAGCTAATACGCGAAGTCAACAGCTAATAACGCGAGGTCAACAGTTAATAACGCGAGGACAACAGATAATACCAAGAGGACAACAGATAATAAAGCGAGGACAACAGCTAATAACGCGAAGTCAACAGCTAATAACGCAAGGTCAACAGGTAATAACACAAGGACAATAGTTAATAACGCGAGGACAACAGCTAATACACGAGGACAACAGTTAATAATGCGAGGACCACAGATAATACCACGAGGTCAACAGCTAATAATGCGAGATCAACAGTTATTAACACGAGAACAACAGATAATACCACGAGGACAAGAGATAATATCACAGGGACAACAGATAATAACGCGAGGAGAACAGCTAATAACGCGAAGTCAACAGCTAGTAACGCGAAGTCAACAGCTAATAAAGCGAGATCAAAAGCTTATAACACGAGGACAACAGTTAATAACCCGAGGACAACAGGTAATACCGCGAGAACAACAGCTAATAACGCGAGGTCAACAGCTAATAACACGAGGACAACAGTTAAAACGCAAGGACAACGGATAATAATGCGAGGACAACAGATAATAACACGAGTTCAACAGATAATACCGCGAGGAACAGTTAATAACGCGAAGACAACAGGTAATAACACGAGGACAACAGATAATAACACGAGTTCAACAGATAATAACGCAAGGACAAGAGATAATAATGCGAGGACAACAGATAATAACACGAGTTCAACAGATAATAACGTGGACAACAGTTAATAACGCGAAGACAACAGGTAATAACACGAGGACAACAGATAATAACGCGTGGACAACAGATAATAACACAAGGACAATAGTTAATAACGTTAGGACAACAGCTAATAAAGCGAGGACAACAGCTAATAACGCAAGGTCAACCGATAATAACGCGAGGTCAACAGCTAATAACTCGAGGTCAACAGCTAATAATGCGAGGTCAACAGTTAATAACGCGAGGACAACATAAAATAACACGAGGACAACAGATAATAACGCGAGGACAACAGCTTATAACGCGAAGTCAACAGCTAATAACGCGAGGTCAACAGCTAATAACGCGAGGACAACAGCTAATAACGCGAGGTCAACAGCTAATAACGCAAAGTCAACAGCTAATAACGCGAGGTCAACAGCTAATAAAACGAAGAAAACAGTTATTAACGCGAGAACAACAGATAATAACACGAGGACAACAGATAATAAAGCGAGGACAACAGCTAATAACGCGAAGTCAACAGCTAATAACGCGAGGTCAACAGGTAATAACACAAGGACAATAGTTAATAACGCAAGGACAACAGCTAATAACACGAGGACAACAGTTAATAACGCGAGGACAACAGATAATACCACGAGGTCAACAGCTAATAATGCGAGATCAACAGCTAATAATGCGAGGACAACAGATAATACCACGAGGACAACAGATAATATCACGGGGACAACAAATAATAACGCGAGAACAACAGCTAATAACGCGAGAACAACAGCTAATAACGCGAAGTCAACAGCTAATAATGCGAAGTCAACAGCTAATAACACGAGATCAAAAGCTTATAACACGAGGACAACAGTTAATAACGCGAGGACAACAGATAATAACGCGAGATCAACAGCTAATAACGCGAGGTCAACAGCTAATAACACGAGGACAACAGTTAAAACGCAAGGACAACGGATAATAATGTGAGGACAACAGATAATAACACGAGTTCAACAGAAAATAACTCGAGGACAACAGATAACAACACGATGTCAACAGATTATAACACAAAGTCAACAGATAATAACGCGAGGACAACAGATAATAACACGAGGACAACAGATAATACTACGAGGACAACAGCTATAACCGCAAGGTCAACAGCTAATAACGCGAATTCAACAGCTAATAACACGAGGACAACAGCTAATAACGCGTGGTCAACAGCTAATAGCGCAAGGTCAACTGCTAATAACGCGAGGTCAACAGCTAATACCACGAGGACAACAGCTAATAACGCGAGGTCAACAGCTATTAACGCGAGGACAACAACTAATAACGCGAGGTCAACAGCTAATAACGCGAGGTCAACAGCTAATAACACCAGGACAACAACTAATACCACGATGTCAACAGTTAATAACGCGTGGTCATCAGTTAATAACGCGAGGACAACAGATAATAAAGCGAGGACAACAGCTAATAACGCGAAGTCAACAGCTAATAACGCGAGGTCAACAGGTAATAACACGAGGTCAACAGATAATAACACGAGGTCAACAGATAATAACACGAGGACAACAGATAATAACACGAGGACAACAGCTTATAACAGGAAGTCAACAGCTAATAACGCGAGGTCAACAGCAAATAACGCGAGGAACACCGCTAATAACGCGAGAAACACCGCTAATAACGCGAGGTCAACAGTTAATAACAGTATTAGGGATGGCAACGCACAGGTGATTTTTTTTCTGGGGGAAAAAATCACGCGTGTGAGCTATGGTTTTCAGGTCCAAAGGGGAAAAAATCACGCGTGTGAGCCATGGTTTTGAGGTCCAAAATCACGCGTGTGAGCCATGATTTTCAGGATCCAATATCCCGCGTGTGAGCCAGGGTTTTCAGGTAAATTTTGTCAGTCACAGATTTTAGAAGTAAGGATTTCTTATGATGAAAATAATTTCCGAGACTTAGAAGTTTGTTAAGGTCTTATAGGAGAAATTCAAATATCGTATGTAGCGCTTTAGGGTTTTCAGGAGAACTCTACGGACATATTTTACATGTTTTCAACTTACAAAATCCGTTTGTGTGAGCCATAGTTTTCAGGTAAATTTAGAAAATCCCGTGTGTGAGCCAGGGTTTTCAGTTCTCGTACCTCACACCCCCTCCCTCCCCCCTTACCTCGCAATCTGTCGCGTCACCTTTATTTACCTTACGCCCGGCCAGCCAGACGTCGCATACAGGTTACCTCTTATCTTATGTTATCTTCTCCATAATATCTTGACCGTCCCTCCACTCTCTCTCTCTCTCCTTTCATTCAGTTCAGCTATTTTCTGACATCGTATGTTTGCTCCTTTTCGTTAAGCAAGTCAGTTTTACACAAATAAATCGTGTTAGTAAGCAAGTTCTAGCTCCTATCCCGGCCTTAGTCCCCTGTCGTATAATGAATACTATCATTCCAATCCCTCTAAAATTTAAAAATAATCATATTTCAAACGTATTTCAATACAGTAATTTAGTTACCGAGCTCCAGCGCTTGTCCTCCGCCTTAGCTCTCTCTCGTATCTTTGTTAATACCTATTCAAATTCCCCGAAATTTCTACCCGCTGTATTTCAGACATAGTTTAGTAAATGCAAGCAATTATCAAACTCTAGCTCTTGTCCCCAGCTTAGTTCATTTGTACAAGATCGTTAGTAACAGTCCAAATTCCCTGAATTTTTATCCCTCTGTATTTCAGACACAGTAAATAAGATCAAGTCCATTACCGAGCTCCAGCTCTCTTACCCCACCTTACTCCCCTCGCGTGTATTCAGTAATATCCTATCAAATTCCCTGAAATTTATACTCTCTGTATTTCGGACATAGTAAATAGGATCCAAACAATTATCAAACTCTAACTCTTGTCCACCGCCTTAGTTCATTTATACAAGATCGTTAGTAACAGACCAATTTTCCCGAAATTTAAAGCAGACATACTTCAAAGTTAGTAAATAAAATCAAGTAAGTTATCGAGCTCCAGCTCTCATCCCCCGCCTTAGTTCTCTCTCGTATCTTTGTAAATAACCCATCAATTTCCCTGAAATTTTTACCCTCTGTATTTCAGACATAGTAAATATGAAGTAAACAAATATAAAACTCTAGCTCTTGTCCTCTGTCCAAGTTCACTCATGTAAATTCATTACTATCAGTCCAAATCCCCCTGAGATTTAAACACCCAACTACATTTTCAGACATAGTAAATAAAAACCAGTTCAGTTATCAAGTTTCAACTCTTGTGCCCCCCGCTTAGTTCATTTTGTACAAGTTCTTTATTTTCCAACTAAATCACCCTAAGATTTAAGATCACCTTATTTCTAACGTAGTAAAATCAATCTGGACATTAGCCAAGCTCCATTTCCTCGGCCTTAGATCATCAAACATAAATATATTCGATCAAGTCCATCTCCAGCCTAGCTCTTTACCAGAGTAATCGTCTAACCCCAACCTGTGTAATTATCTTTCACCCCCTCCCACCTTCCTCCATCTCATCTCACCTTACCCTTTCCCTCCCTTACCTTCTCATCCCCAACTTATCCAAACCTTCAATAATCGTACTGTATTTGCATATTTTCTCTATATTCACTGTGTTCTTCGTATTCTCATCCGTGTTCACTCCATGTTCTTCAAACGTTCACAGTCCCATTCAGTTCATATTTTCACAAGTATCTCCATTTTTTCTGTAATCTTTCTCTTAGTCTCATTATGTTCTCTACAAATTCTAGTCATATTTTCTATGTTTTCATGTTCATCACATGTTCTCTTTACAACTTTTATACTCAATATTCATGCTAACTTCCATATTTTGTGTTCTTTGTCAATATTCATGTTCCTCTACAAGTTCATGTTCCTCACAAGATCACTTCGTTTTTCACCTTCACTTACATGTTTTCTACATTCTTTGTCATATGCTCCATGTTTTTCACAAGTCCATTGTTCATTCTTTGTATTCCCTATGTTCCTTATCATGTTTTCATGTTCTCTGTAAGTTCATATTCCCAGCATGTTCACTGTATTCATCAACTTTTCTTACATATGTTCTTTGCCATGTTCCCCATATGTTCTCTGGGTTTTCCCCTACTTAACCTCAATTTTTTTATGTTCTTTGTTTCTTTAAACCAATTTGTTTCTTCCATTCACTAACTAGTTCTTTGTCAAATAATATTATACTGCAATACAGTTCCCTCAACAATTTTAGTCACCCAGTTTTTATTTGCAAACTATGTCAAAGTAATTCTCGTAGTCAACTTAATAGTTCCACCAACCCCGTTCTTAAGCAAATCTACACTTTATTCAGTTCCAAATTTACAAAGACAAACCTTTCTTGTAACTTCTTAACTAAAAATCTTTCGCCAATCAACTAAAACATAGTCACTTTCGTCATTTCTCAACTAAACTTATTATCCAATCAACCAAAAAAATAGTCAGGAATAATCTCATTCAACACCGTTCTTAACTAAAACAACCTTTCTCTTAGCTAAAAATTGTCAAAGGAATCTTTCCAACACTGTTCATAACTAAACTTATTCCCTACTCATCAGAAAATAACAGTGTTCTTCATGTTTCATTGTCATTTCATAACTAAAATTATCCATCAATCAACAGAAAAAGTCATATTCATCATTGTTCCTAACTAAAATTATGTTTTCGTCAAGTAAGAAAATATAGTCAAAGATATCTATCATCGTCGTTCTTAACTGACATTTATACTTTGTGGAGCACTCAAATAGTCACTGTCGTCATATTTTTTTCTTGTCTTTCCTCAACTAAAATAGTCAAATGTAACTTTTTCAACACTTTCGTAACTAAAATTATATGCCGCTAAATAAGAAAAATAATCAAATGTAACTTTTTCAGCACTTTCGTAAAAATTATATGTCGTTAAGTAAGAAAAATAGTCAAAGGTGCTCTCCGTAACACCAAAGTTACTCTTCGAGATAACAAAAGACAATCTCAAACACTCAAAATTTACTCAAAGACATCAAAGTTGCACTCAAAGACATCCTTTGAGACATCAAAGTTATTCTCAGAGGCATAAAAGCTATTCTCAGAGACATAAAAGTTAATCTCAGAGACATGAAAGTTATTCTCGATGTCATCAAAAAGTATTTTCTCGTTCATTAGAGTTAATCTCAGAGGCATAAAAGTTTTTCTCAGAGCTATCAAACTTGTTCTCGATGCCATCAAAAAGTATTTTCTCGTTCATCAAAGTTAATCTCAGAGTTAACAAAGGTAATCTCTAACTCACTTTCGTTCAACATATTAATTCGCTAAGTCCTCAAAGTTATTCTCTAAGACAACAAAGTCTTTCTCAGAGCTATCAAACTTATTCTCAAAGTCATCAAAGTTATTCACAGAGTCATCAAAGTTAATCTAAGACATCATTTTTCATCAAAGATATTCTCTCTAAACCATCAATGTTCTTCTCTAAGACATAAAAGTTATTCTCAGAGTCACCTTCGTTCTTCAGAGAAACTTTCCAAAACATCTTTGTTCATCAAAGTTATTCTCGGAGTCATCAAAAGGTATTCTCTAACTCACTTTTGGTCATTAAAGTTAATTTCTATGTTATAAAAGTTTGTCTCAGAGATATCTAAAGTTAATCTTAGAGTTATCATATGTAATCTCTAACTCACTTTTGTTCATCAAAGTTGATCTCAGAGTTAACAAAGGTAATCTCTAACTCACTCTCGTTCATCAAAGTTGTTTCAAAGACATCAAAGTTAATCTCAGAGTTATCCAAAGATATTCTCATGTCCACAAAAGTTATTCCAAGAGACGTCAAAGTTAATCTCAGACATCATCTTTCATCAAAGATATTCTCTCTAAGCCATCAATGTTCTTCTCTAAGACATAAAAGTTATTCTCTATGTCATCAAAAAGTTATTCTCTAAGTAACCTTCCATTCATCAAAGACATTCTCTATGTCCTGAAAGTTATTCTCTAAGACAGCAAAGTTATTCTCAGAGTCATCAAAGTTATTCTCTATGTCATCAAAAAGTTATTCTCTGAGCTAACAAAATACTACTCATGTTCTCAGAAGTCATTCTCAAACTCATCAAAGTTATTCTCAGAGTCATCAAAAGTTGTTCTCTAAGACATCAATGTTGTTATCTACGACATCAAAGATGTTCTGTAAATCATAAAAGTTAATCTTAACTCACCTTCGTTCATTAGAGAAACTTTCCAATCCATATTCGTTGACCAGAGTTATTCTCAGAGTCATCAAAGCGATCTCTAATTCATCTTCGTTCTCCAAAAAGTTGTTCTCTAAGACACCTTCATTCATCAAAGAAACTCTCCTTCTTCCATCATGTTATTCTTTAAGACATCTTCAGTCATAAAATTTTCTCTCCAAAATGTAACAAGTTCAGCTTTTCATACCAAACCTGCACTTGTTAAAATATATTTCCCTAGTCGCTTTACCCTAAAACTGTTCTCTGAACTACACTGTTCAAACCTACGTAACCTATCCTCTCCACCCAATGTTACTTACCTAACTTAACCTGCATAACCTAACTTTACCTATCTTACCTTACCTTACCTATCTTACCTAAACCTAACCTAACTTTACCTATCTTACCTTACCTATCTTACCTAACCTAACCTAACTTATCCTGCTTAACCTAACTTACCTATCTTACCTAACTTTACCTATCTTACCTAACTTAACCTGCATAACCTAACTTTACCTATCCTAACATAACTTACCTTACCTTACCTATCTTACCTAACTTTACCTATCTTACCTAACTTACCTACATTACCTAACTTAACTTAACCTGCTTAACCTAACTTACCTACATTACCTAACTTAACCTGCATAACCTAACCTGCTTAACTTAACTCACCTTACCTTACCTATCTTACCTAACTTACCTACATTACCTAACTTAACTTAACCTGCTTAACCTAACTTCCTTACATTACCTATCTTACTTAACTTAACCTGCACAACCTAACTTTACATATCCTAACTTACCTTACCTATCTTACCTAACTTTACCTATCTTACCTAACTTACATAACTTATCCTGCTTAACCTAACTTACCTACATTTACCTAACTTAACCTGCCTAACCTAACTTACCTTACCTTACCTATCATACCTACATTACCTAACTTAACCTGCATAACCTAACCTGCTTAACTTAACTTACCTTACCTTACCTATCTTACCTAACTTACATAATTATTCCTTCTTGTCTTTTGTGTTTCGTCAATCATTGTCTCATATTCATTTACTAATTTCATTAGTTAATTTCTCAAATGGTCACTTATGCATTTCAAGTGCTATTTGTTAGAGACTGGATATTTAAGCATTTCAAAGAATTTTTGTTACATATCTGCATTTACTCATGTCAAGGGATAAATTCTCAAATGGACGTTTTTTGCATTTCAAGTGTTATTTGTTTAAGATTTGGTGTTTAACCATTTCAAAGGATTTTTGTTATATATGGGAACTTACTCGTTTCAAGGGCTAATTTCTCAAATGGTCATTTTTGCAGATCAAGGGTTATTTGTTAAAGTTCATCAAGTTGCTCATAAGTTGTATTTATTATGTTTGTTATCATTTATTCTTATTCCCCAACCCCTTAACCTAACTTCTTGTAATCTTAGTGTATTTAGTAGGTTCTATCATATGTTCTTATTCCCCAACCCCTTAACCTAACCTTTCAGATGCAGTTTATTGTGTTTTTTGACGTATTTGTTGAATATATTATCCTTTTCCTAACCTTTCAGATGTAGCTTTGTTTCTCCTTTTTGTATATTTTTACCCAAACCCACCATCCCACTTAACCTTCTTTCCTTCTTTTACTTTGATTCTCCTACTCCTTCTAACCCTCCTTTTCTATCTCTCTCCCTTATTCTCTCTCTTCCTCCCTCATTTGCTCAAATGCTCTCTTCTTTCTCAAATTCAAGTCTTAATGCCCCCATTCTCACACCCTCACTCTCATTCACTTAGTTTTTCTTTTTCTCAAATTCAAGTCTTAGTGCTCCCATGCTCTTCCTCCCCCCTCTCTCTTACTCTTTTCTCCTCTTTTCATGCTCTCACTCCCTTGCTCTCTTGTTTTTCTCAATTTCAAATCTTAGTTGATCTGATTCTTTACTATTGTAATTTTATTATTACTAAGATAAAGAATGAACTTATATGTGAAAACAAAGTAAAAGAAGGAAAGAAGGTTAAGTGGGATGGTGGGTTTGGGTAAAAATATACAAAAAGGAGAAACAAAGCTACATCTGAAAGGTTAGGAAAAGGATAATATATTCAACAAATACGTCAAAAAACACAATAAACTGCATCTGAAAGGTTAGGTTAAGGGGTTGGGGAATAAGAACATATGATAGAACCTACTAAATACACTAAGATTACAAGAAGTTATCCAACAGAATTTTTTAAATCACTCAATCTGCTAGGGATACCATCACACGTACGGCAATTGAAAATTTGCCTGCCAATTATCATGTTGCGAAATATCAATCAGCTAAAGCCTTGCAACGCCATGCGCCTTGCAGTAAAAAAAATAATCAGCAACGTCGTAGAAGCAATAATCTTGACAAGACCTTTCAAAGGTGAAGATGTCCTCATTCCTTGCATTTCTATGATTCCAACAGATATGCCATTTCAATTTAAGATATTGTAATTTCCAATTCGATTGGGGTTTACAATCACCATCAACAAACCTCAGGGCCAATCTTTAAAATTGTGCGGTTTATATCTAGACATCGAATGCTTCTCACATGGACGATTATATGTTGCGTGTTCTAGAATCGGCAAACCAGACAATCTCGATATCTCCACAGACAATGGAACAACAAAACATATTGTATACCCACAAGCAAGGTGAAATTAAACAAATTTGAAACGTGTGCTCTCTCTTTTCTTACTTTTCCGTTTAACCAGACTTAAATTTTAAAAAGTAAATTTTAAAAAGTAAAATTAATAATTCTAACACAAATTTTCTCAATGTTTCTTATATTCTTTTTCACTGTTGATGGTAACTGAAAAATCAATTCTCCAAAATTCATTTTTATTTCTAGTCTGACGCGACACCTGAACGCGTTTCGTAAAGCTTATTACATTTTCAAAGACTTTAGTTTACTCACACACTCCCCCCTCAGCTCGTTGTTGCCGAGAGGGGGGGGGGGGCTTATTGGGTGACTGCCGGAGTGTGATGCTCCTTGGGACAGTCCTCTGTCCTTTTCTAGCCTTGTGCTCCTGCTGCCGTCCTCTCCAATTATGCTGAGCACCTTTTCTTTTTCCTTCTGTTTCGTTTTTCTCCCCCCTCTTCTCCTATCTGCTTGCCGTTTCCTGCCGACCTTTTGCTTGTTCTGGTTCTTCCCTTGGACTTCTTCTATTTTGACGCCCGGGTGCTTGAGGAGGTATACTCTTGCACCCGTAGAACTGTAGTACCCGACGTCGAGAGCGAGGGGAACCTTTTATTGTCAATCCCACTTTCATCACTGAACCTGATCTCAACGGACTGTCGGTTCTTAAGGTGGCGTTTGTGGGGCTTATACTCACGACGCACCCCTAGGAGGCCCCGGCATGATCGGCGATAGCTTCTTGTTGGGTGTCCTGCCTCTAATTGTGGCTCCATGGTGGGTGTGGGGGCACATTCGTGAATGAATATTCCTTTTCGTAGTGATGATAACCCCTGTTTCGACTGTTTCTGCTTTACCTTCTCAGGCTCGTGGGGTGGGCGACCAAGCCCCCGAGTTGGTCTGTATTAGAAGACCGGGCTGTGTGGCCTCCGCTGCATTGGGCCCCGACCTTGCTCCTCCTTTGGCCTCTCTGACTCCTTCCCTTGGCTCCCCTCCCTCCTCTGTGGTTGGGTCGAGCCCCAAGCCCCCAGTGGTGACTATCTCGTCCCCTGGCGCAGGTCCATCTCTAGTTGTAACTACTGCGCCTTTTAACCCCTCTCTCTCTGGGGGTTCTCACCGCCGTCCTCGTCACGGCCGCCCTCGCTCGATTCCTTCCAGTTCTGCTACCTATCAAGCCTTGTTTGGTCCCGCTTCGTGGGCCAAATATTTTGATCTCCTCCCTCTTGATTCTGCGCCTCCTGACGATTTCTCCCTCCATCGACATCTCGTTGATTCCGTGGATGCCTCCGTTACTTTCAACCCCACTCGTCTCGGTACACGTGTCGTTGCTGCTCCTTCTCAGGATGCTGCTTCCCGCTTGGCTGTCTTATCCTGCCTTGGCGAGACCCCTGTTCGGATCTCGAAGAACGCTCAGTTGAATGCCAGTGTTGGCACTATTCTGCTCCAGCCCCATGTTGCGACCGGTGTTCGGGACCTGCGCGACTGCCACGACGATATTCGACATATCCTTGCTGCCCAGGGCCATTCTATTCTCCAGGTGGACACGTTTACTCGTCCCCCTCGTGGTAGTCGCCGTCAACCCCCCGGGTTGTGAAGATTACCTTTGATGGTAGGACCCTACCCCCCTCCGTCATTCTTGCCGGTGCCAGGAGTACTCCTACTCTGTACTCTAGTACTCTAGACAGAGTACTCCTACTCTGTCTAGGAGTACATTCCTTCTCCTCGGCTCTGTAACAAGTGCTGGAGGTTTGGGCATGGTGCCCTCCGCTGCTCCGGGACTGTCTCTCTCTGTCCTTTGTGTGGTGGCGAAGGTCACTTTAAGTTGGAGTGCACTTCTCCCCAGGCTCGTTACCTCAACTGCGGTGAGGCCCATCCTACCTTCTCCCGTGCGTGTGTCCATTACAAGCTTGAGGCAGCCGTCCTCAACTTGAAGCACCGGGAGCGTTTATTTTTTCCTGAGGCGAGACGCCAGGTTCGCCGGCTCCCGCCTTATGCTAATATCTCTTATGCTCGCGTGTTGCCCTCTTCCTCTCCTTGTCCTTCCCACCTTCCTCAGACTCACAACCGTTTCCGGGCCTTGGATCCTGATGCGCCCACTGCCCCCTTCTCTGTTCCTTTGGGTTCTCTTCCAAAGGATCCACCTCCTGGTCCTCTGTCTGGGTTCCCCTTCTTTCTACCCGGTCTGTCTTGTCTCCTGTGTCTTCTTCCTCGTCTCCCTCCGTTCCTCCTTCCCATCCGTCTCTTGACTCTCCCCGCCGCCTATCGGTGCGGGCTGATGTCCATCGCTCTCCAAACGGCCGTCATGTGTGCTTCTCCTGTTGAGACGCTAGAATCCGTTGCCCAGTACGTGGTTGCTGGGACACCTGTCTCTTTAAGTCAGAAGCGTAAGCCTGGCGCCTCTGTTCAGCTAGCAGTAAATAGGTATCCAGGAGTTAGTTAGGTTAGTTTAGATTAGGTTAGGTTAGTTTTGGCTAGGAATTAGGCTAAGCTAGGTTAGGTTAGGTTACGTTCGGTTAGTTTAGGCTAGGTTTGTAGAAATAGAAATAGAGGAAGGACTGTAATTGTAGGTAGCGTTTCCTATCACCGAATACATCTATTCATCTAACAGTAAATAGGTATCCAGGAGTTAGTTACGTTAGGTTAGGTTAGATTAGGTTAGGTTGTGGGAGCCGGTCGGCCGAGCGGACAGCACGCTGTACTTGTGATCCTGTGGTCCCGGGCGCCGGCGAGAAACAACGGGCAAAGTTTCTTTCACCCTATGCCCCTGTTACCTAGCAGTAAAATAGGTACCTGGGTGTTAGTCAGCTGTCATGGGCTGCTTCCTGGGGGTGGAGGCCTGGTCGAGGACCGGGCCGCGAGGACACTAAAGCCCCGAAATCATCTCAAGATAACCTCAAGATAAGGTTAGCTTAGATTAGGTTATGTTTGTTTTGGCTAGGAAATAGGCTAGGTTTGCAGGTTAAGTTAGGTTAGTTTAGGCTAGGTTTGTAGAAATAGAAATAGAAAAGGGGCTGTAATTGTTGGTAGCTTTTCCTATCAACGAATGCCTCTGTTCACCTAGCAGTAAATAGGTATCCAGGAGTTAGTAAGCTAGCTACTTGGGGCGTGGTGAGTGAGTGAGGGTTAGTTAGTCACTAATTGAACCTTGTGGGGGTGTGGGTGTTGGGATATAAGCCTAACATGTGTATTTATAAACTGCCTGTCTGCCTGTCCCCAGACTCAATGGTATTACATGTATTGACTAAAATGAAGCCTAAGAGAGTATATCCAAGACGTAAGATGAGTCATTTGTCAGCAGCAACTTGTGCGAGATAGATCAATGGCAGCGGCGGCATCCCAACATTTCTATTTTGGAGCAACAGTAGTAGTAGTAGTAGTCCATTTGTTGTTGGTTGGTTTAACTAAATAGTTGCAATAAGTACTATCATTAATGGAGAATTGGCTGCTATGTGTGAGTATCCTCCGCCTGCCTGCCCTCCGCAGTTACCATTATCCTGACTCACTCACATGTGATTACTTACTACTTGTATACAATAGCAACGGCCATACTACCTACCTATCACCTTGAGAACACTGCGTCTCGTCCCATACATCTGTCAGGTTAAGCACCGTTGACTTTGGTTAGTACTTGGATTGGTGACCTGCCTGGGAACACCAACTGCTGTTGCTGTTAGTATACATATTTGGGCAGTCTCCGTGGGTCAGTGTGTGTGTGTGTGTGTGTGTGTGTGTGTGTGTGTGTGTGTGTGTGTGTGTGTACAAGAATGTCGCACATGGAAATGTGTACATGCCATTTTAATAATAGTTTACCATCCATGAAGAAAACGTCTACCTATTTGTCAGTCCATTGTCTCTCTCTGCCGGCCGGCCGGCCTACCTACCTGCTAAAACTTGTCCACTCAATATACTGTTGAATATCTATCTCCAGTGATCACTTACCCTTAATTCCTACAATATTAACCATATCATCTCATTAACAAACCTTTACACATTTCAACCACCTACCTTCCTGCTAACAACAATCACAACAACTAATAGTCTCAACTCAGTCCCAAACACTTTTCTTATTCCTTCCTCAACACCTCGCCCTTTATAACCTATCTGAAAAAATTAAATTTAAATACCTAACTGCCAACCCATCCCCCCTACCTTCCCCTCCCCCACCACACTTCCCACGGAAGCTCCTCCGGACCCCATCCCCCCCCCCCCCCATGTCCCCTGCCAAACCAACACTCCCCCAAACAATGGAGGCCGCCGTACCCCTACCCCCCAAACAACCCCCTCGAACACCCCCCCCCCCCACCAAACACAGAAAATGGCGGCCACAACGCTATATTTAACCAGACAAACCCTTCGTTCCTTCGCCTATGTACTATTTATTCTTGAAATAAAACGAGGAATAAAACAAACCAGATTTTCCTTCCTTAGTAAAACACAGATATTTTACAGAACGAGGCCTAAAATCGCCCATATTAGATATTGGATTGCTTGTTTACCACTCACAAACTCATTTGGAAACACCACACTAATTATTAATTAATACATACTTTTAAACACATACACACACATGTCAGTTAGCCTAAATTCTCCAATATTCATTCATAAAACTGCCTCACAGGGCTGCAACCTCATCAAACAAAGCTGTTAGGTATTTCTAACTGTCAACACAAATTAACAACTCCACATGTCAATCATTGCAACTGTTGATAAATAGATACTAACTAACCTTGCTATGAGATATAAATACAAGTGCCAAATTTGATTCAGAAGGCAACTCCAGTGTGGCCTAGTCGGATAGAACAAGTTCCTAATCCGGATAGACCTGCGTTCGAGGCTGTCGGAACGGTTGCAAGTACAGGGCACAGATTTCTCTGTGTGTCCCCTCCTGTAGGAGCATCAGTTTCGATTGACTATCTGGATAGCCGAAGATTGATTGACTGACCCCTTGGAATGTGGGGAAGGGTTGAAGTCCGGGGGCACACGGACGGATACCTGGATCCACTGACCTCGGGCAGGTCTTTCAATCCACCTGGATTTCAGGTGGGGACAAGGGAGGCAATTTGGGTCGACACAAATAGCTGCCTGTACCCAAAACCCCATGGATACACAGACACGCACACGGACACACATGGACTCTGACACGAACCGAAGGTTTGTGTAGATAATAAGAAGGGAGGTTAGGTTAGGTTAGGTTGGTTAGGTTGGTTGGTTAGGTTAGGTTGGTTAGGTTGGTTAGGTTGGTTGGTTAGGATGGTTAGGTTGGTTGGTTAGGTTGGTTAGGTTATTTGGTTAGGTTGCTTGGTTAGGTTGGTTAGGTTAGGTTGGTTGGTTACGTTGGTTGGTTACGTTGGTTAGGTTAGGTTAGGTTGGTTGGTCTGGTTGGTTAGTTAGGTTAGGTTAGTTTGGTTAGGTTAGGTTGGTTAGTTAGGTTAAGTTGGTTAGGTTAGGTTGGTTGATTAGGTTGGTTGATTAGGTTGGTTGGTTAGGTTAGCTTAGGTTTAAACAAGCTGTTTAAATCATAGCATAAGTAAGAACTCTGTTTAGTGTTTTCAGGAAATAGTTTAGTGTGTGTTAACTAAAAGTCTTTGAAAATGTAATAAGTTATTACGAAACGCATTCAAGTGTCGCGTCAGACTAGCAATAAAAATGAACTTTAGATATTTAATTTTTCAATTACTATCAACAGTGAAAAGACACATAAGAAAGATCGAGAAAATTCGTGTTAGAATTATTAATCTTACATTTTCGGTCATGTTTAATTATATATATATATATATATATATATATATATATATATATATATATGTCGTACCTAGTAGCCAGAACTCACTTCTCAGACTACTATTCAAGGCCCGATTTGCCTAATAAGCCAAGTTTTCCTGAATCAATATATTTACTATAATTTTATTCTTATGAAATGATAAAGCAACCCTTTTCTCTATGTATGAGGTCAATTTTTTTCTATTGGAGTTAAAATTAACGTAGATATATGACCGAACCTAACCAACCCTACCTAACCTAACCTAACCTATATTTATAGGTAAGGTTAGGTTAGGTAGCCAAAAAAAGCTAGGTTAGGTTAGGTTAGGTAGGTTAGGTAGACGAAAAAACATTAATTCATGAAAACTTGGCTTATTAGGCAAATCGGGCCTTGAATAGTAGGCTGAGAAGTGCGTTCTGGCTATTAGGTACGACATATATATATATATATATATATATATATATATATATATATATATATATATATATATATATATATATATATATATATATATATATATATATATATGTCGTACCTAGTAGCCAGAACGCACTTCTATGCCTACTATGCAAGGCCAGATTTGCCTAATAAGCCAAGTTTTCAGGAATTAATTGTTTTTCGTCTACCTAACCTAACCTAACCTACCTTTTTCGGCTACCTAACCCAACCTAACCTATAGAGATAGGTTAGGTTAGGTTAGGTAGGGTTGCTTAGGTTCGGTCATATATCTGCGTTAATTTTAACTACAATAAAAAAAATTGACCTCATACATAATGAAATGGGTAGCTTTATCATTTCGAAAGAAAAAAATTAGAGAAAATATAATTATTCAGGAAAACTTGGCTTATTAGGCAAATCGGGCCTTGCATAGTAGGCTGAGAAGTGCGTTCTGGCTACTAGGTACGACATATATATATATATATATATATATATATATATATATATATATATATATATATATATATATATATATATATATGTATATATATATATATGTATATATATATATATATATATATATATATATATATATATATATATATATATATATATAGATAAATGTCGTACCTAGTAGCCAGAACGCACTTCTCAGCCTACTATGCAAGGCCCGATTTGCCTAATAAGCCAAGTTTTGATGAATTAATTGTTTTTCGACTACCTAACCTAACCTAACATTTTCGGCTAGCTTACCTAACCTATAAAGATAGGTTAGGTTAGGTTCGATAGGGTTGCTTAGGTTCGGCAATATATCTACGTTAATTTTAACTCCAATAAAAAAAATTGACCTCATACATAATGAAATGGGTAGCTTTATCATTTCATAAGAAAAAAATTAGAGAAAATATATTAATTCAGGAAAACTTGGCTTATTAGGCAAACCGAGCCTTGCATAGTAGGCCGAGAGGTGCATTCCGGCTACTAGGTACGACATAAATATATATATATATATATATATATATATATATATATATATATATATATATATATATATATATATATATATATATATATATATATGTCGTACCTAGTAGCCAGAACTCACTTCTCAGCCTACTATTCAAGGCCCGATTTGCCTAATAAGCCAAGTTTTCATGAATTAATATATTTACTAAAATTTTTTTCTTATGAAATGATAAAGCTACCCTTTTCACTATGTATGAGGTCAATTTTTTTTATTGGAGTTAAAATTAACGTAGATATATGACCGAACCTAACCAACCCTACCTAACCTAACCTAACCTATATATATAGGTAAGGTTAGGTTAGGTAGCCAAAAAAAGCTAGGTTAGGTTAGGTTAGGTAGGTTAGGTCGACGAAAAAACATTAATTCATGAAAACTTGGCTTATTAGGCAAATCGGGCCTTGCATAGTAGGCTGAGAAGTGAGTTCTGGCTACTAGGTACGACATATATATATATATATATATATATATATATATATATATATATATATATATATATATATATATATATATATATATATGTCATACCTAGTAGCCAGAACGCACTTCTCGGCCTACTATGCAAGGCCCGATTTGCCTAATAAGCCAAGTTTTACTGAATTTATATATTTTCTCTAATTTTTTTCTTATGAAATGATAAAGCTTCCCATTTCATTATGTATGATGTCAATTTTTTTTATTGGAGTTAAAATTAACGTAGATATATGACCAAACCTAACCAACCCTACCTAACCTAACCTAATCTATCTTTATAGGTTAGGTTAGGTTAGGTAGCCGAAAAAGTTAGGTTAGGTTAGGTTAGGTAGGTTAGGTAGCCGAAAAACAATTAATTCATGAAAACTTGGCTTATTAGGCAAATCTGGCCTTGCATAGTAGGCTGAAAAGTGCGTTCTGGCTACTAGGTACGACATATATATATATATATATATATATATATATATATATATATATATATATATATATATATATATATATATATATATATATATATATATATATATATATATGTCGTACCTAGTAGCCAGAACGCACTTATCAGCCTACTATGCAAGGCCCGATTTGCCTAATAAGCCAAGTTTTCCTGAATTAATATATTTTCTCAAATTTGTTTATTATGAAATGATAAAGCTACCCATTTCATTATGTATGAGGTCAATTTTTTTTTATTGTAGTTAAAATTAACGTAGATATATGACCGAACCTAACCAACCCTACCTAACCTAACCTAGCCTATCTTTATATGTTAGGTTAGGTTAGGTAGCCGAAAAAGTTAGGTTAGGCTAGGTTAGGTAGGTTAGGTAGCCGAAAAACAATTAATTCATGAAAACTTGGTTTATTAGGCAAATTGGGCCTTGCATAGTAGGCTGAGAAGTGCGTTCTGGCTACTAGGTACGACATATATATATATATATATATATATATATATATATATATATATATATATATATATATATATATATATATATATATATGTCGTACCTAGTAGCCAGAATGCACTTCTCAGCCTACTATGCAAGACCCGATTTGCCTAATAAGCCAAGTTTTCCTGAATTAATATATTTTCTCTAATTTTTTTCTTATGCAATGATAAAGCTACCCATTTCAATATGTATGAGGTCAATTTTTTTTATTGGAGTTAAAATTAACGTAGATATATGACCGAACCTAACCAACCCTACCTAACCTAACCTAACCTATCTTTATAGGTTAGGTTAGGTTAGGTAGCAGAAAAATTAGGTTAGGTTAGGTTAGGTAGGTTAGGTAGTCGAAAAAACATTAAATCATGAAAACTTGGCTTATTAGGCAAATCGGGCCTTGCATAGTAGGCTGAGAAGTGCGTTCTGGCTACTAGGTACGACATATATATATATATATATATATATATATATATATATATATATATATATATATATATATATATATATATATATATATATATATATATATAAATATATATATATATATATATATATATATAAATATATATATATATATATATATATATATATATATATATATATATATATATATATATATATATATATATATATATATATATATATATATATATATAACTGAAAACTCACACCCCAGAAGTGACTCGAACCCATACTCCCAGGAGCCAAGCAACTGGTATGTACAAGACGCCAAGTTATTCGAAACGTTATGTTTTTTAAAGTAAAGATTCTGATACAAGATGTTCAGTATATCCCTGGTTTTCCTATTCATCTATATATATATATATATATATATATATATATATATATATATATATATATATATATATATATATATATATATATATATATATATATATATATATATATATATATATATATATATATATATATATACATGTATATATATATTTAGGTTAGGTTAGTTTAGGCTAGGAAATAGGATACGTTTGTAGCAATAGAAATAGTTAAAAAAAATATGAAAAATGAATAAAGTATAAATAAATTATAAATTATTTAAAAACAATAAAAAAATAAAATGAAAAAAAATAGCTGGAATTTTAGGTAACGTTTCTTATCACCGAATGCCTCTGTTCACCTAGCAGTAAATAGGTATCCGGGAGTTGGTTAGGTTAGGTAAGCTTAGTTTTGGCTAGGAAATGATGAGTGAGGTAGGGATGATGATAATGAGTAGTGAGGTAGTGATGATGTTAGTGAGTAGTGAGGTAGTGATGATGATGGTGAGTAGTGATGATCATGAATAGTGTGGTAATGATAATGGTGAGTAGTGGGGTAGTGATGATGATGGTGAGAAGTGATGATAGTGAGTAGTATGGTACTGATGATGATGGTGAGCAGTGAGGTAGTGATTATGATGGTGAGTAGTGTGGTAGTGATGATGATGGTGTGTAGTGAGGTGATGATGCTGAGTAGTGAAGTAGTGGTGATGATGATGAGTAGTGAGGTAGTGATGATGATGGTGAGTAGTGAGGAAGTGATGATGATGGTGAGTAGAGAAGTAGTGATGATGATGGTGAGTAGTGTGGTAGTGATGATGGTGAGTAGTGTGGTAGTGATGATGGTGAGTAGTGTGGTAGTGATGTTGAGTAGTGAGGTAGTGATGATGGTGAGTAGTGTGGTAGTGATGGCGATGGTGAGTAGTGTGGTAGTGATGATTATGGTGAGTAGTGTGGTAGTGATGATGGTGAGTAGTTATGGTAATGATGATGATGACGAATAGTGATGATGATGGTGAGTAGTGTGGTAGTGATGATCGTGAGTAGTGTGGTAGTGATGATGATGGTGAGTAGTGATGATGTTTATGAGTAGTGTGGTAGTTATGATGATGGTGAGTAGTGAGGTAATGATGATGATGATGACTAGAGAGGTAGTGATGATGATGGTGAGATAGTGATGATGATGGTGAGTAGTGAGGTAGTGATGAGTAGTAGGGATGACAACGCACAGAACATTTTTTTTTGGGGGGGGGGGGAAATCACGCGTGTGAGTCAGGGTTTTGAGGTCTAAAATCACGCGTGTGAGTCGGGGTTTTCAGGTTCCAATATCCCGCGTGTGAGTCAGGGTTTTCAGGTCCAATATCCCGCATATAGCTTCGTGTTCTTCAGGTAAATTTTGTCAGTCATAGATTTGGAATTCTTATAATGAAATAATGTCATACAAGTTTGTTAAGAGTTCTTATGGGTAAAATTCAAGTCACTGATGTGGAATTAAGGAAATTCTTATGATGAAATAATGTCATACGAGTTTGTTAAAAGTTCTTATGATGAAAATAATGTCTTACGAGTTTGTTAAGACTTCATATGAGAGAATTTTTTCAGAGTTCCTACCAATAATAAACAGATATTTAGGTTGTATATGTTTAAGTTGGATTCTTACTTAGAAACTAGTATATTGCTATATAACTAAATCATTTTCCTGCCCCCTCCTCCCTGCATCTCCTGCTCATAGATCACACCCCTCCCTCCCCCTTACCTCGTAATCTCTCGCCGCACCTGTGTTTACTTTAGACCGTCAGCCAGACGCCACATGCAGGTCACCTCTTTAATCTTAATCTTATCTTCTCCATAATATCTGGACCTTCCCTCCCTCTCTCTCTCTCCTTCATATTGTTCATTCATAGTTCCTTTTCATTAAACTACTCAGTTTTACATATATGAACAAAGTCAGGGTCTAGCTCAAGTTCCCGCCTTAGGTTTACTAACACATCTTCTATAGTATCCAATCATTTTCTTCGAGATGTAAAACACAGCTATTTCAAACGTATTAAAATACAATAATTTTGTTATCGAGCTCCAGCTCATGTTCCCCCGCCTTAGTCCTCTGTCATATATTGAATACTAACAGTTCAACATATAATGATTACTAAAAGTCCAATCCCTCTAAAATTTAAAAAAATAATCATATTTCAAACGTAGTTCAATACAGTAATTTAGTTACCAAGCTCCAGCTCTTGTCCTCCACCTTAGTTCACTCGCACATCTTCGTTATTAACCCATTGTTTTTCATGAAATTTTAAAACAGCCATACTTCTGTGTAAGTACAGATAACACATTTACCGAACTCTAGCTCTCGTCCCCACCTTAGTTCTCTCTCGTATCTTTGGTAATACCTATTCAAATTCCCCGAAATTTCTACCCGCTGTATTTCATTCACGGTAAATATGACGAAGTCAGTTACTGAGCTCCAGCTCTCATCCCTTACCTTACTTTTCTCTCGTTTCTTCCGTAATATCCTATCAAATTCCCTGAAATTTATACCCTCTATATTTCAGACATAGTAAATAGGACCCAAACAATTATCAAACTCTAGCTCTTGTCCCCCAGCTTATTTCATTTGTACAAGATCGTTAGTAACAGACCAATTTTCCCGAAATTTAAATCAGACATACTTCAAAGTTAGTAAACAGGATTAAGTCAGTTACTGTGCTCCAGCTCTCGTCCCCACCTTAGTTCTCTCTCGTATCTTTGTAAATAACCCATCAATTTCCCTAAAATTTTTACCCTCTGTATTTCAGACATAGTAAATATGATATAAACAATTATAAAACTCTAGCTCTTGTCCTCTGTCCAAGTTCACTCCTGTAAATTCATTACTATCAGTCCAAATCCCCCTGAGATTTAAACACCCAACTACATTTTCAGACATAGTAAATAAAAAGCCAGTTCAGTTATCAAGTTTCAACTCTTGTCCCCCAGCTTAGTTCATTTTGTACAAGTTCTTTATTTCCAACTAAATCACCTGAGATTTAGGACCACCTTATTTCTAACGTAGTAAAATTAATCAGGGCATTAGCTAATCTCCATTTCCTCTGTCTTAGATCATCAAACATAAATATATCCAATCAAAGTCCCTCTCCAGCCTAAGTCTTTATCAGAGTAATCACCTTACCCTTTCTCATCCCCAACGTATCCAAACCTTCAATAATCATACTGTATTTGCTTATTTTCTCTATATTCAGCTGTGTTCTTCACATTTTTCCCCTGTTATCTGTGTTCGCTACACGTTCTACAAATGTTCACAGCAAGCTCAGTTCAAATTTTTTCACCTGTTTTTCTCATTTTTTCTGTTTTCTAACATTTTCCTCGTATGTTCATTATGTTTTTGTCATGTACATCATATGTTCTCTGTATAACTTTTATACACAATATTCATGTTCTCAATGTTCTTAGCTTGTTCTTCACATGTTCAGTGTTCATTTTTTGTATTCCCTATGTTCCTTATCATGCCTTCATATTCTCTATAAGTTCATATTCCCTGCATGTTCACTCTATTCATCAAATTTTTCTTACATGTGTTCTTTGCCATGTTTTGTGTGTTCACCGTATGTTCACTGTGTTCATTCCCTTACTTAACCTCAATTTTTTATGTTTTTTGTTTCTGTAAACCAATTTGTTTCTTCCATTCACTAACTAGTTCTTTGTCAAATGTTAACATCGGCAATACAGTTCCCTCAACAATTTTAGTCACCCAGTTTTATTTGCAAAACTATGTCAACGTAATTCTTCTCTGAACTACACTGCTCAAACCTACGTAACCTATCCTCTCCACCCAATGTTACTTAGTTAACGTAATGTTCCTAAACCTAACTTTACCTATCATACCTTACCTTACCTATTTTACCTAACTTACCTAACTTAACCAAACTTATCCTGCTTAACCTAACTTACCAACCTTACCTAACTTACCTAACTTATCCTAACCTAACTTACCTAACCTAACCTAACTTACATAACTTAACCTAACCTGCCTAACCTAATTTACCTTGTCTTACCTATCTTACCTAACTTACCTAACTTAACCTAATCTGCTTAACCTAACTTACCTTACCTTACCTATCTTACCTAACTTACCTAACTTAACCTAACTTATCTTGCTTAACCTAACTTACCTACCTTACCTAACTTAACCTAACCTAACTTACCTAACCTAACCTAACTTAACCTTCTTAACCTAACTTACATAATTTAACCTAACCTGCTTAACCTAACTTACCTTACCTTACCTATCTTACCTAACTTAACCTAACTTATCCTGCTTAACCTAACTTACCTTATTTGGGTAAAAATATACAATGGAGAAACAAAACTACATCTGAAAGGTTATGAAAAAGATAGTATATTCAACAAATACGTCAAAACACAATAAACTACATCTGAAAGGTTAGGTTAAAGGGTTGGGGAATAAGACCATATGATAGAACCTACTAAATACACTAAGATTACAAGAGGTTACGTTAAGGGGTGTGGGAATAAGAATAAATGATAACAAACATAATAAATACAACTTATGAGCAACTTGATGAACTTTAACAAATAACCCTTGATCTGCAAAAAATGACCATTTGAGAAATTAGCCCTTGAAACGAGTAAATTCCCATATATAACAAAAATCCTTTGAAATGGGTAAACACCCAATCTTAAGCAAATAACACTTGAAATGCAAAAATGTCCATTTGAGAAAATTACCCCTTGAAATGAGTAAATGAATATGAGACAATGATTGACAAAACACAAAAGACAAGCAGGAATAATTATGTAAGTTAGATCATGTCTGGTTGGACTAGATAAGTTAGGATACATCAGTTTGGGAATGTAAGATTAAGTTAGGTAAAGCAAGTTAGGTTAGGTTAAGATAGGTAAGATAAGTTACGTAAGTTAGGTTAGGTTAAGTTAGGTAATTTAGGTAAGTTAGGTTAAGCAGGATAAGTTAGGTTAAGTTAGGTAAGATAGGTAAGGTAAGATAAGTTAGGTTATGCAGGTTAAGATAGGTAAGGTAAGGTAAGTTAAGTTAGGGTAGGTAAAGTTAGGTTAAGCAGGTTAAGTTAGGTTATGTAGGTAAGCTAGGTTAAGCAGGATAAGTTAGGTAAGAGAGGTAAGGTAAGTTAGGTGAGGTTAGGTTAAGTTATGTAAGTTAGGTTAAGCAGGTTAAGTTAGGTTAAGTTAGGTAAGGTAGGCAAGTTTGGTTAAGCAGGATAAGTTAGGTTAAGTTAGGTAAGTTAGGTAAGATAGGTAAGGTAAGTTAGGTTAAGCAGGTTAGGTTAAGTTATGTAAGTTAGGTTAGGTTAGGTAAGTTAGGTTAGGTTAAGCTAGGTAAGGTAGGTAAGTTAGGTTAAGCAAGATAAGTTAGGTTAAGTTAGGTAAGATAGGTAAGGTAAGGTAAGTTAGGTATGATAGGTAAAGTTAGGTTTATGAACGTTACGTTAACTAAGTAACATTGGGTGGAGAGGATAGGTTACGTAGGTTTGAGCAGTGTAGTTCAGAGAAACAGTTTTAGGGTAAAGTGACTAAGAAAATATATTTTAACAGAAGTGCAGGTTTGGTATGAAAAGCTGAACTAGTTACATTTTGGAGAGAAATTTTATGACTGAAGATGTCTTAAAGAATAATATGATGGAAGAAGGAGAGTTTCTTTGATGAACGAAGGTGTCTTAGAGAACCACTTTTGGAGAACGAAGACGAATTAGAGATAACTTTGATGACTCTGAGAATAACTTTGATCAACGAAGATGGATTGGAAAGTTTCTCTAATGAACGAAGGTGACTTAGAGATTAACTTTTATGATTTAGAGAACATCTTTGATGTCTTAGAGAACAACATTAATGTCTTAGAGAACAACTTTGATGAGCAAGATTAACTTTAGATGTCTCTGAGAATAACTTTTATAACAGAAATTAACTTTAATGAACAAATGTGAGTTAGAGAATATCTTTTGATGACTCCGAGAATAACTTTGATGAACAAAGATGTTTTGGGAAGTTTCTCTGAAGAACGAAGGTGACTCTGAGAATAACTTTTGTTAGCTCTTAGAATAACTTTGATGACTTTGAGAATGTCTTTGAAAACATGAGTAGTATTTTGTTAGCTCAGAGAGTAACTCTTTGATGACATAGAGAATAACTTTTTATGTCTTTGAAAAGAACATTGATGGCTTAGAGAGAATATCTTTGATGAACGGAAAGTTACTTAAAGAATAACATTTCATGACTGAGAATAACTTTTATGAACGAAGATGTCTGAGATTAACTTTGTTAGCTCAGAATAACTTTTGTGGACATGAGAATATCTTTGGATAACTCTGAGAATAACTTTGATGTCTTTGAAACAACTTTGACGTACGAGAGTGAGTTAGAGATTACCTTTGTTAACTCTGAGATTAACTTTGATGAACGAGAAAATACTTTTTGATGACATCGAGAATAATTTTGATAGCTCTGAGAATAACTTTTATGCCTCTGCGATTAACTTTAATGAACGAAGATGTCTTAGAATGTTTCTCTGACGAACGAAAGGTTACTTAGAGAATAACTTTTATTTCTGAGAATAACTTTCATGTCTCTGTGAATAACTTTTATGTCTCTGAGAATAGCTTTTATGCCTCTGATAATAACTTTGATGTCTTAAAGGATGTCTTTGATGTCTCAAAGGATGTCTTTGAGTGCAACTTTGATGTCTTTGAGTAAGTCCTTGATGTATTGAAGAGTGTCTTTAATTTCTAGAAGAGTAACTTTGGTGTTACGGAGAGCACCTTTTACTATTTTTCTTACTTAATGACATATAATTTTAGTTAGGAACAATAATGAATATGACTATTTTAGCGAAGTGAAAGGTTACTTTAGTCAAGAACAGTGTTGGAAAGAGGCAACACATGACTATTTTTCAGATGAGAGAAGTGATATTTCAGTTAAGAAATGACAGGGAAACATGATGAAGTAACTATTTTTTAGTTAGGCAAAAAAGAAACCCATGATGAGGGAGACTATTTTTGTGCTCCCCAAAGTATAAATGTCAGTTAAGAACAGCGATGAAAGATATCTTTGACTATATTTTCTTACTTGACAAACATAATTTTAGTTAGGAACAATGATGAATATGACTTTTTCTTTTGATTGATGGATAATTTTAGTTATGAAATGACAATGAAACATGAAGAACACGGTTATTTTCTGATGACTAGGGAACAAGTTTAGTTAAGAAATGATGAAAGTTATTATTTTTTAGTTGATTGATGATGGATAAAGTTAGTTATGAACAGTGTTGGAAAGATTCCTTTGACTATTTTTTGGTTGATTGGATAATAAGTTTAGTTGAGAAATGACGAAAGTGACTATGTTTTAGTTGATTGACGAAAGATTTTTAGTTAAGGAACGTTACAAGAAAGGTTTGTCTTTGTAAATTTGGAACTGAATGAAGTGTACATTTGTTTAAGAACAGGGTTGGTAGAACTATTAAGTTGACTACAAGAATTACTTTGACATAGTTTTGCAAATAAAACTGGGTGACTAAAATTGTTGAGGGAACTGTATTGCCGATGTTAACATTTGACAAAGAACTAGTTAGTGAATGGAAGAAACAAATTGGTTTAAAGAAACAAAGAACATAAAAAATTGAGGTTAAGTAAGGGAATAAACACAGTGAACATATGGTGAACACAGAAAACATGGCAAAGAACACATGTAAGAAAAAGTTGATGAATAGAGTGAATATGAAGGGAATATGAACTTATAGAGAATATGAAGACATGATAAGGAACATAGGGAATACAAAGAATGAACACTGAACATGTGAAGATCAAGCTAAGAACATTGAGAACATGAATATTGTGTATAAAAGTTATACAGAGAACATATGATGTACATGAAAAACATGACAAAAACATAATGAACATACGGGGAAAATGGTAGAAAACAGAAAAAATGAGAAAAACAGGTGAAAAAATTTGAACTGAGCTTGATGTGAACATTTGTAGAACGTGGAGTGAACACAGATAACAGGGGGAAAATGTGAAGAACACAGCTGAATATAGAGAAAATAAGCAAATACAGTATGATTATTGAAGGTTTGGATACGTTGGGGATGAAAAAGGGTAAGGTGATTACTCTGATAAAGAGTTAGGCTGGAGAGGGACTTTGATTGGATATATTTATGTTTGATGATCTAAGACAGAGGAAATGGAGCTTGGCTAATGCCCTGATTAATTTTACTACGTTAGAAATAAGGTGAACTAAAATCTCAGGTGATTTAATTGGAAATAAAGAACTTGTACAAAATGAACTAAGCTGGGGGACAAGAGTTGAAACTTGATAACTGAACTGGCTTTTTATTTACTATGTCTGAAAATGTAGTTGGGTGTTTAAATCTCAGGGGGATTTGGACTGATAGTAATGAATTTACAGGAGTGAATTTGGACAGAGGACAAGAGCTAGAGTTTTATAATTGTTTATATCATATTTACTATGTCTGAAATACAGAGGGTAAAAATTTTAGGGAAATTGATGGGTTATTTACAAAGATACGAGAGAGAACTAAGGTGGAGACGAGAGCTGGAGCAAAGTAACTGACTTGATCTTATTTACTAACTTTGAAGTATGTCTGCTTTAAATTTCGGGAAAATTGGTCTTTTACTAACGATCTTGTACAAATGAACTAAGCTGGGGGACAAGAGCTAGAGTTTGATAATTGTTTGGGTCCTATTTACTATGTCTGAAATACAGAGGGTATAAATTTCAGGGAATTTGATAGGATATTACGGAAGAAACGAGAGAGAAGTAAGGTGGGGGATGAGAGCTGGAGGTCAGTAACTGACTTGATCATATTTACCGTGACTGAAATACAGCGGGTAGAAATTTCGGGGAATTTGAATAGGTATTACCGAAGATACGAGAGAGAACTAAGGTGGGGACGAGAGGTAGAGTTCAGTAAATGTGTTATCTTTACTTACACAGTTAGAAGTATAGCTGTTTTAAATTTCATGAAAAATAATGGGTTAATAACGAAGATGTGCGAGGGAACTAAGGTGGAGGACAAGAGCTGGAGCTTGGTAACTAAATTACTGTATTGAACTACGTTTGAAATATGATTATTTTTTTTAAATTTTAGAGGGATTGGACTGTTAGTAATCATTATATATTGAACTGTTAGTATTCAATATACGACAGAGGACTAAGGTGGGGGAACATGAGCTGGAGCTCGATAACAAAATTATTGTATTTTAATACGTTTGAAATAGCTGTGTTTTACATCTCGAAGAAAATGATTGGATACTTAAGAAGATGTATTAGTAAACCTAAGGCAGGAACGTGAGCTAGACCCTGACTTTGTTTATATATGTAAAACTGACTAGTTTAATGAAAAGGAACTATGAATGAACAATATGAAGGAGAGAGAGAGAGAGAGAGAGAGAGGGTGGAGGGATGGTCCAGATATTACGGAGAAGATAAGATTAAGATTAAAGAGGTGACCTGCATGTGTCGTCTGGCTGACGGTCTAAAGTAAACACAGGTGCGGCGAGAGATTGCGAGGTAAGGGGGAGGGAGGGGTGTGATGTATGAGCAGGAGATGCAGGGGGGAAGGGGCAGGAAAATGATTTAGTTATATAGCAATATACTAGTTTCTAAGTAAGAATCCAACTTAAACATATACAGCCTAAATATCTGTTTATTATCGGTAGGAACTCTGAAAAAATTCTCCCATATGAACTCTTAACAAACTCGTAAGATATTATTTTCATCATAAGAACTTTTAACAAACTCGTATGACATTATTTCATCATAAAATTTCCTTAATTCCTCATCAGTGACTTGAATTTTACCCATAAGAACTCTTAACAAACTCGCATGACATTATTTCATTATAAGAATTCCAAATCTATGACTAACAAAATTTACCTGAAAACCCTGGCTCATAAACACGATTTTGAATTTCTCCCATAAGAACTCTTAACAAACTTCTAAAGTCTTGGATATTATTTTCATCATAAGAACTTTTAACAACTTCTAAAATCTGTGACTGACAAAATTTACCTGAAAAACACGAAGCCATATGCGGGATATTGGACCTGAAAACCCTGACTCACACGCGGGATATTGGAACCTGAAAACACTGACTCACATGCGTGATTTTAGACCTCAAAACCCTGACTCACACGTGTGATTTCCCCCCCCCCCCAAAAAAAAAAAAAATGTTCTGTGCATTGTCATCCCTACTACTGTGATGATGTTAGTGAGTAGTGAAGTATATATATATATATATATATATATATATATATATATATATATATATATATATATAGGTAAGGTTAGATTAGGTTAGGTTAGGTTTAATTAGGTTAGATTAGTTTAGGCTAAGAAATAGGCTATTTTTGTTGAAATAGAAATAGGGCAGTAATTGTTGGTAGCGTGTCTTATCACCGAATGCCTCTGTTCAGCTAGCAGTAAATAGGTATCCAGGAGTTAGTTAGGTTAGGTTAGATTAGGTTAGGTTAGTTTTGGCTAGGAATTAGGCTAAGCTAGGTTAGGTTAGGTTACGTTCGGTTAGTTTAGGCTAGTTGAGTCTCGTCGTGGACGTGGTGGTGAGAAGACGTGTTTTGATTCGCTCTGCTACTGGCGTCTGGTGGGTGTAAGTGTTTGTCGTCGCTGTTGGCCGGCGTGTTCACGGATGGGCGGATAACGTCACGCTGGGGGTAGTATATGTGCCATCATGGGCTCCTACACACCTCCACTAAAGCAGAAGGAGTCCATAGGACTCAAGTTTAGTTGTCATGCTGATCCCGACCTTGTATCCACCACGATCTTCGATGTGTTACAGATCAAGCAGGAAGAAATATTTGGTTACCAACCACTGCCAGGGAACAGAGTGGTGTTGAAATTTGAAAACAATGTGGCGTTTTCAGAGTTTCTTAAGAAGTATGATGATGTCACTATAAGTTTACCTAATGGGAAAGGATAAGTACAAGTGATTAATTTGAGCAAAAAGTTTACATACGTTTCTGTGAGGGATGCGCCATTTGAAATGTTGAATAGAACTATTATACACATACTGGAACAATATGGGAAAGTGGACAATGTTCGTTTTAATAAATATACCTATGGCCCAGGGAAAGGGTGTTTTAATGGAACACAAACAGTAAAGATGGAACTTCACCGTAATATTCCTTCATCAATGTCAGTAGCAGGTCATTATATTAAATTTATATACAATGGTCAAATGCAAACTTATTTTAAGTGTAGGCGTACTGGTCACATGGCTGCTGCCTGCCAGGTGGAAGCATCAAAACGGATCAACATTTTTCATGAACATGACTTTCCGCCATTAATAGAGGATAGTGTATCAGGAAATAAACTCAATGTTGTAAATACTGTAGTTCCAGGTGAGGTAGATGAAGTAACCCACAACTCTGTAAGTGAAACGTCTGTGGGAGTGACTCCCAGTGCGAATGAGGCCGGTGAAGGTAACTTAGATCAGGACGATAAACGTAATGCAGACAAGGAGGGTGCAGATGACACTGCTCAGAACGATAATGGTAATGCAGACAAGGAGGGTGCAGACGACACTGCTCAGGACGCTTTACCGGCTGTTGGTCACCCTGGTGAGGGTGAGGTAAGTCTGGACACTATACATGTGGACGCCCATAACATAGGCGCTGAAGCTGCAAAGAGCTGCGAGGCTGGCGGTGGTGCTGACCTTGGTGAGGTGACGATGGAACAAATAATTGGTTGTCAACTGGATGTAGAGGATGACACCATGGAGGATAGTGATGTAGAAATGTCTGTGCAGAGGGCAACTCCACCCTCTTCAGTAAGGTATGATAGAAAGGGTAGGGGTAGTGTGAAGGCTGGGGGTGTGAAGGCTATGGGTGTGAAGGCTGGTTCTGTAGCCAGTCATGTGAAGAAACGAAAAAAATTTACTCGGAGTATTGATCTGGATTGTATGAAGGACTACGCCGCTAAATTAAAAGTCTGAAAAAATTGAGCAGGTTGTTGCCGTTGAAGTTCACCGTGACCAAGGCCACGAAGAGTCACCGAAACGTAGCGAGGGCACAGTACAACCGGTAAGTGAGGATCATGGTAAAGAGAACAGTGATAAGACATGGTGGGATCTTGTGGAACATGAACAGAATCGAGACGCGAGTGCAAATATTAAACTTAGATTTCGAAAAGGGAAAGATGACACTAAGATAGTGTCAAGTGAGATAATGTTGGATAACGAGTAATTTTGGTTTCTCTCAAAATTACATTCGGGAAGCCTATTAATTTTAATTGTGCTACTTTGAACATTAATAGGCTCAATTGTAGAAATAAACAGTTGCAGCTGTTATCATTGTTTAAATATCATAATTTGGATGTACTTTTAGTGCAAGAACACAATGTACAAGATGTTAAGAAACTTGATGTGCTGCTTGATATCTTTGAAATATTGATAAATCCAACGACCTTGTTGAAAGGTGGTACGATGATATTGATTGCTAAGCGAGCCCACATCAAGGTTCTTAATACGGAAATGGATGATAATGGTAATGTTTTATATGCGAGGATTTCCTTTTTTGACACAATAATTCCTGTACTTAATGTGTATGCTCCCTCTGGCACCCGCAGGAAGAAAGAGAGGGAGGACTTGTTCTCTAACGAGTTATTATATTTTTTCAGAAATGATACACGTAACGTTACTTTTGGTGGCGACTTTAATTGTGTCACTTCTATGAGAGATTGTAGCATTCAGTCGAACGCATGTGTATCTCCTGCTTTAATTACACTTTTGAAATGTATTGGTCTCAAGGATGCAAATAGCATTAACGGAGGTGTATATGAATACACATATGTTCGCCAGAATTATGGTTCTAGGCTTGACAGAATATATATGCACTCGTTACATGATAGAATTAGTTCTTGCAGTACTGTTCCGGTCAGCTGTTCAGATCACTGTATGGTTGTGGTGAAGCTTGTTATTGACGATCAGGTTAAAGTGGGGACAGGGTCATGGAAGCTCAATTGCAGTCTGTTGCAGAGTAGAGATGTAATTGATAATTTTCAAGTATTATGGGAACATCTGGTTGGGCAACAACATAAGTTCAGATGTCTGTTGGAGTGGTGGGACATGTGTAAAGTTGCATGCAAAAGTTTCTTCGTGAAAGTATCCAAACGAAAGGCGGCTGAAAAATATGGTCTGTTAAACTTATTCCAACACAGACTAAAACAACTTTATGTAAAGGTCAATATGGGATTAGACAAGTATGAAGAAATTACCATTTTAAAAGACAGAATTAACAAACTGAGGGATGAAATATCTGAAGGAGTCAATGTTCGCCTCCAGATTAATGATAGGACGTATGGTGAGAAACTCTCTCCTTATTTGTTAAGTAAAGCCAAGAATAACAAAGGTACAGCACTTGTGACTAGTATTAAAGCAGGTGATGGGACGGATATGACAAATACGGATGGGATTGTATGTTATGTTCGGGGTGAATTAGAGAAATTGTACAACAAAGTGAATGTAGACCAAGGTATGCGGGAGTATTTCCTTGGAAAATGTACACGGGTTTTAACCCAGGATGACAACACGTCATTATTGGCAGATGTAGATAAGCAGGAAGTGTGGAGTGTGGTCAAGAGTTTAAAGAAAGGTAAATCACCTGGCTGTGATGGGTTCCAGGGGGAATTTTATTTCTATCTATGGGATGTCATTGGTAAAGACTTTGTACATGTGGTGCAGTATAGCATACAGCACAGGAAGCTTAGCATGTCACAATCTCATGGGATTATTAAGATGATACCTAAAACGGGTGATTTGCATATTCTAACGAACTGGAGGCCACTTTCCCTACTAAACCAGGATTATAAAATAGTATGGAAACTGTTGGCAAATAGACTTAGGATTGCAATGGATAAACTTATATCAAAGGAACAGTTTTGTGGTGTGCCTGGAAGATCCATAATCAATTGTAATAATGTAATTAGGGATGTTTTGTATTATGTGTCTGAGAACAATGTTCCTTCCTCCATGATAAACCTCGACTGGTCGAAAGCCTTTGACCGTGTTGATGTTCAGTTTGTATTAGAAATATTGGATAGGGTAGGAGTGGCACAAGAATTTATTGATTGGATCCGTATGCTTTATAAACAGTGTCGGAGCAGCGTATGCATCAATGGTGTCTTAAGTAAACCATTTTCAGTTGAACGATCTGTATGTCAGGGATGTCCCCTTTCAATGATTTTGTATGTTATATTTCAAGAGCCACTGTACTTGGCAATAAAAAGCAATGACTTTACTGTTCCACTTCGTCTTCCTAATGCTATGACACTTCCTGTGGTTGGTTATGCAGACGATACAACTATTTTTGTGTCGACAGAAGACTCGATGGTGAATGTTCAGAATGAGTTAGACAACCTTGAAAGAGCGACAGGTGGTGTCATTAACAAGAACAAAACGTGTATGATGGGGCTTGGCAGTTGGTGTAATAAGGTTAACTGGACAGGTTCATGGTTCAAGGTAGTGGAGTCTATTAAAGCTCTTGGGATTTGCTGGTGTAAAACATATCCCAGCAAACAATTTTAGGTTGCCACAACATATCTGGAAAGTATTGGAAACGTTTGTTTTATCGTATCAGATACGATATTGTGTGTGGACTTAAATAGGTTTCCAAAACTTATAACCAAGACATATGTATCTAACACTAATTTGAGATGTTGTGGCAACTTTACACTCCTAACATGAGTCATTCATAATCCATTCATATACCAATATGAATCTCTTATGAAAGGTTTGAGCCAATAATCTGAACCCTTTTCACATCTTTGCGTTTAAAGTTAAATTTCTTGAAATTAAATTATATTTTATATTATATTATTTTTATTATATTTTATACTATATTATTATTTTCAATTTAAATATTAAAACCAATTTAAGGGTAAAAAAATCTAATAATTTATATTTCTTTTATTATTTACTAACAATTATAATTATTTACTAACGGAGAGAGGGGAGGCTGTACGGTGGAGAGTGGCGGCTGTGGCGGACAGTGGCGGCGGTGGCGGATAGTGGCGGCGGGCGGACAGTGGCGGCGGCGGGCGGACAGTGGCGGAGGGCGGACAGTGGCGGCGGTGGCGGATAGTGGCGGCGGGCGGACAGTGGCAGCGGTGGCGGATAGTGGCGGCGGGCGGACAGTGGCGGCGGGCGGACAGTGGCGGCGGTGGCGGATAGTGGCGGCTGTGGCGGATAGTGGCGGCGGGCGGACTGTGGCGGCTTTGGCGGCGGTGGTGGACAGTGGCGGCGGGCGGACAGTGGCGGCGGCGGGCGGACAGTGGCGGAGGCGGGCGAACAGTGGCGGCGGCGGGCGGACAGTGGTGGCGGCGGGCGGACAGTGGTGGCGGCGGGCGGACAGTGGAGGCGGCGGGCGGACAGTGGTGGCGGCGGGCGGACAGTGGTGGCGGCGGGCGGACAGTGGTGGCGGCGGGCGGACAGTGGTGGCAGGACAGTGGTGGCGGTGGCAGACAGTGGTGGCGGTGGCGGACAGTGGTGGCGGTGGCGGATAGTGGCAGCGGGCGGACAGTGGCGGCGGGCGGACAGTGGCGGCGGGCGGACAGTGGCGGCGGTGGCGGATAGTGGCGGCGGGCGGACAGTGGGGTCGGGCGGACAGTGGCGGCGGTGGCGGATAGTGGCGGCGGGCGGACAGTGGCGGCGGGCGGACAGTGGCGGCGGGCGGACAGTGGCGGCGGGCGGACATGGCGGCGGCGGGCGGACAGTGGCGGCGGGCGGACAGTGGCGGCGGGCGGACAGTGGCGGCTGTGGCGGATAGTGGCGGCGGGCGGACCGTGGCGGCTTTGGCGGCGGTGGTGGACAGTGGCGGCGGGCGGACAGTGGCGGCGGCGGGCTTTACAGTGGCGGCGGCGGGCGGACAGTGGCGGCGGCGGGCGAACAGTGGCGGCGGCGGGCGGACAGTGGCGGCGGCGGGCGGACAGTGGTGGCGGTGGGCGGACAGTGGAGGCGGCAGGCAGACAGTGGAGGCGGCGAGCGGACAGTGGAGGCGGCGGGCGGACAGTGGAGGCGGCGAGCGGACAGTGGTGGCGGCGGGCAGACAGTGGTGGCGGCGGGCGGACAGTGGTGGCGGTGGCAGACAGTGGTGGCGGTGGCGGACAGTGGCGGACAGTGGCGGCGGTGGCGGACAGTGGCGGCGGTGGCGGACAGTGGCGGCGGTGGCGTACAGTGGCGGCGGTGGCGGACACTGGCGGCTGTGTCTGGCGGTGGTGGCGGGCGGTGGCGGGTGGCGGCGTCTGTGATGAGTGGTGGCGGCTGGCGGTGGTGGGTGGTGGCGGCGGTGGTGGTGGGTGGTGGTGGCGGCGGCGGCTGGTGGGTGGTGGTGGCGGCGGCGGCTGGTGGTGGTGGGTGGTGGCGGCGGTGGTGGTGGGTGGTGGTGGCGGCGGCGGCTGGTGGTGGTGGGTGGTGGCGGCGGGTGGTGGGTGGCGGCGGCGGGTGGTGGCGGCTGTGGTGGGTGGTGGCGGCTGTGGTGGGTGGTGGCGGGCGGTGGCAGGCGGTGGCGGGCGGTGGCGGGCGGCGGCGGCTGTGATGGGTGGTGACGATCGGCGGTGGGGGGGTGTGGTGGCGGCTGGCGATGGCGACTGTGGCAACGGGCGGTGACGGCTGATAGCGGGCGGTGGTGGCGGCTGGTGGCAGGTGGTGGTGGCGGTGGTGGCGGCTGGTGGTGGCGGCTGGTGGTGGTGGCAGCTGGTGGCGGTGATGGCGGCTGGTGGTGGTGGCAGCTGGTGGCGGTGATGGCGGCTGGTGGTGGTGGTGGTGGCGGCTGGTGGTGGTGGCAGCTGGTGGCGGTGATGGCGGCTGGTGGTGGTGGTGGTGGTGATGGCGGCTGGTGGCGGGCGGTGGCGGGCGGTGGCGGCTTGTGGCGGCTGGCGGTGGCGGCGGTGGTGGGTGGTGGTGGTGGTGGTGGGTGGTGGTGGCGGCTGTGGTGGGTGGTGGCGGTGGTGTCGGCGGCGGCTGTGGTGGGTGGTGGCGGCGGCGGCGATGATGGGTGGTGGCGGCGGTGGTGGTGGGTGGTGGTGGCGGCGGCGGTGATGGGTGGTGGCGGCGGTGGTGGTGGGTGGTGGTGGCGGCGGCGGTGATGGGTGGTGGCGGCGGTGGTGGTGGGTGGTGGTGGCGGCGGCGGCTGGTGGTGGTGGGTGGTGGCGGCGGGTGGCAGTGGTGGGTGGCGGTGGCTGGTGGCGGTGGTGGGTGGCGGTGGCTGGTGGCGGGTGGCGGCTGGTGGTGGGTGGTGGCGGCGGGTGGTGAGTGGCGGTGGTGGGTGGCGGTGGCTGGTGGTGGGTGGTGGCGGGTGGCGGCTGGTGGTGGGTGGTGGCAGGTGGCGGCTGGTGGTGGGTGGTGGTGGGTGGCGGGTGGCGGCTGGTGGTGGGTGGCGGCTGGCGGCTGGTGGCGGCCAGCTGGGACACACCCTTCCCCACTGAAGGTCTGAGCACAACTACCCAGCAAACACAAATCATCTACACAACGTTCGCCTATCTCTTCCCATAGGTGTGGGAATGATTTGCATTGAGAATGGTGCAGGAAAGCCTTTGAGAAACTTTTACTCAAAAAATCCAAACACAAAGGTTTAATTATAAATTGTTTTTCTACAATTATTTTCTTCCAAATGTAAAACAAATAGTTTTTACATGTTTAAATATAAAATTTATGGTGTTTTTTTGTAAAATTCATTAATAAATTGTGAATGATATATATTGGCTGAGTGAAACCTTTAAAATCCATTTAGTTATAATTTGAACAGAAAAAAGTATTTTTCCAAATTTTCTAAAAATTGCTCTTTTTAACACAATTTGACTCCTTATACATTCCACTAAACACTATATCATGTTTAAATATATAATTTATGTATTATTCTCTAAAATAATTTATATAAATTATATAAGTTGCTGGAAAGTGGTGTTAAAGATTCTGAAAACATTTTGTTGTGTTAATATGTTCTTATTAACTATGTCTCAAGTTCACAGTTTATCAAACAAGAATATTAACATTCGTCAACTCTTAAAATCTTATATGTTATCTTGCTGGTGCAAAAAAGGGTGAATCTTTAGGAACAGCTATAGTATCTATATATCACAAATGGTGTTTTCCCTAACTCAAACAATGTAGGGTTTATTATTCTACACATATTTCTAATGACTCTTAGATGTTTACATTCTCTGAAGTATAATTGTGAAGGCTGTGTCCATCACTCTCAACACAGATTCTTAAACTCGTCTCTGCAGGTTCAACTATATAATTAGTTTCCATTTTGAATCTCCATGGACATTTGTATCCAAAATGAAACCAATGTGGTTTCCTTCAGCGCCTTCAGCCAGCACATTTGCTCATTCATTTCCACAGATTCCAACAAGGTAGGGGATTTACAGAAATTTGTATATTCATATTGTTATATATTAAAAATATGAATGCAGTTCAATATGATAAGACAAATACATGAGTTTATGATAAATTCGTTTTCTGTGATATACCATTGATATGCTCTTTTTTTCTTTAAACGGCAGACTAAACTAAAGTGCTCACATCAACAGATTTGATGTATAAATGGTCAACGCTCAACAGAGTTAGTATAAATGTATTAGTATAAATCTTACTTGTCTCATTGTTAATTCACATTCAATGTCAACTTGTGGTTGCATTGTACAAGGCCAACACAGATGATCGAAGGAAACTAACTCTGCTCTAGTTCCATGAAGTTGCTATTTGGTCTTTACTCAATGCATTGTACATGCATTGTACAAGGCCAACACAGATGATCGAAGGAAACTAACTCTGCTCTAGTTCCATGAAGTTGCTATTTGGTCTTTATTGAAATTTGACAAGGCAGAGTGGCCTGCAACAACTACACCATCTCCACATCTAGTTCATGCTCCAGACATAAATCATGACACTGGTCCTGTGTATCCTGCTGCTGACCCGTCAACACCTGGCCCGTCGGGTGTGAGGCGCCCTCTCTTCACGTCTACACCTAGTGCTGAAGCTGAATCTGATGAAGATAATTCATATTCCACATTAGTGTTTGAAAACAATAGTGAGAGCGACGATTCAGACAGTAGTTTATTGCCAACCCAGAGACAACAGCGACGTGTTGTTATAGCAGAGACTCGCCTGAACTATAAATTGAAACATGAGCTGGTAAAAATCCCCAAACGTCGCAGGTGTGAAGTGTGTTCAAAGTCGGGTATCAGGAAGGAAACTGGTATAGCGTGCAAGACATGCGATGTTCCACTTTGCGTCATACCTTGTAATTACACCACTTATCACAGGAAAAGGGTGTATTGGGTGGACAAGAAATAACCACCTACATCAGCTTCACTCCACCTAGGAACATCTGTTGAGCAACTTCAGGAATCAGTACCTGAAGGAGGTGGAGTGGAGATAAAATGCTCAACTTATTTTACTACAATCGTCTTTGCTTTGGTAAGTACACATAATTGTCTTAGATTGTTTCAGTATTGTAGTCTATTTTCTTAGGAATATTTTGATACCTAAATGAGAACTGTAGCACGAAAACTAAAGTAAGTATACATGAAACAAGAGAAACTTTTTTTGTGGGTGTTGCGGGTGTGAGTTGGAGTGTCCAGAGCGGGTTCCGGTTGTGTGTTTTCCGTCATCTCTACAGCTGTGAATTCCAAGGAATTGTATTTGATATGCATATGTCTGTGTAGGGAATTTTATTCCGAACACTATACAAAAAAAAACGGTGTGAAACAAGTATAAACTTGAAAAACATGAGCAAAGTAAAAACTTTTGACGCTCACGGGTACAAACACGCGTAAGATTTTATTCGCCGCAAATTTATTTGACGCTGTGTTGGCCAACTCTACCCATGTTCTTATAGAACTTTCTATTGCGAACACATTGCTATAAAAATGAAATACGTAGCTCCAGAAATAATGTCAGGACAGTGAAATCAGTATAAACATTCAAAGCCCTGCATCACACCAGTGTCGTCCCTGCTGAAATCACGGCTAATGCTTCGCCCAGTTCCCACACTCGTGCGGGTCACCCGATACCATAATTAGACATTGATAGGCATATGTCTGGGTGGGGAATTTTATTGTGAGTTCAGTGATATCAAAATGAGCGCTGTAGGATGACTGTGAGGCTGGCAACAAACGAAAGAGTATGAACATTTACTTCCTGTTTGGGTGTCACGGCGAGTCATCTTCGTGTTTATTTACTTCGTGGTGGGATACCAAATGCTTCGGTGACATTTTATGCATATGATCTTGTAGAGAATTTTATTGCCAACGCATTGATACCACCATAAGGTACGAGTACACACTATAAGGCACCAGTACACACCTACAGGTATTTGTTTCTGGTGTGGTGCTCATGGGATCTGTTACAACCTTCTAGGAAGCTTTTAGGGTCAGGATTGACATTACAGTGCAGCGTTTTATATATATAAAATACACATGAGAGTATGTGCAGGGACTTAATATCTAACATATTCAGAGATTTGAGTAAGGGGTCCATATATACTGCCCGGTTGCCTGAAATGCTATATGCCTACTATATTGGCTTTAGGTATTGTATGCACTAGCTCTATCTATAAATCCAACATTATGTTTGTAAATCAACTATGTATGTACTTTCCTGAATAAAATTGACTTTACTCTACACTTATATGCTATGTGGATTTGTTATCCCCTATCGTTTGGGAGAAAAAAAATGACTAATACGTTCGGCGAATGACTTTGACTTCAACTTCACTTTGACTTCGTTCATGTCATCGTATTTTCCGTAATATATATAAAGGTTATGACAATGCAATTATATTATTGTGTGCAAATAATTTGGAAATTTCATGTACCCTAAAAATAGTAAAATAAAGAATAAGAATAATTAAATAATTGTTGTAGTAAATTGTCACACGTTCATCATACGCAAACGAACACACAGTGTGGAGCGTCAGTAGACCAAGGTCCGCGCCATTTTAAAACACGGCTTCGAATGTAAGTAATGTTTTTCTCGTACTAACACTGTGTTATGCAATAGATTAGGTCTTGAATTCACAAATTTAGTTGTTACATCTGACAGAGTATGTTAGACGGTGTAATGCTGGTCCATGTTGACGTATTTGTGGGCTTGATTGGTTTACATGTGATGGCACACAATATCGGCACCCCACAACATGCTGTTGAAGTTGGAATGCATGGCATAGGCTCCTCACACAATGTTCTTTATGTGGTCCTCAGGTGATAGTTTTCTATTTAGAACCACTCCTAGATCTCTTTCTTTATCAGAATTCCTTAAAGATTTCTCACATGGTTTTCCTAATGATAGATTGTGGGCTGTAAGGGACAGGTTTGATGTATGGATTAGTTGATAGAAGTTCCAGTCCACCTGTAGACAGGGATCTCACATCAGCTTGTATATTATACAAGGATAAGATTTGATAAATTCAGTTATTTGACTGAACACTGGCTCTAACCTAGCCTAGCCTATAGTCTTGATAAAATACAGTAGACTGCCTACTGGATAATAGTTCCAGTCCACCTGTAGACAGGGATCTCACATCAGCTTGTATATTATACAAGGATAAGATTTGATAAATTCAGTTATTTGACTGAACACTGGCTCTGTTTAAATCAGAGATTTAAACATACATAGTCTAACCTAGCTCCTTTCTTTTTTACCTAGCTTTTACCTAGCCTAACCTAGCTTTTTTTTCCCAAGCTGGTCTATGGCCCCTGGGTTTTACGAACTTTTTTTCCCAAGCCGGTCTATGGTGTGTATGTTAAATAAACCAAATTTTTCACTTTTGACAATTGAGCACCTGCTACATCCAGATTCTAGGGAGGAAAGGAATATAATATAATATCTAATATATCTATCTGTGTGAAATAGATTAAATCCATTTATTTGATATTCAGCTAATAGTTCTGTATTTTCTACATTCATCCATGTTTTGGTAAGTGCAATAATATGTATTGTTTCATTGCAGATTAGAGATTCAAGATAGTTCTAGATTTCCGAAGTACTGAAACGCGCGCCATACAGGCTTGGTGGATCTAGGTGCAAGGTAAAATTATTTACATTTACTTTTGTATTTATATGCATATATGCATTTATATGCATTATTCTATAGAATAATAGATCTCGTAATAATTTTGCAAAAATAGTGGCATTTACTATTTTAAAAAGCTCGGGTGCAGGGGGGGGGGTTGTGTAAAAGCCTGGTTTGTGCCTCGGAGAGGCTATGGGATCCAGTAAGATCGTCCTTCCTTTCCTCCCTAGAATCTGGATGTAGCAGGTGCTCAATTGTCAAAAGTGAAAAATTGGTTTTGTCTTCCGAATGCACCATTTCTGTAAATTTGCTAATAATCTTTTAAAAATAGTAAATGCCATTATTTTTGCAAAATTATTACGAGATCTATTATACTAATAACGGTTTGATAAAATACAGTAGACTGCCTACTGGATAATAGTTCCAGTCCACCTGTAGACAGGGATCTCACATCAGCTTGTATATTATACAAGGATAAGATTTGATAAATTCAGTTATTTGACTGAACACTGGCTCTGTTTAAATGAGAGATTTAAACATACATAGTCTAACCTAGCTCCTTTCTTTTTTACCTAGCTTTTACCTAGCCTAACCTAGCTTTTTTTTCCCAAGCTGGTCTATGGCCCCTGGGTTTTACGAACTTTTTTTCCCAAGCCGGTCTATGGCGTGTATGTTAAATAAACCAAATTTTTCACTTTTGACAATTGAGCACCTGCTACATCCAGATTCTAGGGAGGAAAGGAATATAATATAATATCTAATATATCTATCTGTGTGAAATAGATTAAATCCATTTATTTGATATTCAGCTAATAGTTCTGTATTTTCTACATTCATCCATGTTTTGGTAAGTGCAATAATATGTATTGTTTCATTGCAGATTAGAGATTCAAGATAGTTCTAGATTTCCGAAGTACTGAAACGCGCGCCATACAGGCTTGGTGGATCTAGGTGCAAGGTAAAATTATTTACATTTACTTTTGTATTTATATGCATATATGCATTTATATGCATTATTCTATAGAATAATAGATCTCGTAATAATTTTGCAAAAATAGTGGCATTTACTATTTTAAAAAGCTCGGGTGCAGGGGGGGGGGGGGGTTGTGTAAAAGCCTGGTTTGTGCCTCGGAGAGGCTATGGGATCCAGTAAGATCGTCCTTCCTTTCCTCCCTAGAATCTGGATGTAGCAGGTGCTCAATTGTCAAAAGTGAAAAATTGGTTTTGTCTTCCGAATGCACCATTTCTGTAAATTTGCTAATAATCTTTTAAAAATAGTAAATGCCATTATTTTTGCAAAATTATTACGAGATCTATTATACTAATAACGGTTTGATAAAATACAGTAGACTGCCTACTGGATAATAGTTCCAGTCCACCTGTAGACAGGGATCTCACATCAGCTTGTATATTATACAAGGATAAGATTTGATAAATTCAGTTATTTGACTGAACACTGGCTCTGTTTAAATCAGAGATTTAAACATACATAGTCTAACCTAGCTCCTTTCTTTTTTACCTAGCTTTTACCTAGCCTAACCTAGCTTTTTTTTCCCAAGCTGGTCTATGGCCCCTGGGTTTTACGAACTTTTTTTCCCAAGCCGGTCTATGGCGTGTATGTTAAATAAACCAAATTTTTCACTTTTGACAATTGAGCACCTGCTACATCCAGATTCTAGGGAGGAAAGGAATATAATATAATATCTAATATATCTATCTGTGTGAAATAGATTAAATCCATTTATTTGATATTCAGCTAATAGTTCTGTATTTTCTACATTCATCCATGTTTTGGTAAGTGCAATAATATGTATTGTTTCATTGCAGATTAGAGATTCAAGATAGTTCTAGATTTCCGAAGTACTGAAACGCGCGCCATACAGGCTTGGTGGATCTAGGTGCAAGGTAAAATTATTTACATTTACTTTTGTATTTATATGCATATATGCATTTATATGCATTATTCTATAGAATAATAGATCTCGTAATAATTTTGCAAAAATAGTGGCATTTACTATTTTAAAAAGCTCGGGTGCAGGGGGGGGGGGGGTTGTGTAAAAGCCTGGTTTGTGCCTCGGAGAGGCTATGGGATCCAGTAAGATCGTCCTTCCTTTCCTCCCTAGAATCTGGATGTAGCAGGTGCTCAATTGTCAAAAGTGAAAAATTGGTTTTGTCTTCCGAATGCACCATTTCTGTAAATTTGCTAATAATCTTTTAAAAATAGTAAATGCCATTATTTTTGCAAAATTATTACGAGATCTATTATACTAATAACGGTTTGATAAAATACAGTAGACTGCCTACTGGATAATAGTTCCAGTCCACCTGTAGACAGGGATCTCACATCAGCTTATATATTATACAAGGATAAGATTTGATAAATTCAGTTATTTGACTGAACACTGGCTCTGTTTAAATCAGAGATTTAAACATACATAGTCTAACCTAGCTCCTTTCTTTTTTACCTAGCCTAACCTAGCTTTTTTTTCCCAAGCTGGTCTATGGCCCCTGGGTTTTACGAACTTTTTTTCCCAAGCCGGTCTATGGCGTGTATGTTAAATAAACCAAATTTTTCACTTTTGACAATTGAGCACCTGCTACATCCAGATTCTAGGGAGGAAAGGAATATAATATAATATCTAATATATCTATCTGTGTGAAATAGATTAAATCCATTTATTTGATATTCAGCTAATAGTTCTGTATTTTCTACATTCATCCATGTTTTGGTAAGTGCAATAATATGTATTGTTTCATTGCAGATTAGAGATTCAAGATAGTTCTAGATTTCCGAAGTACTGAAACGCGCGCCATACAGGCTTGGTGGATCTAGGTGCAAGGTAAAATTATTTACATGTACTTTTGTATTTATATGCATATATGCATTTATTTGCATTATTCTATAGAATAATAGATCTCGTAATAATTTTGCAAAAATAGTGGCATTTACTATTTTAAAAAGCTCGGGTGCAGGGGGGGGGGGTTGTGTAAAAGCCTGGTTTGTGCCTCGGAGAGGCTATGGGATCCAGTAAGATCGTCCTTCCTTTCCTCCCTAGAATCTGGATGTAGCAGGTGCTCAATTGTCAAAAGTGAAATTTGAGGATTTGAACCTGCGTCCGGGAGCATCCCAGACACTGCCTAAATCGACTGAGCTACAACAGGGTAAAAGGATCCAGGAAGTTCAGTAGAAGTTTGGTTTCAACCCTTTTACCCTGTCGTAGCTCAGTCGATTAAGGCAGTGTCTGGGATGCTCCCGGACGCAGGTTCGAATCCTCGTCACGGCCCTTGTGGATTTGTTCATTTGATGCATCACGTTATTGTGATCTGTGTGTGTAATTCTTCACTTGCTACAGCAACAGGAATGTGTGTGTATGTATTTGTGTTGTTGAATATGACCGAAAGTGTAAGATTAATGATTCTAACACAAATCGTCTGAATATTTGTTTTTCTTCACTGTCGAGAGTAGTTAAAAAAATTTACTCGAGTTTATTTTCACACTTTATTTATGGTCCTTAAGTCCCTCTCCTTAATGCTGCTGCTGTTTCTCGCATCTTTGCATCGCTTGTATGTTTGGGGGTTTGGCCTCTTGCTATATATTGATTCCATTTGTGTGTGTTTGGGTCTCAGGCCCTCTCGCAATTTCTGTTGAACAAACCCCTTTTCCTAGTTCTGCATCTCTCCTTTGGTACAAATTTTGTTGTGCTTTTATCATATATTTCACAAAACTTGACATACATTTCATTTACTTCATGTCCTATCAGCAAGTGTTTGTCAAATTCTTTAAGGAAAGTTTATCATCCTGATTGCAGATCTCTAGCGCTATTATGTCAACTTCTTGTGGATTCGCAATCATTATTTAATTTACCTTTAGGTGTTCTTTCACCAGCACAGCAACACTGTACCTCTCCCAACCAGTTTAAGATAAAAACTAAGTACTAACTAATTAACTCAATGTAACCTACCTTACCCCCAAAATGTCAACCCATGTCTTCTATTTTAAACAATGCTGTTTTGTTGACCAAATTGTATTTTTGTTTTTTTCTGCAATGTTTCCCCCCCCCCCACCACTCTACCACCACATTGAGTTTAGTAGCTCTGTGCACGTCAGGTGCTGTTTAATATACAGACCTACTCCTCCATTTGACCTAGTTTCTCTATCACATCTATATCACTTTGTGCTTTAGCCCTGGTGGAGCTTGGTCCACCAGGCTGTTGTTTGGAGTGGCCCGCAGATCCACATACAGTCTGCATATGATATACAGTCTGTTGATCAATTAAACTACAGTAGTTAGTTTTTATCATCCGAATGCACCAATATGTGTTCATTCTTCCCAGATGAAGGAACTAGGTAATATTCATCATCTGAATGCACCATCTGATGCTTTAACACACTCATGATACACGAGAGGTTTAAAAAACTTTTAAAACTTTTTGACCTATGTATTTAAAAGCAATTCTAAAGTTAAAAAGTGTAGCATAGGCCCCTCGCAGAATGTTCTTAATATGATCCTCAGGTTATAGTTTTCTATCTAAAACCACCCCTAGATCTCTTTCTTGATCAGAATTCTTTATAGATCTCTGTGGCTCGATCATAGAAACTGCGCTAAATCCTTGTTGGCCTGGATTGTGGAGGTCATTGGTCTCTATAAAACTAGTAATCTGACTCCTGATCACTCTCAAATAATTTTATTATGTGGGATGTTAGTGCAACTGGTCTATAATTCTTTGCCAATGCTTGTGTTGTGTTGTGTTGTTTTGGTAGTGATGTGCAATGTGTTGTTTTGGTAGTGATTCGTCCAGTTCTGGTAGTAGTGCGGTTGTTGTGTAGTGTAGTACTTGTGTGCTTGTTAATGACTTGTATTCCAGTCTTGTGGGTATCTCCTTTCCCCTACGGGCCAACTGCTTTGTTCTTACCTAGCATTTTGCTTTGTTTGGGTATGAATGTTTGTGTGCCGTATATTTTGCAAAATTTGCCATATATCTCATTATTTACTCCTCTGCCTAGCAACAAGTCTGTCTAATTATACTCATTAACTGTTTTTCAAAGTTCCCCATAGTGTCCTTTATTGAAATCGAGTTCATGAACCGTTTCAATGTTCTTATTTTCTTCTAGATTATATCTTAAAGTATATTTAAATGTTATTGTTATTATTGTTATTAAATGTTATTGTGACATTGCATTGCAATTGAGCTATGTTGTTTACCATACCGTTCATTTCGTGAGTATAAGTATAGATGCCACACTTGTGACAGGTAAAACCATGCCTTTTTTGAAAAACAGCACCGTCTGTTGCACGTAAGAGCAACCCACACTATATTATGTTGCGATATTATTTCAATATTTCCGATTGCATTGATAATTGGAATTTTCATAGATTTCAATTTATTTTCATTTCGATTTAATAATTTTGTGTGACATTGCATTGAAATTGAGCTGTGTTGTTTACCATACTGTTCATTTCATGAGTATAGTTTATTTTTTTATTTTTTTAATTTCATTTTTTTAGCTGTTCTTATTTTTCAGTGATGGGAATATCAGATCATTTGATGTTCCCAATTTTCTGATGGAAGCATCAGACCATTATAGAATGCATCGGATGAGGTAGTTTGGAATGGTGGGGAGGACGAGAGGGGGGTATGGTGGGGAAGACGAGGGGACAGAGGAGAGGGT
>NC_091158.1:42222178-42261606 GCF_040958095.1 Procambarus clarkii
TCAATCACTCTTACTCTCAATCACTCCTACTCTCACTAACTCTCAATCACTCTTACTCTCACTCTAACTCTCAATCACTCTTACACACTATTACTCACTCTTTCTCTCAGTCATCCTTACTCACTCTCATACTCACTCTTACTCTGTCACTCTTACTCTCTGTCACTCTTACTCTCTGTCACTCTTACTCTCTGTCACTCTTACTCTCTGTCACTCTTACTCTGTCACTCTTACTCTCTGTCACTCTTACTCTCTGTCACTCTTACTCTCTATCACTCTTACTCTGTCATTCTTACTCTGTCACTCTTCCTCACTCTCAGTCACCCTTACCCATTCATACTCACTCTCTCACTCTTACTCTCATACTCTTACTCTCAATTACTCTTACTCTCAATCACTCTTACTCCCAATCACTCCTACTCCCAATCACTCCTACTCTCAATCACTCCTACTCTCATTCTTACTCTTACTCCCAATCACTCTTACTCTCAATCACTCTTATTCTCATTCTTACTCTTACTCTTACTCTTACTCCCAATCACTCTTACTCCCAATCACTCTTACTCTCAATCACTCTTACTCTCAATCACTCTTACTCACAATCACTCTTACTCTCATTCTTACTCTTACTCACTCTTACTCTCAATCACTCTTATTCTCATTCTTACTCCTACTCTCACTCTAACTCCTACTCCCAATCACTCTTACTCCCAATCACTCTTACTCTCAATCTCTCTTACTCTCACTAACTCTCAATCACTCTTACTCTCACTCTAACTCTCAATCACTCTTACTCTCATACTCACCCTTACTCTCAATCACTTTACTCTCACTCTTACTCATTCTGTCACCCTTACTCTCACTCTTACTCACTCTGTCACTCTTACTCACTCTCAGTCACTCTTACTTATTCTCACTCTTACTCACACTTACACACTCTCTGGCATTCTCACTCACCTTCAGTCACTCTTACTCACTCTTACCCACTCTCGCTCACTCTTACTCACTCTAGTTAATAAGAACACGCCAATATAAGACAACAAAACGTTTTCAGATTCTTTCTCACCACTTTCCAGCAACTTTTATAATTTATATAAATTATCTTAGGGAATAATACATAAATTATATATTTAACCATGATATTAATGTTTAGTGGAATGCATAAGGAGTCAAATTGTGTTAAAAAGAGCGATTTTTAGAAAATTTGGAAAACTACTTTTTTCTGTTCATATTATAACTAAATGGATTTTAAAGGTTTCACTCAGCCAATATATATCATTCACAATTTATTAATGAATTTTACAAAAAAACACCATAAATTTTATTTTTAAACATGTAAAAACTATTTGTTTTACATTTGGAAGAAAATAATTGTAGAAAAACAATTTATAATTAAACCTTTGTGTTTGGATTTTTTGAGTAAAAGTTTCTCAAAGGCTCTCCTGCACCATTCTCAATGCAAATCATTCCCACACCTATGGGAAGAGATAGGCGAACGTTGTGTAGATGATTTGTGTTTGCTGGGATGAAACAACATTGGTTACGAATTGGCAAGTACTATGTAGGAATATAATAGTTGCAACGAATATGTTGTCAAATAGGAAATTAACCCTGTTTCAGAAGGCTGTAATAATCAATTGCAAAATTTTGTCTAAAGTGTGGTATTTGTCTCACAACTTTCCAATAGACAAAAAAGTGCTATAGAGATTGACAAAACTATTTTTAGATATGTATGGTATGGTAGATACCAACCAATTAAACGAACTACCCTATGTAAAGGTAAGAAAAACGGTGGAATAGGAATACTGAATGTGTACCATAAGTCATTGGCAATCTTATGTGTTACTTTTAGAAAGGAGATAATGCAGAGGAATAGTGTAAATGCACTAGGACATTACTATTGTAAATTACGTGTTAGCTATTTGATACATATGCCAGAGTATACTAGGGAGCCAGTCGGCCGAGCGGACAGCACACTGGACTTGTGATCCTGTGGTCCTGGGTTCGATCCCAGGCGCCGGCGAGAAACAATGGGCAAAGTTTCTTTCACCCTATGCCTCTGTTACCTAACAGTAAAATAGGTACCTGGGTGTTAGTCAGCTGTCACGGGCTGCTTCCTAGGGGTGGAGGCCTGGTTGAGGACCGGGCCGCGGGGACACTAAAGCCCCGAAATCATCTCAAGATAACCTCAAGATACTGACCTTGCCTTTATTTCACCGCACTTTTATTCATGTGCAATTGATGTTCTCAGGCAGATTTGTAATATTGAAGGTTTTGTAATGATGAACAGTAAACAAGTGTATGATGTTATACTACCAAATATAGTTCCTAGAGTAGAGGAGGCATATCCACTCTTTAGCTGGCAAGTAATATGGGCAAACCTTCATGTTAAATTTATTGCCCCAAAACGTGAGCTGTTGTATCGCTATATTCATGAGACCCTCCCTACTAATGATAGGTTGTTGATGTTGGGCATTAAGGACAACAATAGGTGTGACCAATGTACTGAAATTGAAAATAATATGCATATATTTTATTTCTGTAAGCAGAAAGTTGTTCTTGTAAACTGGATTAGAGACACTCTTAAAGCTTTATGTGGACCAAGTATTAGAGTGGAGTTAATGAGGTTTTTAATGTTTCATATTGACATAAAATGCAAGAAAATTAGGAATACAATAATTATGTTACTTTCTGGTTACATTTTTTGTGTGTGGATAGGCAGGCAGGAAGGTTACTCAGTAGACAAAATATTGAAGTTCTTGCGAGGCAGGATCAGGTATAACATTTGGGGTTTAAGGCTCATGCTCGGTGATGATATGGAAAATTGATTTACTGAAAATTATATAAAATATATATAAATGTAATAATTTCCCCTGTATTTTAATGTAAATTTATTCTCCAATTTTTGTAAATCGTTTATAGGTAAATAAGTATAACATTCAGTTTTTTTTAAAAGATCTTGTTCTGTACTACTGAAACACTTGTTCACTAAGAATTGTAATGTATAATTGCCTTGTAACACTTATGTATATGTAATTTATATTGTATTTTTTTTTAAATAAAGATAAAAAAAAACTTAGGAAAGAGCTCAAAGCCAGTGTGTGGCTGGGTCACACCCACTCGTTGTTGCGCTCAATGCTTGTTTTTTTGTGACAGAATGACTGGCTCGTAACAATTTCGCGAATATTTGGCACAAGCCGACAGTGTTGACTTGTCGCTGCGGGGACTCATAGCCTACTGCTTCAAGTTATTACATATTTATATATTTACTCACTACCAACACACAAAAAGAATATTACTCCTCAAATATTTTACTTTATTTGAAGTTGTAACTTTTTCTTTCAGTTTTCAAAAGGCTTTTTTTGACAATATAAATTAATTTTGATATACAATTGCAATCAGTTAAGTACTATAATGTTACCATCAACAATAAAATAATCTCTATAGTAAATTTCTTTGTTCATGTATTTGTCTTTTTGTCTCTATAGGCCAATAGGCCTTCTGCAGTTTCCCTTTCTTTTTTAATTCTTGAAATCCGGAAATGCTAGGCATAAAAGCAGTTTCATATTAAATCAAGAATTATACAAATTTATAATTTTTATTTGTTATTTTTAATGAGATTTGTGTTATTGTCATTATTGTTAGGGTTGTTTTGGACAAGAGTTGGTGGGTGAAGAGAGGTGTTTTGTGGCTAGCTGTCTTGATTGGTGGGCTTGTATTCCCCTAGTTGGGCTTGTTGAGCTCTGCTCTTTGGGCCCGCCTCTCAACTCTCAATCAATCAACTGTTACTAACTGCACCCCAACTAACTTTTTTCACACACACACACACCCAGGAAGCAGCCCGTAGCAGCTGTCTAACTCCCAGGTACCTATTTACTGCTAGGTAACAGGGGCAACAGGGTGAATGAAACTCTGCCCATTTGTTTTTCCGCCGGCTGTTGGGATCGAACCATGGTCCATAAGTCCACGAGTCTAGAGTGCTATTCACTCAGCCAGCCAGCCCCTAAAATATAATGGCCCACCACCACCTACGCACGGTGGTGGGCCTGTATGTGTGGTGGTGGTGGGTCTGTATGTGTGGTTGTGGTGGTGGTGGGCCTGTATGTGTGGTGGTGGTGGTGGTCTGTATGTGTGGTGGTGGTGGTCTGTATGTGTGGTGGTGGTGGGTCTGTATGAGTGGTGGTGGTGGGCCTGTATGTGTGGTGGTGGGTCTGTATGTGTGGTGGTGGTGGTCTGTATGTGTGGTGGTGGGTCTGTATGTGTGGTGGTGGGTCTGTATGTGTGGTGGTGGTGGTCTGTATGTGTGGTGGTGGTCTGTATGTGTGGTAGTGGAGGTCTGTATGTGTGGTAGTGGGTCTGTATGTGTGGTGGTGTTGGTCTGTATGTGTGGTGGTGGGTCTGTATGTGTGGTAGTGGAGGTCTGTATGTTTGGTGGTGGGTCTGTATGTGTGGTGGTGGTGGTCTGTATGTGTGGTGGTGGGTCTGTATGTGTGGTGGTGGAGGTCTGTATGTGTGGTGGTGGAGGTCTGTATGTGTGGTGGTGGAGGTCTGTATGTGTGGTGGTGGTGGTCTGTATGTGTGGTGGTGGTAGGTCTGTATGTGTGGTGGTGGTTGTCTGTATGTGCGGTGGTCGGTCTGTATGTGTGGTGGAGGAGGTCTGTATGTGTGGTGGTGGAGGTCTATATGTGTGGTGGTGGAGGTCTGTATGTGTAGTGGTGGTCTGTATGTGTGGTGGTGGAGGTCTGTATGTGTGGTGGTGGTGGTCTGTATGTGTGGTGGTGGAGGTCTGTATGTGTGGTAGTGGTGGCCAGTATGTGTGGTGGTGGAGGTCTGTATGTGTGGTGGTGGTGGTCTGTATGTGTGGTGGTGGAGGTCTGTATGTGTGGTGGTGGAGGTCTGTATGTGTGGTAGTGGTGGTCTGTATGTGTGGTGGTGGAGGTCTGTATGTGTGGTGGTGGTGGTCTGTATGTGTGGTGGTGGGCCTGTATGTGTGGTGGTGGTGGGTCTGTATGTGTGGTGGTGGAGGTCTGTATGTGTGGTGGTGGAGGTCTGTATGTGTGGTGGTGGTGGTCTGTATGTGTGGTGGTGGTGGGCCTGTATGTGTGGTGGTGGGTCTGAATGTGTGGTGGTGGGTCTGTATGTGTGGTGGTGGTGGGTCTGTATGTGTGGTGGTGGTGGTCTGTATGTGTGGTGGTGGTGGGTCTGTATGTGTGGTGGTGGGTCTGTATGTGTGGTAGTGGAGGTCTGTATGTGTGGTGGTCGAGGTCTGTATGTGTAGTGGTGGGTCTGTATGTGTAGTGGTGGGCCTGTATGTGTGGTGGTGGGCCTGTATGTGTGGTGGTGGGTATGTATGTGTGGTGGTGGTGGTCTGTATATGTGGTGGTGGAGGTCTGTATGTGTGGTGGTGGGTCTGTATGTGTGATGGTGGTGGGTCTGTATGTGTGATGGTGGTGGGTCTGTATGTGTGGTGGTGGTGGGTCTGTATGTGTTGTGGTGGTGGGTCTGTATGTGTGGTGGTGGTGGGTCTGTATGTGTGGTGGTGGTGGGTCTGTATGTGTGGTGGTGGTGGTCTGTATGTGTTGTGGTGGTGGGTCTGTATGTGTGGTGGTGGAGGTCTGTATGTGTGGTGGTGGTGGGTCTGTATGTGTGGTGGTGGGTCTGTATGTGTGGTGATGGTGGTCTGTATGTGTGGTGGTGGTGGTCTGTATGTGTGGTGGTGGTGGGTCTGTATGTGTGGTGGTGGGTCTGAATGTGTGGTGGTGGAGGTCTGTATGTGTGGTGGTGGGTCTGTATGTGTGGTGGTGGGCCTGTATGTGTGGTGGTGGGTCTGTATTTGTGGTAGTGGTGGGTCTGTATGTGTGGTAGTGGTGGTCTGTATGTGTGGTGATGGTGGGTCTGTATGTCTGATGGTGGGCCTGTATGTGTGGTGGTGTAGGTCTGTATGTGTGGTAGTGGTGGTCTGTATGTGTGGTGGTGGTGGGTCTGTATGTGTGGTGGTGGAGGTCTGTATGTGTGGTGGTGGAGGTCTGTATGTGTGGTGGTGGTGGTCTGTATGTATGGTGGTGGTGGGCCTGTATGTGTGGTGGTGGGTCTGTATGTGTGGTGGTGGGTCTGTATGTGTGGTGGTGGTGGTCTGTATGTGTGGTGGTGGTGGGTCTGTATGTGTGGTGGTGGGTCTGTATGTGTGGTAGTGGAGGTCTGTATGTGTGGTGGTGGAGGTCTGTATGTGTAGCAGTGGGTCTGTATGTGTGGTGGTGGGCCTGTATGTGTGGTTGTGGGCCTGTATGTGTGGTGGTGGGTCTGTATGTGTGGTGGTGGTGGTCTGTATGTGTGGTGGTGGAGGTCTGTATGTGTGGTGGCGGGTCTGTATGTGAGATGGTGGTGGGTCTGTATGTGTGGTGGTGGTGGGTCTGTATGTGTGGTGGTGGTGGGTCTGTATGTGTGGTGGTGGTGGGTCTGTATGTGTGGTGGTGGTGGGTCTGTATGTGTGGTGGTGGTGGGTCTGTATGTGTGGTGGTGGTGGTCTGTATGTGTGGTGGTGGTGGGTCTGTATGTGTGGTGGTGGAGGTCTGTATGTGTGGTGGTGGTGGGTCTGTATGTGTGGTGGTGGGTCTGTATGTGTGGTGATGGTGGTCTGTATGTGTGGTGGTGGTGGTCTGTATGTGTGGTGGTGGTGGGTCTGTATGTGTGGTGGTGGGTCTCTATGAGTGGTGGTGGAGGTCTGTATGTGTGGTGGTGGGTCTGTATGTGTGGTGGTGGGCCTGTATGTGTGGTGGTGGGTCTGTATGTGTAGTAGTGGTGGGTCTGTATGTTTGGTGGTGGTGGTCTGTATGTGTGGTGATGGTGGGTCTGTATGTCTGGTGGTGGGCCTGTATGTGTGGTGGTGTAGGTCTGTATGTGTGGTAGTGGTGGTCAGTATGTGTGGTGGTGGTGGTCTGTATGTGTGGTGGTGGTGGTCTGTATGTGTGGTGGTGGTGGATCTGTATGTGTTGTGGTGGGCCTGTATGTGAGGTGGTGGAGGTCTGTATGTGTGGTGGTGTAGGTCTGTATGTGTGGTAGTGGTGGTCTGTATGTGTGGTGGTGGGTCTGTATGTGTTGTGGTGGGTCTGTATGTGTGGTGGTGGGCCTGTATGTGTGGTGGTGGTGGTCTGTATGTGTGGTGGTGGAGGACTGTATGTGTGGTGGTGGTGGTCTGTATGTGTGGTGGTGGAGGTCTGTATGTGTGGTAGTGGAGGTCTGTATGCGTGGTGGTGGGTCTGTATGTGTGGTGGTGGAGGTCTGTATGTGTGGTCGTGGAGGTCTGTATGTGTGGTGGTGGTGGAGGTCTGTATGTATGGTGGTGGGCCTGTATGTGTGGTGGTGGGTCTGTATGTGTGGTTGTGGTGGTCTGTATGTGTGGTGGTGGGTCTGTATGTGTGGTGGTGGTGGTCTGTATGTGTGGTGGTGGTGGGTCTGTATGTGTGGTGGTGGTGGGTCTGTATGTGTTGTGGTGGGTCTGTATGTGTGGTGGTGGAGGTCTGTATGTGTGGTGGTGGTTGGTCTGTATGTGTTGTGGTGGGTCTGTATGTGAGGTGGTGGAGGTCTGTATGTGTGGTAGTGGAGGTCGGTATGTGTGGTGGTGGAGGTCTGTATGTGTAGTGGTGGAGGTCTGTATGTGTGGTAGTGGAGGTCTGTATGTGTGGTGGTAGAGGTCTGTATGTGTGGTGGTGGTGGGTCTGTATGTGTGGTGGTGGTGGGTCTGTATGTGTGGTGGTGGTGGGTCTGTATGTGTGGCAGTGGAGGTCTGTATGTGTGGTGGTGGTGGGTCTGTATGTGTGGTAGTGGTGGGTCTGTATGTGTGGTGGTGGAGGTCTGTATGTGTGGTAGTGGAGGTCTGTATGTGTGGTGGTGGAGGTCTGTATGTGTGGTGGTGGATGTCTGTATGTGTGGTGGTGGTGGGTCTGTATGTGTGGTGGTGGAGGTCTGTATGTGTGGTGGTGGAGGTCTGTATGTGTGGAGGTGGGCCTGTATGTGTGGTGGTGGAGGCCTGTATGTGTGGTAGTGGAGGTCTGTATGTGTGGTGGTAGAGGTCTGCATGTGTGGTGGTGGTGGGTCTGTATGTGTGGTGGTGGTGGGTCTGTATGTGTGGTGGTGGAGGTCTGTATGTGTGGTGGTGGATGTCTGTATGTGTGGTGGTGGTGGGTCTGTATGTGTGGTGGTGGAGGGTCTGTATGTGTGGTGGTGGAGGTCTGTATGTGTGGTAGTGGAGGTCTGTATGTGTGGTGGTGGGGGTCTGTATGTGTGGTGGTGGAGGTCTGTATGTGTGGCGGTGGAGGTTTGTATGTGTGGCGGTGGAGGCCTGTATGTGAGGTGGTGGAGGTCTGTATGTGAGGTGGTGAAGGTCTGTATGCGTGGTGGTGGAGGTCTGTATGTGTGGTGGTGGAGGTCTGTATGTGTGGTGGTGGGTCTGTATGTGTGGTGGTGGAGGTCTGTATGTGTGGTGGTGGAGGTCTGTATGTGTGGTAGTGGAGGTCTGTATGTGTGGTGGTGGAGGTCTGTATGTGTGGTGGTGGAGGTCTGTATGTGTGGTAGTGGAGGTCTGTATGTGTGTTAGTGGTGGTCTGTATGTGTGGTGGTGGAGGGCCTGTATGTGTGGTAGTGAAGGTCTGTATGTGTGGTGGTGGAGGCCTGTATGTGTGGTGGTGGTGGGTCTGTTTGTGTGGTGGTGGAGGCCTATATGTGTGGTGGTGGGTCTGTATGTGTGGTGGTGGAGGCCTGCATGTGTGGTGGTGGTGGGTCTTTATGTGTGGTGGTGGAGGTATGTATGTGTGAGGGTGGAGGTCTGTATGTATAGTGGTGGAGGTCTGTATGTGTGGTGGTGGAGGCCTGTATGTGTGGTGGTGCAGGCCTGTATGTGTGGTGGTGGTGGTGGGTCTGTATGTGTGGTAATGGAGGTCTGTATGTGTGGTAGTGGTGGGCTGTATGTTTGGTGGTGGGTCTGTATGCGTCTTAGTGGAGGTCTGTATGTGTGGTGGTGAAAGCCTGTATGTGTGGTGGTGGAGGTCTGTATGTGTGGTGGTGGGTCTGTATGTGTGATGGTGGTGGGTCTGTATGTGTGATGGTGGTGGGTCTGTATGTGTGGTGGTGGTGGGTCTGTATGTGTTGTGGTGGTGGGTCTGTATGTGTGGTGGTGGTGGGTCTGTATGTGTGGTGGTGGTGGGTCTGTATGTGTGGTGGTGGTGGTCTGTATGTGTTGTGGTGGTGGGTCTGTATGTGTGGTGGTGGAGGTCTGTATGTGTGGTGGTGGTGGGTCTGTATGTGTGGTGGTGGGTCTGTATGTGTGGTGATGGTGGTCTGTATGTGTGGTGGTGGTGGTCTGTATGTGTGGTGGTGGTGGGTCTGTATGTGTGGTGGTGGGTCTGAATGTGTGGTGGTGGAGGTCTGTATGTGTGGTGGTGGGTCTGTATGTGTGGTGGTGGGCCTGTATGTGTGGTGGTGGGTCTGTATTTGTGGTAGTGGTGGGTCTGTATGTGTGGTAGTGGTGGTCTGTATGTGTGGTGATGGTGGGTCTGTATGTCTGATGGTGGGCCTGTATGTGTGGTGGTGTAGGTCTGTATGTGTGGTAGTGGTGGTCTGTATGTGTGGTGGTGGTGGGTCTGTATGTGTGGTGGTGGAGGTCTGTATGTGTGGTGGTGGAGGTCTGTATGTGTGGTGGTGGTGGTCTGTATGTATGGTGGTGGTGGGCCTGTATGTGTGGTGGTGGGTCTGTATGTGTGGTGGTGGGTCTGTATGTGTGGTGGTGGTGGTCTGTATGTGTGGTGGTGGTGGGTCTGTATGTGTGGTGGTGGGTCTGTATGTGTGGTAGTGGAGGTCTGTATGTGTGGTGGTGGAGGTCTGTATGTGTAGCAGTGGGTCTGTATGTGTGGTGGTGGGCCTGTATGTGTGGTTGTGGGCCTGTATGTGTGGTGGTGGGTCTGTATGTGTGGTGGTGGTGGTCTGTATGTGTGGTGGTGGAGGTCTGTATGTGTGGTGGCGGGTCTGTATGTGAGATGGTGGTGGGTCTGTATGTGTGGTGGTGGTGGGTCTGTATGTGTGGTGGTGGTGGGTCTGTATGTGTGGTGGTGGTGGGTCTGTATGTGTGGTGGTGGTGGGTCTGTATGTGTGGTGGTGGTGGGTCTGTATGTGTGGTGGTGGTGGTCTGTATGTGTGGTGGTGGTGGGTCTGTATGTGTGGTGGTGGAGGTCTGTATGTGTGGTGGTGGTGGGTCTGTATGTGTGGTGGTGGGTCTGTATGTGTGGTGATGGTGGTCTGTATGTGTGGTGGTGGTGGTCTGTATGTGTGGTGGTGGTGGGTCTGTATGTGTGGTGGTGGGTCTCTATGAGTGGTGGTGGAGGTCTGTATGTGTGGTGGTGGGTCTGTATGTGTGGTGGTGGGCCTGTATGTGTGGTGGTGGGTCTGTATGTGTAGTAGTGGTGGGTCTGTATGTTTGGTGGTGGTGGTCTGTATGTGTGGTGATGGTGGGTCTGTATGTCTGGTGGTGGGCCTGTATGTGTGGTGGTGTAGGTCTGTATGTGTGGTAGTGGTGGTCAGTATGTGTGGTGGTGGTGGTCTGTATGTGTGGTGGTGGTGGTCTGTATGTGTGGTGGTGGTGGATCTGTATGTGTTGTGGTGGGCCTGTATGTGAGGTGGTGGAGGTCTGTATGTGTGGTGGTGTAGGTCTGTATGTGTGGTAGTGGTGGTCTGTATGTGTGGTGGTGGGTCTGTATGTGTTGTGGTGGGTCTGTATGTGTGGTGGTGGGCCTGTATGTGTGGTGGTGGTGGTCTGTATGTGTGGTGGTGGAGGACTGTATGTGTGGTGGTGGTGGTCTGTATGTGTGGTGGTGGAGGTCTGTATGTGTGGTAGTGGAGGTCTGTATGCGTGGTGGTGGGTCTGTATGTGTGGTGGTGGAGGTCTGTATGTGTGGTCGTGGAGGTCTGTATGTGTGGTGGTGGTGGAGGTCTGTATGTATGGTGGTGGGCCTGTATGTGTGGTGGTGGGTCTGTATGTGTGGTTGTGGTGGTCTGTATGTGTGGTGGTGGGTCTGTATGTGTGGTGGTGGTGGTCTGTATGTGTGGTGGTGGTGGGTCTGTATGTGTGGTGGTGGTGGGTCTGTATGTGTTGTGGTGGGTCTGTATGTGTGGTGGTGGAGGTCTGTATGTGTGGTGGTGGTTGGTCTGTATGTGTTGTGGTGGGTCTGTATGTGAGGTGGTGGAGGTCTGTATGTGTGGTAGTGGAGGTCGGTATGTGTGGTGGTGGAGGTCTGTATGTGTAGTGGTGGAGGTCTGTATGTGTGGTAGTGGAGGTCTGTATGTGTGGTGGTAGAGGTCTGTATGTGTGGTGGTGGTGGGTCTGTATGTGTGGTGGTGGTGGGTCTGTATGTGTGGTGGTGGTGGGTCTGTATGTGTGGCAGTGGAGGTCTGTATGTGTGGTGGTGGTGGGTCTGTATGTGTGGTAGTGGTGGGTCTGTATGTGTGGTGGTGGAGGTCTGTATGTGTGGTAGTGGAGGTCTGTATGTGTGGTGGTGGAGGTCTGTATGTGTGGTGGTGGATGTCTGTATGTGTGGTGGTGGTGGGTCTGTATGTGTGGTGGTGGAGGTCTGTATGTGTGGTGGTGGAGGTCTGTATGTGTGGAGGTGGGCCTGTATGTGTGGTGGTGGAGGCCTGTATGTGTGGTAGTGGAGGTCTGTATGTGTGGTGGTAGAGGTCTGCATGTGTGGTGGTGGTGGGTCTGTATGTGTGGTGGTGGTGGGTCTGTATGTGTGGTGGTGGAGGTCTGTATGTGTGGTGGTGGATGTCTGTATGTGTGGTGGTGGTGGGTCTGTATGTGTGGTGGTGGAGGGTCTGTATGTGTGGTGGTGGAGGTCTGTATGTGTGGTAGTGGAGGTCTGTATGTGTGGTGGTGGGGGTCTGTATGTGTGGTGGTGGAGGTCTGTATGTGTGGCGGTGGAGGTTTGTATGTGTGGCGGTGGAGGCCTGTATGTGAGGTGGTGGAGGTCTGTATGTGAGGTGGTGAAGGTCTGTATGCGTGGTGGTGGAGGTCTGTATGTGTGGTGGTGGAGGTCTGTATGTGTGGTGGTGGGTCTGTATGTGTGGTGGTGGAGGTCTGTATGTGTGGTGGTGGAGGTCTGTATGTGTGGTAGTGGAGGTCTGTATGTGTGGTGGTGGAGGTCTGTATGTGTGGTGGTGGAGGTCTGTATGTGTGGTAGTGGAGGTCTGTATGTGTGTTAGTGGTGGTCTGTATGTGTGGTGGTGGAGGGCCTGTATGTGTGGTAGTGAAGGTCTGTATGTGTGGTGGTGGAGGCCTGTATGTGTGGTGGTGGTGGGTCTGTTTGTGTGGTGGTGGAGGCCTATATGTGTGGTGGTGGGTCTGTATGTGTGGTGGTGGAGGCCTGCATGTGTGGTGGTGGTGGGTCTTTATGTGTGGTGGTGGAGGTATGTATGTGTGAGGGTGGAGGTCTGTATGTATAGTGGTGGAGGTCTGTATGTGTGGTGGTGGAGGCCTGTATGTGTGGTGGTGCAGGCCTGTATGTGTGGTGGTGGTGGTGGGTCTGTATGTGTGGTAATGGAGGTCTGTATGTGTGGTAGTGGTGGGCTGTATGTTTGGTGGTGGGTCTGTATGCGTCTTAGTGGAGGTCTGTATGTGTGGTGGTGAAAGCCTGTATGTGTGGTGGTGGAGGTCTGTATGTGTGGTGGTGGAAGCCTGTATGTGTGGTGGTGGAGGTCTGTATGTGTGGTGGTGGTGGTGGGTCTGTATGTGTGATGGTGGTGGTGGGTCTGCATGTGTGGTGGTGGTGGGTCTGTATGTGTGGTGGTGGGTCTGTATGTGTGGTGGTGGGCCTGTATGTGTGGTGGTGGGTCTGTATGTGTGGTGGTGGTGGTCTGTATGTGTGGTGGTGGTGTTGGGTCTGTATGTGTGGTGGTGGAGGTCTGTACGTGTTGTGGTGGAGGTCTGTATGTGTGGTGGTGGTGGGTCTGTATGTGTTGTGGTGGGTCTGTATGTGAGGTGGTGGAGGTCTGTATGTGTGGTAGTGGAGGTGTGTATGTGTGGTGGTGGAGGTGTGTATGTGTGGTGGTGGAGGTCTGTATGTGTGGTAGTGGAGGTGTGTATGTGTGGTGGTGGAGGTCTGTATGTGTGGTGGTGGAGTCCTGTATGTGTGGTAGTGGAGGTCTGTATGTGTGGTGGTAGAGGTCTGTATGTGTCGTGGTGGTGGGTCTGTATGTGTGGTGGTGGTGGGTCTGTATGTGTGGTGGTGGTGGGTCTGTATGTGTGGTAATGGAGGTCTGTATGAGTGGTGGTGGTGGGTCTGTATGTGTGAAAGTGGTGGGTCTGTATGTGTGGTGGTGGAGGTCTGTATGTGTGGTAGTGGAGGTCTGTATGTGTGGTGGTGGAGGTCTGTATGTGTGGTGGTGGGTCTGTATGTGTGGTAGTGGAGGTCTGTATGTGTGGTGGTGGAGGTCTCTATGTGTGGTGGTGGATCTCTGTATGTGTGGTGGTGGTGGGTCTGTATGTGTGGTGGTGGAGGGTCTGTATGTGTGGTGGTGGAGGTCTGTATGTGTGGTAGTGGAGGTCTGTATGTGTGGTGGTGGTGGTCTGTATTTGTGGTGGTGGAGGTCTGTATGTGTGGTGGTGGAGTTCTGTATGTGAGGTGGTGGAGGTCTGTATGTGAGGTGGTGGAGGTCTGTATGTGTGGTGGTGGAGGTCTGTATGTGTGGTGGTGGCGGTCTGTATGTGTGGTGATGGGTCTGTATGTGTGGTGGTGGAGGTCTGTATGTGTTGTGGTGGAGGTCTGTATGTGTGGTGGTGGAGGTCTGTATGTGTGGTAGTGGAGGTCTGTATGTGTGGTGGTGGAGGTCTGTATGTGTGGTGGTGGAGGTCTGTATGTGTGGTGGTGGTGGTGGTCTGTATGTGTGGTGGTGGACGTCTGTATGTGTGGTGGTGGAGGTCTGTATGTGTGGTGGTGGTTGGTCTGTATGTGTGGTGGTGGAGGGTCTGTATGTGTGGTGGTAGAGGTCTGTATGTGTGGTAGTGGAGGTCTGTATGTGTGGTGGTGAAGGTCTGTATGTGTTGTGGTGGAGGTCTGTATGTGTGGTGGTGGAGGTCTGTATGTGTGGTGGTGGGTCTGTATGTGTGGTGGTGGAGGTCTGTATGTGTGGTGGTGGAGGTCTGTATGTGTGGTAGTGGAGGTCTGTATGTGTGGTGGTGGAGGTCTGAATGTGTGGTGGTGGAGGTCTGTATGTGTGGCGGTGGAGGTTTGTATGTGTGGCGGTGGAGGCCTGTATGTGAGGTGGTGGAGGTCTGTATGTGAGGTGGTGAAGGTCTGTATGTGTGGTGGTGGAGGTCTGTATGTGTGGTGGTGGAGGTCTGTATGTGTGGTGGTGGGTCTGTATGTGTGGTGGTGAAGGTCTGTATGTGTGGTGGTGGAGGTCTGTATGTGTGGTAGTGGAGGTCTGTATGTGTGGTGGTGGAGGTCTGTATGTGTGGTGGTGGAGGTCTGTATGTGTGGTAGTGGAGGTCTGTATGTGTGGTTGTGGTGGTCTGTATGTGTGGTGGTGGAGGGCCTGTATGTGTGGTAGTGGAGGTCTGTATGTGTGGTGGGGGAGGCCTGTATGTGTGGTGGTGGTGGGTCTGTATGTGTGGTGGTGGAGGCCTATATGTGTGGTGGTGGGTCTGTATGTGTGGTGGTGGAGGCCTGTATGTGTGGTGGTGGTGGGTCTTTATGTGTGGTGGTGGAGGTATGTATGTGTGGTGGTGGAGGTCTGTATGTGTGGTGGTGGAGATCTGTATGTGTGGTGGTGGAGGCCTGTATGTGTGGTGGTGGAGGCCTGTATGTGTAGTGGTGGTGGTGGGTCTGTATGTGTGGTGGTGGAGGTCTGTATGTGTGGTAGTGGTGGGCTGTATGTTTGGTGGTGGGTCTGTATGTGTCTTAGTGGAGGTCTGTATGTGTGGTGGTGGAAGCCTGTATGTGTGGTGGTGGAGGGTCTGTATGTGTGGTGGTGGTGGTGGGTCTGTATGTGTGGTGGTGGAGGGTCTGTATGTGTGGTGGTGGGTCTGTATGTGTGGTGGTGGGTCTGTATGTGTGGTGGTGGGTCTGTATGTGTGGTGGTGGTGGTCTGTATGTGTGGTGGTGGAGGTCTGTATGTGTGGTGGTGGAGGTCTGTATGTGTGGTGGTGGAGGTCTGTATGTGTGGTAGTGGAGGTCTGTATGTGTGGTTGTGGAGGTCTGTATGTGTGGTGGTGGAGGTCTGTATGTGTGGTGGTGGTGGTGGTCTGTATGTGTGGTGGTGGACGTCTGTATGTGTGGTGGTGGAGGTCTGTATGTGTGGTGGTGGTTGGTCTGTATGTGTGGTGGTGGAGGGTCTGTATGTGTGGTGGTGGTGGGTCTGTTTGTGTGGTGGTGGAGGCCTATATGTGTGGTGGTGGGTCTGTATGTGTGGTGGTGGAGGCCTGCATGTGTGGTGGTGGTGGGTCTTTATGTGTGGTGGTGGAGGTATGTATGTGTGAGGGTGGAGGTCTGTATGTATAGTGGTGGAGGTCTGTATGTGTGGTGGTGGAGGTCTGTATGTGTGGTGGTAGAGGTCTGTATGTGTCGTGGTGGTGGGTCTGTATGTGTGGTGGTGGTGGGTCTGTATGTGTGGTGGTGGTGGGTCTGTATGTGTGGTAATGGAGGTCTGTATGAGTGGTGGTGGTGGGTCTGTATGTGTGAAAGTGGTGGGTCTGTATGTGTGGTGGTGGAGGTCTGTATGTGTGGTAGTGGAGGTCTGTATGTGTGGTGGTGGAGGTCTGTATGTGTGGTGGTGGGTCTGTATGTGTGGTAGTGGAGGTCTGTATGTGTGGTGGTGGAGGTCTCTATGTGTGGTGGTGGATCTCTGTATGTGTGGTGGTGGTGGGTCTGTATGTGTGGTGGTGGAGGGTCTGTATGTGTGGTGGTGGAGGTCTGTATGTGTGGTAGTGGAGGTCTGTATGTGTGGTGGTGGTGGTCTGTATTTGTGGTGGTGGAGGTCTGTATGTGTGGTGGTGGAGTTCTGTATGTGAGGTGGTGGAGGTCTGTATGTGAGGTGGTGGAGGTCTGTATGTGTGGTGGTGGAGGTCTGTATGTGTGGTGGTGGCGGTCTGTATGTGTGGTGATGGGTCTGTATGTGTGGTGGTGGAGGTCTGTATGTGTTGTGGTGGAGGTCTGTATGTGTGGTGGTGGAGGTCTGTATGTGTGGTAGTGGAGGTCTGTATGTGTGGTGGTGGAGGTCTGTATGTGTGGTGGTGGAGGTCTGTATGTGTGGTGGTGGTGGTGGTCTGTATGTGTGGTGGTGGACGTCTGTATGTGTGGTGGTGGAGGTCTGTATGTGTGGTGGTGGTTGGTCTGTATGTGTGGTGGTGGAGGGTCTGTATGTGTGGTGGTAGAGGTCTGTATGTGTGGTAGTGGAGGTCTGTATGTGTGGTGGTGAAGGTCTGTATGTGTTGTGGTGGAGGTCTGTATGTGTGGTGGTGGAGGTCTGTATGTGTGGTGGTGGGTCTGTATGTGTGGTGGTGGAGGTCTGTATGTGTGGTGGTGGAGGTCTGTATGTGTGGTAGTGGAGGTCTGTATGTGTGGTGATGGAGGTCTGAATGTGTGGTGGTGGAGGTCTGTATGTGTGGCGGTGGAGGTTTGTATGTGTGGCGGTGGAGGCCTGTATGTGAGGTGGTGGAGGTCTGTATGTGAGGTGGTGAAGGTCTGTATGTGTGGTGGTGGAGGTCTGTATGTGTGGTGGTGGAGGTCTGTATGTGTGGTGGTGGGTCTGTATGTGTGGTGGTGAAGGTCTGTATGTGTGGTGGTGGAGGTCTGTATGTGTGGTAGTGGAGGTCTGTATGTGTGGTGGTGGAGGTCTGTATGTGTGGTGGTGGAGGTCTGTATGTGTGGTAGTGGAGGTCTGTATGTGTGGTTGTGGTGGTCTGTATGTGTGGTGGTGGAGGGCCTGTATGTGTGGTAGTGGAGGTCTGTATGTGTGGTGGGGGAGGCCTGTATGTGTGGTGGTGGTGGGTCTGTATGTGTGGTGGTGGAGGCCTATATGTGTGGTGGTGGGTCTGTATGTGTGGTGGTGGAGGCCTGTATGTGTGGTGGTGGTGGGTCTTTATGTGTGGTGGTGGAGGTATGTATGTGTGGTGGTGGAGGTCTGTATGTGTGGTGGTGGAGATCTGTATGTGTGGTGGTGGAGGCCTGTATGTGTGGTGGTGGAGGCCTGTATGTGTAGTGGTGGTGGTGGGTCTGTATGTGTGGTGGTGGAGGTCTGTATGTGTGGTAGTGGTGGGCTGTATGTTTGGTGGTGGGTCTGTATGTGTCTTAGTGGAGGTCTGTATGTGTGGTGGTGGAAGCCTGTATGTGTGGTGGTGGAGGGTCTGTATGTGTGGTGGTGGTGGTGGGTCTGTATGTGTGGTGGTGGAGGGTCTGTATGTGTGGTGGTGGGTCTGTATGTGTGGTGGTGGGTCTGTATGTGTGGTGGTGGGTCTGTATGTGTGGTGGTGGTGGTCTGTATGTGTGGTGGTGGAGGTCTGTATGTGTGGTGGTGGAGGTCTGTATGTGTGGTGGTGGAGGTCTGTATGTGTGGTAGTGGAGGTCTGTATGTGTGGTTGTGGAGGTCTGTATGTGTGGTGGTGGAGGTCTGTATGTGTGGTGGTGGTGGTGGTCTGTATGTGTGGTGGTGGACGTCTGTATGTGTGGTGGTGGAGGTCTGTATGTGTGGTGGTGGTTGGTCTGTATGTGTGGTGGTGGAGGGTCTGTATGTGTGGTGGTGGAGGTCTGTATGTGTGGTAGTGGAGGTCTGTATGTGTGGTGGTGAAGGTCTGTATGTGTTGTGGTGGAGGTCTGTATGTGTGGTGGTGGAGGTCTGTATGTGTGGTGGTGGGTCTGTATGTGTGGTGGTGGAGGTCTGTATGTGTGGTGGTGGAGGTCTGTATGTGTGGTAGTGGAGGTCTGTATGTGTGGTGGTGGAGGTCTGAATGTGTGGTGGTGGAGGTCTGTATGTGTGGCGGTGGAGGTTTGTATGTGTGGCGGTGGAGGCCTGTATGTGAGGTGGTGGAGGTCTGTATGTGAGGTGGTGAAGGTCTGTATGTGTGGTGGTGGAGGTCTGTATGTGTGGTGGTGGAGGTCTGTATGTGTGGTGGTGGGTCTGTATGTGTGGTGGTAAAGGTCTGTATGTGTGGTGGTGGAGGTCTGTATGTGTGGTAGTGGAGGTCTGTATGTGTGGTGGTGGAGGTCTGTATGTGTGGTGGTGGAGGTCTGTATGTGTGGTAGTGGAGGTCTGTATGTGTGGTTGTGGTGGTCTGTATGTGTGGTGGTGGAGGGCCTGTATGTGTGGTAGTGGAGGTCTGTATGTGTGGTGGGGGAGGCCTGAATGTGTGGTGGTGGTGGGTCTGTATGTGTGGTGGTGGAGGCCTATATGTGTGGTGGTGGGTCTGTATGTGTGGTGGTGGAGGCCTGTATGTGTGGTGGTGGTGGGTCTTTATGTGTGGTGGTGGAGGTATGTATGTGTGGTGGTGGAGGTCTGTATGTGTGGTGGTGGAGGTCTGTATGTGTGGTGGTGGAGGCCTGTATGTGTAGTGGTGGAGGCCTGTATGTGTAGTGGTGGTGGTGGGTCTGTATGTGTGGTGGTGGAGGTCTGTATGTGTGGTAGTGGTGGGCTGTATGTTTGGTGGTGGGTCTGTATGTGTCTTAGTGGAGGTCTGTATGTGTGGTGGTGGAAGCCTGTATGTGTGGTGGTGGAGGTCTGTATGTGTGGTGGTGGTGGGTCTGTATGTGTGGTGGTGGTGGTGGGTCTGTATGTGTGGTGGTGGTGGGTCTGTATGTGTGGTGGTGGGTCTGTATGTGTGGTGGTGGGTCTGTATGTGTGGTGGTGGGTCTGTATGTGTGGTGGTGGTGGTCTGTATGTGTGGTGGTGGTGTTGGGTCTGTATGTGTGGTGGTGGAGGTCTGTACGTGTTGTGGTGGAGGTCTGTATGTGTGAAAGTGGTGGGTCTGTATGTGTGGTGGTGGAGGTCTGTATGTGTGGTAGTGGAGGTCTGTATGTGTGGTGGTGGAGGTCTGTATGTGTGGTGGTGGGTCTGTATGTGTGGTAGTGGAGGTCTGTATGTGTGGTGGTGGAGGTCTGTATGTGTGGTGGTGGATCTCTGTATGTGTGGTGGTGGTGGGTCTGTATGTGTGGTGGTGGAGGGTCTGTATGTGTGGTGGTGGAGGTCTGTATGTGTGGTAGTGGAGGTCTGTATGTGTGGTGGTGGTGGTCTGTATTTGTGGTGGTGGAGGTCTGTATGTGTGGTGGTGGAGTCCTGTATGTGAGGTGGTGGAGGTCTGTATGTGAGGTGGTGGAGGTCTGTATGTGTGGTGGTGGAGGTCTGTATGTGTGGTGGTGGCGGTCTGTATGTGTGGTGATGGGTCTGTATGTGTGGTGGTGGAGGTCTGTATGTGTGGTGGTGGAGGTCTGTATGTGTGGTGGTGGAGTTCTGTATGTGTGGTAGTGGAGGTCTGTATGTGTGGTGGTGGAGGTCTGTATGTGTGGTGGTGGAGGTCTGTATGTGTGGTGGTGGTGGTTTGTATGTGTGTTGGTGGACGTCTGTATGTGTGGTGGTGGAGGTCTGTATGTGTGGTGGTGGTGGGTCTGTATGTGTGGTGGTGGAGGGTCTGTATGTGTGGTGGTGGAGGTCTGTATGTGTGGTAGTGGAGGTCTGTATGTGTGGTGGTGAAGGTCTGTATGTGTTGTGGTGGAGGTCTGTATGTGTGGTGGTGGAGGTCTGTATGTGTGGTGGTGGGTCTGTATGTGTGGTGGTGGAGGTCTGTATGTGTGGTAGTGGAGGTCTGTATGTGTGGTGGTGGAGGTCTGAATGTGTGGTGGTGGAGGTCTGTATGTGTGGCGGTGAAGGTCTGTATGTGTGGTGGTGGAGGTCTGTATGTGTGGTAGTGGAGGTCTGTATGTGTGGTGGTGGAGGTCTGTATGTGTGGTGGTGGAGGTCTGTATGTGTGGTAGTGGAGGTCTGTATGTGTGGTTGTGGTGGTCTGTATGTGTGGTGGTGGAGGGCCTGTATGTGTGGTAGTGGAGGTCTGTATGTGTGGTGGGGGAGGCCTGAATGTGTGGTGGTGGTGGGTCTGTATGTGTGGTGGTGGAGGCCTATATGTGTGGTGGTGGGTCTGTATGTGTGGTGGTGGAGGCCTGTATGTGTGGTGGTGGTGGGTCTTTATGTGTGGTGGTGGAGGTATGTATGTGTGGTGGTGGAGGTCTGTATGTGTGGTGGTGGAGGTCTGTATGTGTGGTGGTGGAGGCCTGTATGTGTAGTGGTGGAGGCCTGTATGTGTAGTGGTGGTGGTGGGTCTGTATGTGTGGTGGTGGAGGTCTGTATGTGTGGTAGTGGTGGGCTGTATGTTTGGTGGTGGGTCTGTATGTGTCTTAGTGGAGGTCTGTATGTGTGGTGGTGGAAGCCTGTATGTGTGGTGGTGGAGGTCTGTATGTGTGGTGGTGGTGGGTCTGTATGTGTGGTGGTGGTGGTGGGTCTGTATGTGTGGTGGTGGTGGGTCTGTATGTGTGGTGGTGGGTCTGTATGTGTGGTGGTGGGTCTGTATGTGTGGTGGTGGGTCTGTATGTGTGGTGGTGGTGGTCTGTATGTGTGGTGGTGGTGTTGGGTCTGTATGTGTGGTGGTGGAGGTCTGTACGTGTTGTGGTGGAGGTCTGTATGTGTGAAAGTGGTGGGTCTGTATGTGTGGTGGTGGAGGTCTGTATGTGTGGTAGTGGAGGTCTGTATGTGTGGTGGTGGAGGTCTGTATGTGTGGTGGTGGGTCTGTATGTGTGGTAGTGGAGGTCTGTATGTGTGGTGGTGGAGGTCTGTATGTGTGGTGGTGGATCTCTGTATGTGTGGTGGTGGTGGGTCTGTATGTGTGGTGGTGGAGGGTCTGTATGTGTGGTGGTGGAGGTCTGTATGTGTGGTAGTGGAGGTCTGTATGTGTGGTGGTGGTGGTCTGTATTTGTGGTGGTGGAGGTCTGTATGTGTGGTGGTGGAGTCCTGTATGTGAGGTGGTGGAGGTCTGTATGTGAGGTGGTGGAGGTCTGTATGTGTGGTGGTGGAGGTCTGTATGTGTGGTGGTGGCGGTCTGTATGTGTGGTGATGGGTCTGTATGTGTGGTGGTGGAGGTCTGTATGTGTGGTGGTGGAGGTCTGTATGTGTGGTGGTGGAGTTCTGTATGTGTGGTAGTGGAGGTCTGTATGTGTGGTGGTGGAGGTCTGTATGTGTGGTGGTGGAGGTCTGTATGTGTGGTGGTGGTGGTTTGTATGTGTGTTGGTGGACGTCTGTATGTGTGGTGGTGGAGGTCTGTATGTGTGGTGGTGGTGGGTCTGTATGTGTGGTGGTGGAGGGTCTGTATGTGTGGTGGTGGAGGTCTGTATGTGTGGTAGTGGAGGTCTGTATGTGTGGTGGTGAAGGTCTGTATGTGTTGTGGTGGAGGTCTGTATGTGTGGTGGTGGAGGTCTGTATGTGTGGTGGTGGGTCTGTATGTGTGGTGGTGGAGGTCTGTATGTGTGGTGGTGGAGGTCTGTATGTGTGGTAGTGGAGGTCTGTATGTGTGGTGGTGGAGGTCTGAATGTGTGGTGGTGGAGGTCTGTATGTGTGGCGGTGGAGGTTTGTATGTGTGGCGGTGGAGGCCTGTATGTGAGGTGGTGGAGGTCTGTATGTGAGGTGGTGAAGGTCTGTATGTGTGGTGGTGGATGTCTGTATGTGTGGTGGTGGAGGTCTGTATGTGTGGTGGTGGGTCTGTATGTGTGGTGGTGAAGGTCTGTATGTGTGTTGACCAGACCACACACTAGAAATTGAAGGGACGACGACGTTTCGGTCCGTCCTGGACCATTCTCAAGTCGATTGGACCATTCACAATCGACTTGAGAATGGTCCAGGACGGACCGAAACGTCGTCGTCCCTTCAATTTCTTGTGTGTGGTCTGGTCAACATACTTCAGCCACGTTATTGTGACTCATCGCCTGTATGTGTGGTAGTGGAGGTCTGTATGTGTGGTGGTGGAGGTCTGTATGTGTGGTGGTGGAGGTCTGTATGTGTGGTAGTGGAGGTCTGTATGTGTGGTGGGGGAGGCCTGTATGTGTGGTGGTGGTGGGTCTGTATGTGTGGTGGTGGAGGCCTATATGTGTGGTGGTGGGTCTGTATGTGTGGTGGTGGAGGTATGTATGTGTGGTCTGTATGTGTGGTGGTGGAGGTCTGTATGTGTGGTAGTGGAGGCCTGTATGTGTGGTGGTGGAGGCCTGCATGTGTAGTGGTGGTGGTGGGTCTGTATGTGTGGTGGTGGAGGTCTGTATGTGTGGTAGTGGTGGGCTGTATGTTTGGTGGTGGGTCTGTATGTGTCTTAGTGGAGGTCTGTATGTGTGGTGGTGGAAGCCTGTATGTGTGGTGGTGGAGGTCTGTATGTGTGGTGCTGCAAGCCTGTATGTGTGGTGGTGGAGGTCTGTATGTGTGGTGGTGGTGGGTCTGTAAGTGTGGTGGTGGTGGTGGGTCTGTATGTGTGGTGGTGGTGGGTCTATATGTGTGGTGGTGGGTCTGTATGTGTGGTGGTGGGTCTGTATGTGTGGTGGTGGGTCTGTATGTGTGGTGGTGGTGGTCTGTATGTGTGGTGGTGGTGTTGGGTCTGTATGTGTGGTGGTGGAGGTCTGTACGTGTTGTGGTGGAGGTCTGTATGTGTGGTGGTGGTGGGTCTGTATGTGTTGTGGTGGGTCTGTATGTGAGGTGGTGGAGGTCTGTATGTATGGTAGTGGAGGTGTGTATGTGTGGTGGTGAAGGTCTGTATGTGTGGTGGTAGAGGTCTGTATGTGTGGTAGTGGAGGTGTGTATGTGTGGTGGTGGAGGTCTATATGTGTGGTGGTGGAGTCCTGTATGTGTGGTAGTGGAGGTCTGTATGTGTGGTGGTGGAGGTCTGAATGTGTGGTGGTGGTCTGTATGTGTGGCGGTGGAGGTTTGTATGTGTGGCGGTGGAGGCCTGTATGTGAGGTGGTGGAGGTCTGTATGTGAGGTGGTGAAGGTCTGTATGTGTGGTGGTGGAGGTCTGTATGTGTGGTGGTGGAGGTCTGTATGTGTGGTGGTGGGTCTGGATGTGTGGTGGTGAAGGTCTGTATGTGTGGTGGTGGAGGTCTGTATGTGTGGTAGTGGAGGTCTGTATGTGTGGTGGTGGAGGTCTGTATGTGTGGTGGTGGAGGTCTGTATGTGTGGTAGTGGAGGTCTGTATGTGTGGTTGTGGTGGTCTGTATGTGTGGTGGTGGAGGGCCTGTATGTGTGGTAGTGGAGGTCTGTATGTGTGGTGGGGGAGGCCTGTATGTGTGGTGGTGGTGGGTCTGTATGTGTGGTGGTGGAGGCCTATATGTGTGGTGGTGGGTCTGTATGTGTGGTGGTGGAGGCCTGTATGTGTGGTGGTGGTGGGTCTTTATGTGTGGTGGTGGAGGTATGTATGCGTGGTGGTGGAGGTCTGTATGTGTGGTGGTGGAGGTCTGTATGTGTGGTGGTGGAGGCCTGTATGTGTGGTGGTGGAGGCCTGTATGTGTAGTGGTGGTGGTGGGTCTGTATGTGTGGTGGTGGAGGTCTGTATGTGTGGTAGTGGTGGGCTGTATGTTTGGTGGTGGGTCTGTATGTGTCTTAGTGGAGGTCTGTATGTGTGGTGGTGGAAGCCTGTATGTGTGGTGGTGGAGGTCTGTATGTGTGGTGGTGGAAGCCTGTATGTGTGGTGGTGGAGGTCTGTATGTGTGGTGGTGGTGGGTCTGTATGTGTGGTGGTGGTGGTGGGTCTGTATGTGTGGTGGTGGTGGGTCTGTATGTGTGGTGGTGGGTCTGTATGTGTGGTGGTGGGTCTGCATGTGTGGTGGTGGGTCTGTATGTGTGGTGGTGGTGGTCTGTATGTGTGGTGGTGGTGTTGGGTCTGTATGTGTGGTGGTGGAGGTCTGTACGTGTTGTGGTGGAGGTCTGTATGTGTGGTGGTGGTGGGTCTGTATGTGTGAAAGTGGTGGGTCTGTATGTGTGGTGGTGGAGGTCTGTATGTGTGGTAGTGGAGGTCTGTATGTGTGTTGGTGGAGGTCTATATGTGTGGTAATGGGTCTGTATTTGTGGTAGTGGAGGTCTGTATGTGTGGTGGTGGAGGTCTGTATGTGTGGTGGTGGATCTCTGTATGTGTGGTGGTGGTGGGTCTGTATGTGTGGTGGTGGAGGGTCATTATGTGTGGTGGTGGAGGTCTGTATGTGTGGTAGTGGAGGTCTGTATGTGTGGTGGTGGTGGTCTGTATTTGTGGTGGTGGAGGTCTGTATGTGTGGTGGTGGAGTCCTGTATGTGAGGTGGTGGAGGTCTGTATGTGAGGTGGTGGAGGTCTGTATGTGTGGTGGTGGAGGTCTGTATGTGTGGTGGTGGCGGTCTGTATGTGTGGTGATGGGTCTGTATGTGTGGTGGTGGAGGTCTGTATGTGTGGTGGTGGAGGTCTGTATGTGTGGTGGTGGAGTTCTGTATGTGTGGTAGTGGAGGTCTGTATGTGTGGTGGTGGAGGTCTGTATGTGTGGTGGTGGAGGTCTGTATGTGTGGTGGTGGTGGTCTGTATGTGTGGTGGTGGACGTCTGTATGTGTGGTGGTGGAGGTATGTATGTGTGGTGGTGGTGGGTCTGAATGTGTGGTGGTGGAGGGTCTGTATGTGTGGTGGTGGAGGTCTGTATGTGTGGTAGTGGAGGTCTGTATGTGTGGTGGTGAAGGTCTGTATGTGTTGTGGTGGAGGTCTGTATGTGTGGTGGTGGAGGTCTGTATGTGTGGTGGTGGGTCTGTATGTGTGGTGGTGGAGGTCTGTATGTGTGGTGGTGGAGGTCTGTATGTGTGGTAGTAGAGGTCTGTATGTGTGGTGGTGGAGGTCTGAATGTGTGGTGGTGGAGGTCTGTATGTGTGGTAGTGGAGGTCTGTATGTGTGGTGGTGGAGGTCTGAATGTGTGGTGGTGGAGGTCTGTATGTGTGGCGGTGGAGGTTTGTATGTGTGGTGGTGGAGGTCTGTATGTGTGGTGATGGAGGTCTGTATGTGTGGTGGTGGGTCTGTATGTGTGGTGGTGAAGGTCTGTATGTGTGGTGGTGGAGGTCTGTATGTGTGGTAGTGGAGGTCTGTATGTGTGGTGGTGGAGGTCTGTATGTGTGGTGGTGGAGGCCTGTATGTGTGGTGGTGGTGGGTCTTTATATGTGGTGGTGGAGGTATGTATGCGTGGTGGTGGAGGTCTGTATGTGTGGTGGTGGAGGTCTGTATGTGTGGTGGTGGAGGCCTGTATGTGTGGTGGTGGAGGCCTGTATGTGTAGTGGTGGTGGTGGGTCTGTATGTGTGGTGTTGGAGGTCTGTATGTGTGGTAGTGGTGGGCTGTATGTTTGGTGGTGGGTCTGTATGTGTCTTAGTGGAGGTCTGTATGTGTGGTGGTGGAAGCCTGTATGTGTGGTGGTGGAGGTCTGTATGTGTGGTGGTGGAAGCCTGTATGTGTGGTGGTGGAGGTCTGTATGTGTGGTGGTGGTGGGTCTGTATGTGTGGTGGTGGTGGTGGGTCTGTATGTGTGGTGGTGGTGGGTCTGTATGTGTGGTGGTGGGTCTGTATGTGTGGTGGTGGGTCTGTATGTGTGGTGGTGGGTCTGTATGTGTGGTGGTGGTGGTCTGTATGTGTGGTGGTGGTGTTGGGTCTGTATGTGTGGTGGTGGAGGTCTGTACGTGTTGTGGTGGAGGTCTGTATGTGTGGTGGTGGTGGGTCTGTATGTGTGAAAGTGGTGGGTCTGTATGTGTGGTGGTGGAGGTCTGTATGTGTGGTAGTGGAGGTCTGTATGTGTGTTGGTGGAGGTCTATATGTGTGGTGGTGGGTCTGTATTTGTGGTAGTGGAGGTCTGTATGTGTGGTGGTGGAGGTCTGTATGTGTGGTGGTGGATCTCTGTATGTGTGGTGGTGGTGGGTCTGTATGTGTGGTGGTGGAGGGTCTGTATGTGTGGTGGTGGAGGTCTGTATGTGTGGTAGTGGAGGTCTGTATGTGTTGTGGTGGTGGTCTGTATTTGTGGTGATGGGTCTGTATGTGTGGTGGTGGAGGTCTGTATGTGTGGTGGTGGAGGTCTGTATGTGTGGTGGTGGAGTCCTGTATGTGAGGTGGTGGAGGTCTGTATGTGAGGTGGTGGAGGTCTGTATGTGTGGTGGTGGAGGTCTGTATGTGTGGTGGTGGCGGTCTGTATGTGTGGTGATGGGTCTGTATGTGTGGTGGTGGAGGTCTGTATGTGTGGTGGTGGAGGTCTGTATGTGTGGTGGTGGAGTTCTGTATGTGTGGTAGTGGAGGTCTGTATGTGTGGTGGTGGAGGTCTGTATGTGTGGTGGTGGAGGTCTGTATGTGTGGTGGTGGTGGTCTGTATGTGTGGTGGTGGACGTCTGTATGTGTGGTGGTGGAGGTATGTATGTGTGGTGGGTCTGTATGATTGGTGGTGTTTGGGTGTGAGAGGGGAAGGGCCACGCGGTGCGAGCTCCGCGGAAAACAATATATAACTAGGGACATTTCAGTGATACAGGAACTAAACACAGTCAGATAACTTTTAAAGTGTGTCTCAACATATTAAGCAATATATCATAGTGATTACCATCCGACCATTTGTGTTAAAGGAAAAATAAGTGAACTTCGTGTGTAGTCAAGGCCTGCCCTCGTGGTGCCAGGAGGCCTTAGGCGATAGTTGCCAAGTCGTCAATAAATCACATCTCCCGCTATTGAAACATCAAGTAATCAGTGCCCATAGTGCTAAGCTCTCTATGCAAAACCTGTGTCTATTATAACAAAAATAAAGATAACATAGTCTAATATCAAGTGAACAAATTACACACAAAATAAGTCCGTCGTGTGTATGTAAACAAGGGCCACTTGGAGGTAGGCCCACCCCAGTACCCTCTTGTGTGTGTATTCTTTCAAATAGTGTAACGTACTCAGGTAACTAGTGCCCAGACACAGAAACTAGACGCCTCTACTGTATGATAACTAGTGGGAAAATGCAAGTAATGTAATCTAACAAGTGAACAAAACAAATTAAGAGTGCGACACGTGGTAGCAACAGTGGCCGTCCATACAGCCTCTTCCAGGCCTATCTCAAGTTGGTAAACACCCACGGTCAACACCCACGGCCAGCTCCCACGGCCAGCACCCGCGGTCAACTCCCCCACCGGTCAACACCCCACCTTGTAAGACCATCACCACTGAACAGAAGTGTTCAAAAAATGGCTTTGATAAAAACGTGCATAGAATGCAACATGAAGGTAGATTACCAACAGAGCTTTCAATGCCAACTCTGTTCAGCAGCCATACACAAAAAATGTGCCAACATGACTAACAATTCAAGGAGAAATGGTCCCAGTGACCACTCTGTGTACTGGCTCTGCAAAAAGGATGATGTAACTTTTTTGAAATTGATGGAAATCCTGGATAAAACTCCCGCCGAAAACAGAGAATTACTAATTAATGCCTGCATAGCAATTTCTAATGTCTTCAAACAAACTGTACATGGCACCAAGGTACAACCAGCTGTAGCACAGAGCTCTGTGGCAGCGGCGCCTGAGCAGGGCGCGGAGTCGGGGATGCCTGAGCAGGGCACGGAGTCGGGGATGCCTGAGCAGGGCACGGAGTCGGGGATGCCTGAGCAGGGCGCGGAGTCGGGGATGCCTGAGCAGGGCGCGGAGTCGGGGATGCCTGAGCAGGGCACGGAGTCGGGGATGCCTGAGCAGGGCACGGAGTCGGGGATGCCTGAGCAGGGCGCGGAGTCGGGGATGCCTGAGCAGGGCACGGAGTCGGGGACCCCTGAGCAGTGCGCGGTGTCGCAGGCACCGGAGCAGAGCGCGGTGTCACAGGCACCGGAGCAGAGCGCGGTGTCACAGGCACCGGAGCAGGGCACAGTGTCACAGGCACCGGAGCAGGGCACAGTGTCGGGGGCGCCGCAGCAGAGTGCGGTCCCTGGCAGAGGGAAACAAACAAAACAAGGCCCCAAAATCTGTTGGTATTACAGATGGGCTACCTGTAAGCATGGGGAATCGGGAAGAATAAATGGAACATGTACACACGATCACCCTAGAAAGTGCAGAAACCTCCTCAATACAGGTAAATGTACCAAAAGCTGTGAATTCTTTCACCCAGAAATTTGCAAGAACTCTTTGGACAGGAAAGAGTGCTTCAATGCTGAATGCCCAGCTTTTCATATAAGAGGTACCAGGCGAATAAAACCGACAGACTACCACTATGAAAACAGCCACTACTCCATCAACCGGGATAATTTTTTAGCAAGAGGAGGAGGAGAAGAATGGCTAAAAATGACCAGACTCTACCACCAACTCGGTCAAATGCTAGAGAGGACGCAAACACAGTGGCCTCCTTACCAGAGCCTCAGATATTAACACCAATTAAAGCATCCAGCACTTCCACTAACACGATAACATCATTTATATTTGCCAACATCCAGGGTATAAAAACACGCAAATCCAACAAAGTTCATTTTATAGATGGTCTCCTTCATGAGGCAAATGCAGTGTTTGCAGCCCTAACGGAAACTCACACAAAGGACTACCTTGATGGTGAAATATGGATCCCAGAATACAATCTCTTCAGATGTGATAGGAAACACCGGCTTCAGGGTGGGGTCAGCCTCTACATCAAAGACACACTCATCTGTACTGAGCTGCTAAACACCTCAAATGATATGGTGGAAGTGCTGATAGTCAAAATAGAGATCCTAAATGTAGTTGTTGTCCTTGTATATAAGTCACCGGAGGCAAACCCTCAGCAGTTTAAAGACCAACTAATGAAAATAGAGCACTGCTTGGAAAACCTCACAAATCCAGCTCCGAACATCATCCTGCTTGGGGACTTCAACCTACGGCACCTGAAATGGAAGCACCTGGCTAATACAGTAATATCAGAAAGAATACCAGGAAGTAGCCTAAATGAGCAGGCACATGCAAATGACCTGCTACGGATGTGCGATAGGTTTGCCTTAAACCAGCAAATAGTAGAACCAACTAGGAAGGAGAACACGCTGGACCTCATTTTCACTAATAATGATGAGTTGATCGGGAACATAATGATTACAAATACCTGTTACTCAGATCACAACTTAATTGAAGTTCTGACAACCATGGGAAATGGACCTTCAAAACCAGTCCAGATTCCCGGTGGAGGAGATTTCAGCAAATTCAACTTCAATAATAAACGGATAAACTGGGAGCAAATAAACCAGGACTTCACAGAAATAAACTGGGAAGAACAGCTAGGAAATGCAAACCTGAACCAGTGCCTGGAAAAAATAAGCTCAGTAGCACTAGAAATATGTTCAAACCGCATACCCCTAAGAAAAAAGAGAAAGAGATGCAGATTGGAACGGGAACGTCGTTCCCTATATAGGCGAAGAAAACGAATCGCGGAACAACTTGAGAGTCGCACCCTATCTCAAGAACGGCGAAGAAGGTTAGGTAGAGAAATAGAAACAATTGAACTCAAGCTACAAGAATCATACAAAACCCAGGAGAGGCAAAGAGAGCAAAAGGCCATCATTGAAATAGAGAGAAATCCGAAATATTTTTTCTCCTATGCAAAATCAAGATCAAAAACCACATCTAGTATCGGGCCCCTGCGAAAGGGAGATGGAACTTTCACAGATGACAACAAAGAAATGAGCGAGTTACTGAGGAAGCAGTACGACTCTGTTTTCAGTGAGCCATTAAATGCACTAAAGATTGATAACCCAAATGAATTTTTCATGGATATGATACCAACATCAAATCACATATCAGACGTCGCCCTATCCCCACTAGATTTTGAAGAAGCCATAAACAGTATGCCTATGCACTCTGCACCAGGCCCGGATTCTTGGAACTCCATATTCATCAAGAACTGTAAAAAACCACTATCGCAGGCCCTTCACATTCTGTGGAGACAAAGTCTAGATACTGGCGTTATCCCTGACATACTAAAAACAGCAGAGATAGCACCACTCCATAAAGGAGGAAATAAGGCAGAGGCAAAAAATTACAGACCGATAGCACTAACATCGCACATCATAAAAATTTTTGAGAGAGTGCTAAGAAGTAAGATCACAAAATACATGGAATCACAGCATCTCCATAACCCCGGACAACATGGTTTCAGAACAGGGCGCTCTTGCCTGTCGCAGTTGCTGGACCACTATGATATGGCATTAGATGCTATGGAAGACAAACAAAACGCTGATGTAATTTACACAGATTTCGCAAAAGCTTTTGATAAATGTGACCATGGTGTTATTGCACATAAAATGCGTTCAAAAGGAATTACCGGGAAAATAGGCAGATGGATCTACAATTTCCTGACTGACAGAACCCAATGTGTAATAGTCAACAAAATAAAATCCAGCCCATCAACCGTGAAGAGCTCAGTCCCCCAGGGTACTGTGCTTGCTCCAGTACTTTTTCTCATCCTCATATCGGACATAGACCAGAACACAACCTATAGCACTGTATCATCCTTTGCAGATGACACTAGGATTTTCATGAGAGTTGGCAACATAGAGGACACGGCAAACCTCCAATCAGATGTAGATCAGGTCTTTCTATGGGCTACAGAAAATAATATGGTATTCAACGAGGATAAGTTTCAGCTCATGCGATACGGAAAAATTGAAAATATAAAAACAGAAACCACGTACAAAACGCAGGCAAATCATAACATAGAACGAAAAGGCAATGTAAAGGACCTGGGTGTACTCATGTCGGAAGACCTTACCTTTAAAGAACACAATAAAGTAGCCGTCACAACTGCAAGAAAAATGACAGGTTGGATAACAAGAACTTTTCACACTAGAGATGCTATACCGATGATGATACTTTTCAAAACGCTTGTGCTATCTAGAGTGGAGTACTGCTGCACAATGACAGCCCCTTTCAAAGCTGGAGAAATTGCTGACCTAGAGAGCGTGCAGAGATCCCTTACTGCTAGAATCCACTCAGTAAAACATCTAAATTACTGGGACCGACTATAGAGCCTAAATCTGTACTCCCTTGAGCGCAGGCGGGAGAGATACATAATAATTTACACGTGGAAAATAATTGAGGGGCTGGTCCCAAACCTGCACACAGAAATAACACCACATGAGACCAGAAGACATGGCAGGATGTGCAGAATACCCCCGTTGAAAAGCAGAGGTGCAACAGGTACTCTGAGAGAGAACTCTATCAACATCAGAGGCCCGAGACTGTTCAACACGCTTCCACTACACATAAGGGGCATAACTGGCCGACCCCTCACAGTGTTCAAGAGAGAACTGGATAAGCACCTCCAAAGGATACCTGATCAACCAGGCTGTGACTCATACGTCAGGCTGCGAGCAGCCGCGTCTAACAGCCTGGTTGATCAGTCCAGCAACCAGGAGGCCTGGTCGACGACCGGGCCGCGGGGACACTAAGCCCCGGAAGCACCTCAAGGTAGGTGGTGGTGGAGGTCTGTATGTGTGGTAGTGGAGGTCTGTATGTGTGGTGGTGAAGGTCTGTATGTGTTGTGGTGGAGGTCTGTATGTATGGTGGTGGAGGTCTGTATGTGTGGTGGTGGGTCTGTATGTGTGGTGGTGGAGGTCTGTATGTGTGGTGGTGGAGGTCTGTATGTGTGGTAGTGGAGGTCTGTATGTGTGGTGGTGGAGGTCTGAATGTGTGGTGGTGGAGGTCTGTATGTGTGGCGGTGGAGGTTTGTATGTGTGGCGGTGGAGGCCTGTATGTGAAGTGGTGGAGGTCTGCATGTGAGGTGGTGAAGGTCTGTATGTGTGGTGGTGGAGGTCTGTATGTGTGGTGGTGGAGGTCTGTATGTGTGGTGGTGGGTCTGTATGTGTGGTGGTGAAGGTCTGTATGTCTGGTGGTGGAGGTCTGTATGTGTGGTAGTGGAGGTCTGTATGTGTGGTGGTGGAGGTCTGTATGTGTGGTGGTGGAGGTCTGTATGTGTGGTAGTGGAGGTCTGTATGTGTGGTTGTGGTGGTCTGTATGTGTGGTAATGGAGGGCCTGTATGTGTGGTAGTGGAGGTCTGTATGTGTGGTGGGGGAGGCCTGTATGTGTGGTGGTGGTGGGTCTGTACGTGTGGTGGTGGAGGCCTATATGTGTGGTGGGGGGTCTGTATGTGTGGTGGTGGAGGCCTGTATGTGTGGTGGTGGTGGGTCTTTATGTGTGGTGGTGGAGGTATGTATGTGTGGTGGTGGAGGTCTGTATGTGTGGTGGTGGAGGTCTGTATGTGTGGTGGTGGAGGCCTGTATGTGTGGTGGTGGAGGCCTGTATGTGTAGTGGTGGTGGTGGGTCTGTATGTGTGGTGGTGGAGGTCTGTATGTGTGGTAGTGGTGGGCTGTATGTTTGGTGGTGGGTCTGTATGTGTCTTAGTGGAGGTCTGTATGTGTGGTGGTGGAAGCCTGTATGTGTGGTGGTGGAGGTCTGTATGTGTGGTGGTGGAAGCCTGTATGTGTGGTGGTGGAGGTCTGTATGTGTGGTGGTGGTGGGTCTGTATGTGTGGTGGTGGTGGTGGGTCTGTATGTGTGGTGGTGGTGGGTCTGTATGTGTGGTGGTGGGTCTGTATGTGTGGTGGTGGGTCTGTATGTGTGGTGGTGGTGGTGGTCTGTATGTGTGGTGGTGGTGTTGGGTCTGTATGTGTGGTGGTGGAGGTCTGTACGTGTTGTGGTGGAGGTCTGTATGTGTGGTGGTGGTGGGTCTGTATGTGTTGTGGTGGGTCTGTATGTGAGGTGGTGGAGGTCTGTATGTGTGGTAGTGGAGGTGTGTATGTGTGGTGGTGGAGGTCTGTATGTGTGGTGGTAGAGGTCTATATGTGTGGTAGTGGAGGTGTGTATGTGTGGTGGTGGAGGTCTGTATGTGTGGTGGTGGAGTCCTGTATGTGTGGTAGTGGAGGTCTGTATGTGTGGTGGTAGAGGTCTGTATGTGTCGTGGTGGTGGGTCTGTATGTGTGGTGGTGGTGGGTCTGTATGTGTGGTGGTGGTGGGTCTGTATGTGTGGTGGTGGTGGGTCTGTATGTGTGGTGGTGGTGGGTCTGTATGTGTGGTAGTGGAGGTATGTATGTGTGGTGGTGGAGGTCTGTATGTGTGGTGGTGGAGTCCTGTATGTGTGGTAGTGGAGGTCTGTATGTGTGGTGGTGAAGGTCTGTATGTGTTGTGGTGGAGGTCTGTATGTGTGGTGGTGGAGGTCTGTATGTGTGGTGGTGGGTCTGTATGTGTGGTGGTGGAGGTCTGTATGTGTGGTGGTGGAGGTCTGTATGTGTGGTAGTAGAGGTCTGTATGTGTGGTGGTGGAGGTCTGAATGTGTGGTGGTGGAGGTCTGTATGTGTGGTAGTGGAGGTCTGTATGTGTGGTGGTGGAGGTCTGAATGTGTGGTGGTGGAGGTCTGTATGTGTGGCGGTGGAGGTTTGTATGTGTGGTGGTGGAGGTCTGTATGTGTGGTGGTGGAGGTCTGTATGTGTGGTGGTGGGTCTGTATGTGTGGTGGTGAAGGTCTGTATGTGTGGTGGTGGAGGTCTGTATGTGTGGTAGTGGAGGTCTGTATGTGTGGTGGTGGAGGTCTGTATGTGTGGTGGTGGAGGTCTGTATGTGTGGTAGTGGAGGTCTGTATGTGTGGTTGTGGTGGTCTGTATGTGTGTTGGTGGAGGGCCTGTATGTGTGGTAGTGGAGGTCTGTATGTGTGGTGGGGGAGGCCTGTATGTGTGGTGGTGGTGGGTCTGTATGTGTGGTGGTGGAGGCCTATATGTGTGGTGGTGGGTCTGTATGTGTGGTGGTGGAGGCCTGTATGTGTGGTGGTGGTGGGTCTTTATGTGTGGTGGTGGAGGTATGTATGTGTGGTGGTGGAGGTCTGTATGTGTGGTGGTGGAGGTCTGTATGTGTGGTGGTGGAGGCCTGTATGTGTGGTGGTGGAGGCGTGTATGTGTAGTGGTGGTGGTGGGTCTGTATGTGTGGTGGTGGAGGTCTGTATGTGTGGTAGTGGTGGGCTGTATGTTTGGTGGTGGTGGTGGGTCTGTATGTGTGGTGGTGGTGGGTCTATATGTGTGGTGGTGGGTCTGTATGTGTGGTGGTGGGTCTGTATGTGTGGTGGTGGGTCTGTATGTGTGGTGGTGGTGGTCTGTATGTGTGGTGCTGCAAGCCTGTATGTGTGGTGGTGGAGGTCTGTATGTGTGGTGGTGGTGGGTCTGTAAGTGTGGTGGTGGTGGTGGGTCTGTATGTGTGGTGGTGGTGGGTCTATATGTGTGGTGGTGGGTCTGTATGTGTGGTGGTGGGTCTGTATGTGTGGTGGTGGGTCTGTATGTGTGGTGGTGGTGGTCTGTATGTGTGGTGGTGGTGTTGGGTCTGTATGTGTGGTGGTGGAGGTCTGTACGTGTTGTGGTGGAGGTCTGTATGTGTGGTGGTGGTGGGTCTGTATGTGTTGTGGTGGGTCTGTATGTGAGGTGGTGGAGGTCTGTATGTATGGTAGTGGAGGTGTGTATGTGTGGTGGTGAAGGTCTGTATGTGTGGTGGTAGAGGTCTGTATGTGTGGTAGTGGAGGTCTGTATGTGTGGTGGTGGAGGTCTGAATGTGTGGTGGTGGTCTGTATGTGTGGCGGTGGAGGTTTGTATGTGTGGCGGTGGAGGCCTGTATGTGAGGTGGTGGAGGTCTGTATGTGAGGTTGTGAAGGTCTGTATGTGTGGTGGTGGAGGTCTGTATGTGTGGTGGTGGAGGTCTGTATGTGTGGTGGTGGGTCTGGATGTGTGGTGGTGAAGGTCTGTATGTGTGGTGGTGGAGGTCTGTATGTGTGGTAGTGGAGGTCTGTATGTGTGGTGGTGGAGGTCTGTATGTGTGGTGGTGGAGGTCTGTATGTGTGGTAGTGGAGGTCTGTATGTGTGGTTGTGGTGGTCTGTATGTGTGGTGGTGGAGGGCCTGTATGTGTGGTAGTGGAGGTCTGTATGTGTGGTGGGGGAGGCCTGTATGTGTGGTGGTGGTGGGTCTGTATGTGTGGTGGTGGAGGCCTATATGTGTGGTGGTGGGTCTGTATGTGTGGTGGTGGAGGCCTGTATGTGTGGTGGTGGTGGGTCTTTATGTGTGGTGGTGGAGGTATGTATGCGTGGTGGTGGAGGTCTGTATGTGTGGTGGTGGAGGTCTGTATGTGTGGTGGTGGAGGCCTGTATGTGTGGTGGTGGAGGCCTGTATGTGTAGTGGTGGTGGTGGGTCTGTATGTGTGGTGGTGGAGGTCTGTATGTGTGGTAGTGGTGGGCTGTATGTTTGGTGGTGGGTCTGTATGTGTCTTAGTGGAGGTCTGTATGTGTGGTGGTGGAAGCCTGTATGTGTGGTGGTGGAGGTCTGTATGTGTGGTGGTGGAAGCCTGTATGTGTGGTGGTGGAGGTCTGTATGTGTGGTGGTGGTGGGTCTGTATGTGTGGTGGTGGTGGTGGGTCTGTATGTGTGGTGGTGGTGGGTCTGTATGTGTGGTGGTGGGTCTGTATGTGTGGTGGTGGGTCTGCATGTGTGGTGGTGGGTCTGTATGTGTGGTGGTGGTGGTCTGTATGTGTGGTGGTGGTGTTGGGTCTGTATGTGTGGTGGTGGAGGTCTGTACGTGTTGTGGTGGAGGTCTGTATGTGTGGTGGTGGTGGGTCTGTATGTGTGAAAGTGGTGGGTCTGTATGTGTGGTGGTGGAGGTCTGTATGTGTGGTAGTGGAGGTCTGTATGTGTGTTGGTGGAGGTCTATATGTGTGGTAATGGGTCTGTATTTGTGGTAGTGGAGGTCTGTATGTGTGGTGGTGGAGGTCTGTATGTGTGGTGGTGGATCTCTGTATGTGTGGTGGTGGTGGGTCTGTATGTGTGGTGGTGGAGGGTCATTATGTGTGGTGGTGGAGGTCTGTATGTGTGGTAGTGGAGGTCTGTATGTGTGGTGGTGGTGGTCTGTATTTGTGGTGGTGGAGGTCTGTATGTGTGGTGGTGGAGTCCTGTATGTGAGGTGGTGGAGGTCTGTATGTGAGGTGGTGGAGGTCTGTATGTGTGGTGGTGGAGGTCTGTATGTGTGGTGGTGGCGGTCTGTATGTGTGGTGATGGGTCTGTATGTGTGGTGGTGGAGGTCTGTATGTGTGGTGGTGGAGGTCTGTATGTGTGGTGGTGGAGTTCTGTATGTGTGGTAGTGGAGGTCTGTATGTGTGGTGGTGGAGGTCTGTATGTGTGGTGGTGGAGGTCTGTATGTGTGGTGGTGGTGGTCTGTATGTGTGGTGGTGGACGTCTGTATGTGTGGTGGTGGAGGTATGTATGTGTGGTGGTGGTGGGTCTGAATGTGTGGTGGTGGAGGGTCTGTATGTGTGGTGGTGGAGGTCTGTATGTGTGGTAGTGGAGGTCTGTATGTGTGGTGGTGAAGGTCTGTATGTGTTGTGGTGGAGGTCTGTATGTGTGGTGGTGGAGGTCTGTATGTGTGGTGGTGGGTCTGTATGTGTGGTGGTGGAGGTCTGTATGTGTGGTGGTGGAGGTCTGTATGTGTGGTAGTAGAGGTCTGTATGTGTGGTGGTGGAGGTCTGAATGTGTGGTGGTGGAGGTCTGTATGTGTGGTAGTGGAGGTCTGTATGTGTGGTGGTGGAGGTCTGAATGTGTGGTGGTGGAGGTCTGTATGTGTGGCGGTGGAGGTTTGTATGTGTGGTGGTGGAGGTCTGTATGTGTGGTGATGGAGGTCTGTATGTGTGGTGGTGAAGGTCTGTATGTGTGGTGGTGGAGGTCTGTATGTGTGGTAGTGGAGGTCTGTATGTGTGGTGGTGGAGGTCTGTATGTGTGGTGGTGGAGGCCTGTATGTGTGGTGGTGGTGGGTCTTTATATGTGGTGGTGGAGGTATGTATGCGTGGTGGTGGAGGTCTGTATGTGTGGTGGTGGAGGTCTGTATGTGTGGTGGTGGAGGCCTGTATGTGTGGTGGTGGAGGCCTGTATGTGTAGTGGTGGTGGTGGGTCTGTATGTGTGGTGTTGGAGGTCTGTATGTGTGGTAGTGGTGGGCTGTATGTTTGGTGGTGGGTCTGTATGTGTCTTAGTGGAGGTCTGTATGTGTGGTGGTGGAAGCCTGTATGTGTGGTGGTGGAGGTCTGTATGTGTGGTGGTGGAAGCCTGTATGTGTGGTGGTGGAGGTCTGTATGTGTGGTGGTGGTGGGTCTGTATGTGTGGTGGTGGTGGTGGGTCTGTATGTGTGGTGGTGGTGGGTCTGTATGTGTGGTGGTGGGTCTGTATGTGTGGTGGTGGGTCTGTATGTGTGGTGGTGGGTCTGTATGTGTGGTGGTGGTGGTCTGTATGTGTGGTGGTGGTGTTGGGTCTGTATGTGTGGTGGTGGAGGTCTGTACGTGTTGTGGTGGAGGTCTGTATGTGTGGTGGTGGTGGGTCTGTATGTGTGAAAGTGGTGGGTCTGTATGTGTGGTGGTGGAGGTCTGTATGTGTGGTAGTGGAGGTCTGTATGTGTGTTGGTGGAGGTCTATATGTGTGGTGGTGGGTCTGTATTTGTGGTAGTGGAGGTCTGTATGTGTGGTGGTGGAGGTCTGTATGTGTGGTGGTGGATCTCTGTATGTGTGGTGGTGGTGGGTCTGTATGTGTGGTGGTGGAGGGTCTGTATGTGTGGTGGTGGAGGTCTGTATGTGTGGTAGTGGAGGTCTGTATGTGTGGTGGTGGTGGTCTGTATTTGTGGTGATGGGTCTGTATGTGTGGTGGTGGAGGTCTGTATGTGTGGTGGTGGAGGTCTGTATGTGTGGTGGTGGAGTCCTGTATGTGAGGTGGTGGAGGTCTGTATGTGAGGTGGTGGAGGTCTGTATGTGTGGTGGTGGAGGTCTGTATGTGTGGTGGTGGCGGTCTGTATGTGTGGTGATGGGTCTGTATGTGTGGTGGTGGAGGTCTGTATGTGTGGTGGTGGAGGTCTGTATGTGTGGTGGTGGAGTTCTGTATGTGTGGTAGTGGAGGTCTGTATGTGTGGTGGTGGAGGTCTGTATGTGTGGTGGTGGAGGTCTGTATGTGTGGTGGTGGTGGTCTGTATGTGTGGTGGTGGACGTCTGTATGTGTGGTGGTGGAGGTATGTATGTGTGGTGGGTCTGTATGTGTGGTGGTGGAGGGTCTGTATGTGTGGTGGTGGAGGTCTGTATGTGTGGTAGTGGAGGTCTGTATGTGTGGTGGTGAAGGTCTGTATGTGTTGTGGTGGAGGTCTGTATGTATGGTGGTGGAGGTCTGTATGTGTGGTGGTGGGTCTGTATGTGTGGTGGTGGAGGTCTGTATGTGTGGTGGTGGAGGTCTGTATGTGTGGTAGTGGAGGTCTGTATGTGTGGTGGTGGAGGTCTGAATGTGTGGTGGTGGAGGTCTGTATGTGTGGCGGTGGAGGTTTGTATGTGTGGCGGTGGAGGCCTGTATGTGAAGTGGTGGAGGTCTGCATGTGAGGTGGTGAAGGTCTGTATGTGTGGTGGTGGAGGTCTGTATGTGTGGTGGTGGAGGTCTGTATGTGTGGTGGTGGGTCTGTATGTGTGGTGGTGAAGGTCTGTATGTCTGGTGGTGGAGGTCTGTATGTGTGGTAGTGGAGGTCTGTATGTGTGGTGGTGGAGGTCTGTATGTGTGGTGGTGGAGGTCTGTATGTGTGGTAGTGGAGGTCTGTATGTGTGGTTGTGGTGGTCTGTATGTGTGGTGGTGGAGGGCCTGTATGTGTGGTAGTGGAGGTCTGTATGTGTGGTAGTGGAGGTCTGTATGTGTGGTGGGGGAGGCCTGTATGTGTGGTGGTGGTGGGTCTGTATGTGTGGTGGTGGAGGCCTATATGTGTGGTGGTGGGTCTGTATGTGTGGTGGTGGAGGCCTGTATGTGTGGTGGTGGTGGGTCTTTATGTGTGGTGGTGGAGGTATGTATGCGTGGTGGTGGAGGTCTGTATGTGTGGTGGTGGAGGTCTGTATGTGTGGTGGTGGAGGCCTGTATGTGTGGTGGTGGAGGCCTGTATGTGTAGTGGTGGTGGTGGGTCTGTATGTGTGGTGGTGGAGGTCTGTATGTGTGGTAGTGGTGGGCTGTATGTTTGGTGGTGGGTCTGTATGTGTCTTAGTGGAGGTCTGTATGTGTGGTGGTGGAAGCCTGTATGTGTGGTGGTGGAGGTCTGTATGTGTGGTGGTGGAAGCCTGTATGTGTGGTGGTGGAGGTCTGTATGTGTGGTGGTGGTGGGTCTGTATGTGTGGTGGTGGTGGTGGGTCTGTATGTGTGGTGGTGGTGGGTCTGTATGTGTGGTGGTGGGTCTGTATGTGTGGTGGTGGGTCTGCATGTGTGGTGGTGGGTCTGTATGTGTGGTGGTGGTGGTCTGTATGTGTGGTGGTGGTGTTGGGTCTGTATGTGTGGTGGTGGAGGTCTGTACGTGTTGTGGTGGAGGTCTGTATGTGTGGTGGTGGTGGGTCTGTATGTGTGAAAG
>NC_091158.1:42262106-42277106 GCF_040958095.1 Procambarus clarkii
TGGTGGTGTTGGGAGTGGTGGTGGTGTTGGGAGTGGTGTTGGTGTTGGGAGTGGTGGTGGTGTTGGGAGTGGTTGTGGTGTTGGGAGTGGTGGTGGTGTTGGGAGTGGTGGTGGTGTTGGGAGTGGTGGTGGTGTTGGGAGTGGTTGTGGTGTTGGGAGTGGTGGTGGTGTTGGGAGTGGTGGTGGTGTTGGGAGTGGTGTTGGTGTTGGGATTGGTGGTGGTGTTGGGAGTGGTTGTGGTGTTGGGAGTGGTTGTGGTGTTGGGAGTGGTGTTGGTGTTGGGAGTGGTGGTGGTGTTGGGAGTGGTGGTGGTGTTGGGAGTGGTGGTGGTGTTGGGAGTGGTGTTGGTGTTGGGAGTGGTGGTGGTGTTGGGAGTGGTGGTGGTGTTGGGAGTGGTGGTGGTGTTGGGAGTGGTGGTGGTGTTAAGAGTGGTTGTGGTGTTGGGAGTGGTGTTGGGAGTGGTGGTGGTGTTGGGAGTGGTGGTGGTGTTGGGAGTGGTTGTGGTGTTAGGAGTGGTGTTGGGAGTGGTGGTGGTGTTGGGAGTGGTGGTGGTGTTGGGAGTGGTTGTGGTGTTGGGAGTGGTGGTGGTGTTGGGAGTGGTTGTGGTGTTGGGAGTGGTGGTGGTGTTGGGAGTGGTGGTGGTGTTGGGAGTGGTGGTGGTGTTGGGAGTGGTGGTGGTGTTGGGAGTGGTGGTGGTGTTGGGAGTGGTGGTGGTGTTGGGAGTGGTGGTGGTGTTGGGAGTGGTGGTGGTGTTGGGAGTGGTGGTGGTGTTGGGAGTGGTGTTGGTGTTGGGAGTGGTGGTGGTGTTGGGAGTGGTGTTGGTGTTGGGAGTGGTGGTGGTGTTGGGAGTGGTGGTTGTGTTGGGAGTGGTGGTGGTGTTGGGAGTGGTGGTGGTGTTTTGAGTGGTGTTGGTGTTGGGAGTGGTGGTGGTGTTCGGAGTGGTGTTGGTGTTGGGAGTGGTGGTGGTGTTGGGAGTGATGGTGGTGTTCGGAGTGGTGTTGGTGTTGATGGGAGTGGTGGTGGTGTTGGGAGTGGTGGTGGTGTTGGGAGTGGTGTTGGTGTTGGGAGTGGTTGTGGTGTTCGGAGTGGTGTTGGTGTTGGGAGTGGTGTTGGTGTTGGGAGTGGTGGTGGTGTAGGGAGTGGTGTTGGTGTTGGGAGTGGTGTTGGTGTTGGGAGTGGTGGTGGTGTTGGTGTTGGGAGTGGTGGTGGTGTAGGGAGTGGTGTTGGTGTTGGGAGTGGTGGTGGTGTTGGGAGTGGTGGTGGTGTTATGAGTGGTTGGGAGTTACAAGTAGAATGTTGGGTTTCAAGATAAAACAAGTTTATTTTCTGCCTAAAACACTAATACGCTTTAGTTTGCTCAAGATCTGGGAAAAACCTTAAAGACTAAGAATTAAGACTGATTGAGATGAACAGCATGAACTGAACTCACGTATGTTGACATTTAGGAGATAAGTTAAGTTACAAGGAGTTGATTATGTAAAACTTAGTTGCTTTTCTCTTAAATTGGATGATAGAGGGGAAGTCTTTAACGTGATTAGGAATACATAATTACATACATACATACATACTTACTTATACATACATATATATATTTATACATGTTTCATTGAATATGACCGCATATTCTGTATTTATTATTTTCTGGTTTAGGGCTTCTATCCCTCTAACTATTTTCTTAGCATCAGGGCTTAATTGGAATAGGAGTTCTCCAAAACTCATTTTCGTACTTTTAAGGTGAAGAAAAGAAGTGATTTACTATAGAGTGTATTACACTTATTTGTATAATTTGCACGACGTTTCGACCCTCCATGGTTCATTCTCAAGTGAACAATCTTACAATACTAGTTGATTTTATACCCGCATTAGGTCAGGTGATAATACAATGAAGGTGAAAAACATGGGGGGATACATAAGGGATAAACATAGGGGCTGCAGAAGGCTTATTGGCCCATACGAGGCATCTCCTATCTAAACACAAAGATTAATCCAGTGTAATTGGCCTGTTATGTTGGACATTGTCTTCTGTGTTGGCATCGATATGTTCTTGTCTTGTCCTTACTCTCAAGACCACACACACACACACACACACACACAGGCGTACAGTCCAACATGTCGATGTTTGCGGATGACGCAAAGTTGATGAGAAGAGTTGTGACAGATGAGGATTGCAGGATCCTCCAAGAGGACCTGAACAGGTTGCAGAGATGGTCAGAGAAATGGCTACTGGAATTCAACACGAGCAAATGTAAAGTTATGGAAATGGGACTAGGAGATAGGAGACCAAAGGGACAGTACACAATGAAGGGGAACAGCCTACCTGTAACGACGCGTGAAAGAGACCTGGGGGTGGACGTAACACCTAATCTATCTCCTGAGGCACATATAAATAGGATAACGACAGCAGCGTACTCTACACTGGCAAAAGTTAGAACATCATTCAGAAACCTAAGTAAGGAGGCATTTAGGGCGCTTTACACTGCCTACGGACCCCATACCCATATTGTGGGAGGTAGTGGACCCCATACCCATCCTGTGGGTGGTAGTGGACCCCATACCTATCCTGCGGGTGGTAGTGGACCCCATACCCATTTTGTTGTTGGTAGTGGACCCCATACCCATTTTGTTGTTGGTAGTGGACCCCATTCCCCTCCTGCGGGTGGTAGTGGACCCCATACCCATCTTGTATGGGGAAATGGACCCCATACCCATATTGTGGGTGGTAGTAGACCCCATACCCATCCTGCGGGTGGTAGTGAACTCCATACCCATCTTGTAGGTGGTAGTGGACCCCATACCCATCTTGTGGGGGGGTAGTGGACCCCATTCCCATCCTGTGGGTGGTAGTTGACTCCGGACCACACACACGTCATTTGGGTTGACCCCACACCCATCCTGTGGGTGGTAGTGGACCCCGGACCCCACACACGTCATTTGGATGGTAGTGGACCCCATACCTATCCTGAGGGTCGTAGAGGACCCCATACCCATCTTGTGGGTGGTAGAGTACCCAATATACTCATCCTGTTGATGGCAGTGGACCCCATACCCATCCTGTGGGTGGTGGTGGACCCCATACCTATCCTGCGGGTGGTAGTGGACCCCATACCCATTTTGTTGTTGGTAGTGGACCCCATTTCCCTCCTGCGGGTGGTAGTGGACCCCATACCCATCTTGTATGGGGAAATGGACCCCATACCCATATTGTGGGTGGTAGTAGACCCCATACCCATCCTGCGGGTGGTAGTGAACTCCATACCCATCTTGTAGGTGGTAGTGGACCCCATACCCATCTTGAGGGGAGGTAGTGGACCCCATTCCCATCCTGTGGGTGGTAGATGACTCCGGACCCCACACACGTCATTTGGGTTGACCCCACACCCATCCTGTGGGTGGTAGTGGACCCCGGACCCCACACACGTCATTTGGATGGTAGTTGACCCCATACCTATCCTGAGGGTCGTAGAGGACCCCATACCCATCTTGTGGGTGGTAGAGTAGTTGTTACAACGCCAAAGTAGGGTTAGACATGTGGTTAATAATTGTGTGAAATGTCGGAAGTTCAAGATCACTTACAGAGAACAGCAGTAGTCTGTAATATATGAAAAACCTTGGACACTATTGTGGAGGAGACTATATAACTGTGGCCGACGTCTACAAATGAGTGTAGGAACACCTTTGTCCCCTTTGGCTGACGTTAAAGACATTACCTATGGACTGGCACATGAAAATTCTCAGCAGAATAGTTACATATTGAATACATACTTTCACTTGAAAAACTATTATTAATCTTATGTTGAACTTTTATAATAATTTGTGTAAGAAATAACAACAATTAAGATTATCACAGACCTTTTGTTAGACGACAATAACCGGATGATGTTTGATGTACCACTAGCGCTAAACTGGCTGTTAAACCAAGGGCTATTTGCTGCTTGTTTTACCAAAACTTTATGGCTCACTGGTTTACCAAAAGCTGTAGGCTGGAGAGCTGCTAAGGATAGTTTGTCTCTAATTACTTATCACTGCACACCAGGCCACACTCTCAATGTAACCAACTGTCACACTCAGGACAAGGCCCTGTAGTCACACTATGGTCAGTACCTTCAGGACACCAGGTACAGTCTTCACAACAGATAAAATCAATGAATGCTGGTAAAACCCAATGGAAGACACTTCACTACACACGAGAACTGTTAACAGTACACTACTCACAACTACACTGGCGTCAACGGTGACACCAAATAAGGGCAAACAAGTCACCGCTACGCAGTATCCATATCGAGGCGGACGGAACGTTGAGCGACAAAAAGCGATACCAGTGACAAAAATGTGACTTTCCTTTCTAGATTATCTTCCACACTAATAGCACAGATGTGTGGTCTGTGCTCTCTGCTATGTTACTGGTGATATTTATCACACATTACCAGTCTTTGTGTACTCTGTGCTCCCTTTATGTTACTGGTGATATCTATCACACACTACTGGGCCAGCTGTGGAGATATCTATCACACACTACTGGGCCAGCTGTGGTGATATCTATCACACACTACTGGGCCAGCTGTGGAGATATCTATCACATACTACTGGGCCAGCTGTGGAGATATCTATCACACACTACTGGGCCAGCTGTGGAGATATCTATTATACACTACTGGGCCAGCTGTGGAGATATCTATCACACACCACTGGGCCAGCTGTGTGTGCTCTGTGCTCCCTCTCTGTTAGTGCAACCCGCTCTCGCTATAACATAGTATCACTGTGGCCAAAGGCTCATAGTTCCTAAGCTGCTAATGTTTATACTTTATCTGTGGTAGATTTCCAATAATTTCCCTATCACCAGGCACCAACCCTTCCTCACGCACCATAGTCTGTCTCATAGTACCCGTCACATCACTGTAGAGAGCATAAGGGTCCGTTTGCTCCAATTTTAAATGATAATTGTATTTTTACAGTGAAATTTCTGATGTGAAATTTACGTACTATTTTTCATGTTATTCAAGTATTATGGATACACTACATCCAATTGAAGTAAATTATAATAAGCACTATAAATTATTACATGTAATTGTGGGGTTCTCAGAAATAATTTTAATATATAATAGTATGTGCTTTGAAAATCTAGAGAGAGTGAATTGCAGGAACGTCATTAAAAAACGATGTTAAGTTGAAATGTCTATGGGGGTTACACTAATGAAAACCGGATAGATCTAGTGTCCACAAAAAATCACAGGATGTTTATGGACTCCACTGTGAGAGTTTGATTACTTGTGAGTTGGAATAAAATGAAATTGGTATAAGGAATTGAGCTCGGAAAATTTCTAAGAATTTTCTATATTCTTTAACCTTTATTCCTGTCGTGATATTCAATTAGGTCGCCTGAGGAAGGACTTGCTTAGCTAACACACCAGTGTAGTAAGCAGCTCATTCCTCACATTGGGACCAGGTATGAACTTTTGACTAGGCGCGAGCAAACGCCGAGACCCCAATGAAAATTGAAATCCCCTCCACTTGGGCCGACGACCTTCGCCATTCGCCGAAGCGAATCTAGCGAGTAGGTCACGGGCTCTCACAACAATAATTTATTGTTGTGTGGTGCCGTATATTTGATCCAAAGCTCAGAATCAGTCTCAATTTTATTAGTCGAGTGTGAAGAACACTTGCATAACAATAATAATGTGTGGGGTGTAACGAAAAGACAGTGTTAACCATAACAACTTAGTTTATTCAATAAAGTACTAACTACTACAACAAAACAAAAAGAAATGTCAATGACGTTACTCGAAATCCTTCCTGTGACACTATCAATGACAGCTAGACACCAGCCCCCTCGGACTGCATAATGAACTAACTCGAACATAAGCGTGACCACAGAGGAATCAACAAGAAACAAGAACTAACAGATCTATAATCACAATTACAACAAATGACACAGTAGGTTCTGAAACACGTAACCAGTAACCTCCTAACTGTTCTACGCCTCAGTGCAGTCTACACCTGCAATGGCGGTTGCAATGCAATCAAATCAGTAGTCTTTCAATGACAACAATAACTAATGGGTTCACTGGCAACTCCAGCAACCCTTCCTCAAATTAATCCTTATGTTAACACTCCGTCCCACGGACGATCAACAATCAATAACAATTGATTTACGTTAACAACACAATAACATTTACGTTAAATTAATAACTCTTACAACTGTCACTAGTAAAGCGGAAATTACACAACACTCTACCCGTCGAGCATTCAGTGAGAAAATCCCATTAATCCCTGTACTACCAGACAGCTGATTAATCTCTTTACTAGTTACGTTAATTTACGTTAATCGGTTACTAATCACTCAGCGATGGTAAACTCTGATTTACAATGTCCAAAGTGCTAAGAGAACGGTGTGATTACCTTTAGAGTAATTAATTACTATCCTCAAGATCAATAATTAAACAATTAAAATACGCAACCTTTCACACTGGCTCAGCAATTTACATTAAGGTATGAATTCCGTCTGAGCCTTCCATACTCAGACCAATTCAGGTGGCTAATAACAGTAATTAGCACCACGTTTACGTTATTCTAAAATGACGTTACTCCTCCCACGAGTCAATCAAGTGCCGGTACATCCGGGCAGATAAATAACGACGTTACGTTAATGGAACAATGGAGCCTTCGTGTGAGTCGATCAAACAAGGATCGAGGTTAATTACTTTGACTTCCTGAAACACGTCAATTACCCGGCCCACTGACCGTTAATTACGACAGACAATACTCTAATTCTTATCCGGCTGATAACTAGGCTCCTTGAGACTACCGTAGCTGCTTGCAGGAAAGTAAATTAACCCAAACGTATTCTACGTTACTCAAATTGTCAAAGAACAAATTCTCTTAAAGCAATGGGCGTTCCCTTGGTTACGTTATATTAATTGCCTCGCAATCACCTAACTGAATACTGGACTTCGATGTCCTACCAAATAACAGGAGAATATATGTGTACCCAAGTACTCGTCTACAGCCGAGTTCACCCACGACAATGACAAATCACACTAACAAATCACAGTGATTTACGTTACAATCCGGTTGCAATGACAATACTGAAGAACCTAGTAAAATAACATACAGGACATGAACCCTCTAGAACACTGCCCCACAATGGCTTTACTGAACTGCAATCACATACGGTGATGCTCAACACTAGCAACAATCACCATCAAATAAGAACCCCTCTGCAATTACACACACGGCAAGTACTCTAATTTCCAAGTATTAGAATACTGCACACACTTACTTACTTACTTACTGTTGCAAATGACCCCAGTGCTCTCAATAACCCCTAGAACATAGGTCCCAAATTTGCAATCACCACACAGTAAATAACACAATAACACTGGGCACCATGACACTACGATTATATATATATATATATATATATATATATATATATATATATATATATATATATATATATATATATATATATATATATATATATATATATATATATATATATATATAATTACTGCTGATACATGTAGCCTACAGCTATCAAACGTTATTGGGAACACTAAGGAGATCTCACACTCCTTAAATCACATGGGTGAGTGATTTATCGATCACGCATGCCGATAAACACTCTCGAGAGTTACGTTACTCGACAGAGCGATGGCGGTCTCTCCAGACAGCCTTGTCACTCACCAAATTCTACCAAAATTACTTTAATACTGCAACCACAATGCATATATATATAAATCACACTTGTCACGGCCCTGGGAACAATACAAGAAATTAAGACCACACTGTGGTACACTACACAATAATCATTGCCAGGAATCACTGACGTTACACACATACCTGAGCGCTCAGTTTTGGTATTCCACACCTGCAAGACTACACATGAAAATGATATCACTCCGTCCCACACACGATCAAAAATTATTTAATTACCACAATGGAATAATATAATTATTACATGGACAACCTCACAGTAATTGGCTAATCTATGTATACTCTGTTCCCGTGTGTACCCACACACACACACACTCTGTACGTCTGTGTACACAAGACGTAAGTCCCTCTGGACTGACAAGATGACAATAAAGGGTGATTATCTCCTCGTCCACACTTCACTTCACCTCACAGGTGCTGCTTGACAATGTGACGGAACACTTGACCTCAAATTCAAGCTTTTAGAGACCAACTGATCACCAGAAATACACACATAGGTACTTACTCATTCATACTGCCGGCTTACACACCATTCCCATACATCAGGCACCCCGCTACGGGTGGCTGGCTCGCTCACGGCAGTAGTAGGTGATGTAGGCGGTGATAGTACCTCACGTGGTATTTTACGTACAATTGGCGCGCACACGAACCCCTCCCACTTACAACACGGCTCGGTTCGCACCCTCAATCCACCAGTGAAGTGAAGCGTTGTGTGCGTTACCCAGGTAACGCACACAACGATAGCGTCTTACACAAACATGGGAAATCTACGAGGAGAGACTACGGGAAATAAACCTCACTTCGCTGGAAGACAGAAGAGTTAGGGGGGGACATGATCACCACATTCAAGATTCTGAAGGGAATTGATAGAGTAGATAAAGACAGTCTATTTAAAACAAGGGGAACACGCACAAGGGGACACAGGTGGAAACTGAGTGCCCAAATGAGCCACAGAGATATTAGAAAGAACTTTTTTAGTGTCAGAGTGGTTGACAAATGGAATGCATTAGGAAGTGATGTGGTGGAGGCTGACTCCATACACAGTTTCAAAGGAAGATATGATAGAGCCCAGTAGGCCCAGGAATCTGTACACCAGTTGATTGACAGTTGAGAGGCGGGACCAAAGAGCCAAAGCTCAACCCCTGCAAGCACAATTAGGTGAGCACACAAACACACACACACACCTACGAACTCATACAAGCACGTACACACACACACACACACACAAACAAGCACGCACATGCACGGACAAGCACACGCACGCACACACACACACACAGGGGGGCCTCGTAGCCTAGTGGATAGCGTGCAGGACTCGTAATTCTGTGGCGCGGGTTCGATTCCCGCACGAGGCAGAAACAAATGGGCAAAGTTACTTTCACCCTGAATGCCCCTGTTACCTAGCAGTAAATAGGTACCTGGGAGTTAGTCAGCTGTCATGGGCTGCTTCCTGGGGTGTGTGTGTGTGTGTGTGTGTGGTGTGGAAAAAAAAAAAAAGTAGTTAGTAAACAGTTGATTGACAGTTGAGAGGTGGGCCGAAAGAGCAAAGCTCAACCCCCGTAAAAACACAACTAGTAAACACAACTAGTAAGCACACACAGACACACAGATAATAGAAAGAACTTTTTTAGTGTCAGAGTGGTTGACAAATGGAATGCATTAGGAAGTAATGTGGTGGAGGCTTACTCCATACACAGTTTCAAGTGTAAATATGATAGAGCCCAATAGGCTCAGGAATCTGTACACCTGTTGATTGACGGTTGAGAAGCGGGACCAAAGAACCAGAGCTCAACCCCCGCAAACACAACTAGGTGAGTACAACTAGGTGAGTACATGGAGCCCAGTAAACTCAGGAATCTGTACACCAGTTGATTGACAGTTGAGAGGCGGGACCAAAGAGCCAAAAAGCTCAACCCCCGCAAGCACAATTAGGTGAGCACACATACACACACACACAAACGAACTCATATACAAGCACGTACACACACACACACACACACAAACAAGCACGAACATGCACGGACAAGCACACGCACGCACACGCACACACACACACACACACACACACACACACACACACACACACACACACACACACACACACACACACACACACACACACACACACACACACACACACAAAGATAATAGAAAGAACTTTTTTAGTGTCAGAGTGGTTGACAAATGGAATGCATTAGGAAGTAATGTGGTGGAGGCTTACTCCATACACAGTTTCAAGTATATATATGATAGAGCCCAATAGGCTCAGGAATCTGTACACCTGTTGATTGACGGTTGAGAGGCGGGACCAAAGAGCCAGAGCTCAACCCCCACAAGCACAACTAGGTGAGTACAACTAGGTGAGTACACACACACACACACACACACACACACAGACACACAGACACACACACACACACACACACACACACACACACACACACACACACACACACACACACACACACACACACAGGTAGTAGGATGGCGGTCAGTGAACAAGGGTAGGACGTGCAGTCCGCGAATTACTTCAATATTCTCGGGATATTTACGTACCAGCGAGCCCAAAACATAGTTTTTGGTCATATGAAAGGTACAGCAACGCAGTGATAACGCAACATAGTGAATTCTTATAACGTTTGATAAGAAAAAAAATTGAAAAAGAACGAGATTGTGGCAAGACGGTGGCACCAGAGGCCGCGAAGGGAAGAGTTTGGACCATCACGTGGGAGGACCTCTGGCGGGGACGTCAACAACAATATCGGACATCGCTTCATAAATCACCTAATTGTGCGGTGGGATGCTTACTCGGAGGTGAGTGCCTCTCAAAGTCAATCATATAAGGTGTACAGTGTTTTTTTATATAGTAATTAGCTTTGAACATAAGTTAATTAAAATACGAAAAAGTAGCTCAAGAGCCTCAGCTTGGTACTAGCTTCTCACACCTGTGTGTTACATTACACCACCACTGACTAGACCTAGCCCCCCCCCTCCTCCTCACCACAACAAGCCAGTGTAAACACACACACACACACATGCACGCACGCACACACTGGTGACCGCTCACCCTCACTCACCCACCCTCACCCCTCACGTTCCCACGCCTTACACTGCCCCAAGACACCCCTCTACCCCTCCCCCTATACACAAACACCCCCGCACTCAACACACACACACACACACACACACACACACACACACACACACACACACACACACACACACACACACACACACACACACACACACACACACGCACGCGCGAGCGCACACACACACACACGCACACACGCACACGCACACACACACACAACCTCTCTCTGTACCCTCCCGCACTAATCCCCCCCCCCCCCACACACCCTCTCCATCCCCCTCCCTCACTTCCACCTCTCCCCATATACTCACACACCTCCTCTCTCTCTCCCCCCTCTCTCTCTCTCTCTCCCCCCCCCCCCTCTCTCTCTCTCTCTCTCTCTCTCTCTCTCTCTCTCTCTCTCTCTCTCTCTCTCTCTCTCTCTCTCTCTCTCTGTCTCTCTCTCTCTCTCTCTCTCTCTCTCTCTCTCTCTCTCTCTCTCTCTCTCTCTCTCTCTCTCTCTCTCTCTCTCTCTCTCTCTCTCTCTCTCTCTCTCTCTCTCTCTCTCTTTCTCTCTCTCTCTCTCTCTCTCACACACACTCATAGGGAAATCATGGAAGGGAGACGAACTCTGACTGCCAAACGCAGGACATTCACAACTGGAACAAACACAGAGGATGGGATGGAACAGGAAGCCTGGATGAAGGAAGTACTCCAGCAAATGCAGAATGAATTCAGTGAAGGACTGAGGGTAATGAGGGAGACAGTAGCCAACCTGCAAGATGATTTAAGGGCAGCAAAGGAGGAGATAAAATACCTAAAGGAGACTCTTCGACAATACCAGGCACAAACCGTACCCCAGGGAGATGGGAATGCTACTGTGGAGGGGACCACCACAACCCAGATCTCATTTGCTGAAATGCTTAAAAAGAGCCCTGAAGCTAGGTCTGCGGTTAAGGAAGTTGCCATGGAAGTGGCTTCCTCTCAGGAAGCAGCTAGATGTACTAGCCGGCTGATAGAGAGAAATAGAGCAGTAGTAGTAGCAGGCATTAAAGAACAAACAGGGACCAGACCAAAGGAGCGGAGAGACAAGGACAAAAACATGATTAAAGAGATCCTTAAAGAGGTAAGGATGGAGGGAGCTGAGCGAAAAATTGAAAAGGTTTTCAGGCTTGGAAAGTACAACAAGGACAGAGACCGAATGATAAAGGTGGTTTTCATGAGCGAAATCGCGAAAGAGGAACTGCTAGCAAGGAAGTGTTGTCTGAAAGGTGTAGAGAAGTTCAAGAAAATATTCCTGCAGAGGGATATGACAAGGGAAGAGAGAATACGGACAGCAGACGCGAGGAAGGAGCACAGGGAGAGAGAAGGAAATCAGAGTACCACAACCCAGAATCCTACAATCCCAGAGGGAAGTGGAGAACCTTCCTCAAACAGTGCAACAGCCACAGGGATTGGGGCACCACCCCCACATTCTACCCAACAGACACCCAACCTGCCCCATCCCCTGTCAGCCCCCCACTAAGTACCCACCTAGAGCACCCTCCCCCCACCCACCCCCCTCCCCCCACTCACCCCCCTTCTCCCCCTTACCCCTCTCCCCAGAACCTCCCTTCTCCCACATGCCTTCCCGTCTCTCCCACCCCCATTCCCTCATTTCCCCCCCTCCCCCCTAAGCCCCCCACTCTCCTCCACCCCACCTAAGTCTTCCCCTCTCCCCCACTCCCCTAAACCCTCCCCTCTTCCTCACCCACCTCAGCCCTCCCTTTTCCCCCACGCCCCCCAAGCCCTCCACCCTTTTCTCTCCCCCCAAGCCCCCCCATCTCCCCTATCCCCCACAGCCTCTCCTCCCCCCATGCTTCCCCAACCCTCCCTCTCTTACCCACCCCCTCTTATCCACCCCCTGTACCCTCCCCCTCTTATCCACCCCCTGTACCCTCCCCCTCTTATCCACCCCCTGTACCCTCCCCCTCTTATCCACCCCCTGTACCCTCCCCCTCTTATCCACCCCCTGTACCCTCCCCCTCTTATCCACCCCCTGTACCCTCCCCCTCTTATCCACCCCCTGTACCCTCCCCCTCTTATCCACCCCCTGTACCCTCCCCCTCTCCCCCACCACCCCAAGCCCTCCCTCCTCCACCAATCCCCCTGTGCCAGGTCCCCCCAGCTCCCACTCACCCCAGATCCCAAAGGTCCCCCCCAGAAAAGAAGCAGAAGAGAGTCAGTTTCAGGCTGATGTACTCGAACATAGATGGGATCACAAGCAAGACATGTGAACTAAGGGAAAGAGCACAAGAAGTTAACCCAGATGTAATCGGACTCACTGAAACAAAACTCTCTGGAATCATAACGAATGCCGTGTTTCCCCAGGAGTATACAGTAATAAGGAAAGAGAGGGAAGGTAGGGGAGGAGGCGGAGTGGCCCTACTCATGAGAAGGGAATGGAGTTTTAAGGAGATGGCCATCGCGGGCTGTGAGGAGTTCAGAGACTACATAGCAGGCACCATAACAATGGGAGGACCAAGAATAGTAGTAGCAGTAATATACAACCCTCCACCAAATGACAGGAGACCCAGTCAAGAGTATGAAAACAACAACAAGGCAGTTAACACTATAATTGAGAGGGCATCCTCTGCTGCCTGTAGAAATAGATCCCACCTGCTCATCATGGGCGACTTCAATCACGGAAAGATTGACTGGGAGAACAAGGAACCGCATGGAGGCGAGGATACGTGGAGAGCCAAACTATTGGAGGTGGTGACAAGCAACTTTTTAACCCAGCATGTCGGAGAACCCACAAGGATGAGAAGCAATGACGAACCAGCGAGACTCGACCTAGTCTTCACTCTGAACGACTCCGACATAAGAGAAATCGGTTTTGAGGACCCAGTAGGAATGAGCGACCATAGTGTACTGGTGTTTGAGTACTTGATTGAAGAAGGGTTATTGAACTCGAGAAGGGATACCGAAACCAAAAGGTTAGCATACCGAAAAGGAAACTATGAGGGGATAAGAAAATTCCTAACAGATATAGCATGGGAAACAGAGCTCAGGGGAAAGACGGCCCAAGATATGATGGATTACATCACGCAGAAGTGCAAGGACGCAGCAAACAAGTTTGTCCCAGTCCAAAAGGAAAACAGAGAAATGAAGATGAGAAACCCATGGTTTAATCAAAGATGTAGGCTAGCTAAGCAGCAAAGTAAAAGGGCATGGAGAAACTATAGGAATAACAGGACACTGGAGAGCAGAGAAAGATACCAGAATGCCAGGAATGAATATGTCAGGATGAGAAGAGAGGCAGAAAGACAATACGAAAATGACATCGCAAGCAAGGCAAAGACTCAGCCTAAATTGTTGCATAGCCACATTAGGAGAAAAACAACAGTAAAGGAACAGGTTATGAGATTAAGGATAGGGGCGGAAGGATTCACTACAAATGACAAGGAAGTGTGTGAGGAATTGAATAAGAAATTCCAGGAGGTCTTCACCTTAGAGCAAAGAGAAATTCCAGAGGTAAGTGAGGGAATAGCTAACCAGGAACCACTGGAAGAGTTTGAGATTATCAGTGGGGAAGTAAAGAAGTGTTTACTAGAGTTGGACGTGACGAAGGCTATAGGCCCAGATGGAATCTCCCCTTGGGTTCTAAAGGAAGGAGCAAGAGAACTGAGCCTACCACTCTCCATAGTGTATAACAAATCACTGGCAACAGGGGAACTGCCAGATATTTGGAAAGCAGCTAACGTAGTCCCGATATACAAGAAAGGGGATAGACAGGAGGCACTGAACTACAGGCCAGTGTCCCTAACCTGCATACCATGCAAGCTGATGGAGAAGATTGTGCGAAAAAAACTAGTGGAGCATCTGGAGCGAAGGAACTTTGTAACACAGCATCAACATGGGTTCAGGGATGGCAGGTCCTGCCTCACAGGGTTACTTGAATTCTACGACCAGGCAACAAAAATAAGGCAAGAAAGAGAAGGGTGGGCAGACTGCATATTTTTGGATTGTCAGAAAGCCTTTGATACAGTGCCACACAAGAGGCTAGTGCGAAAGTTGGAGATGCAGGCTGGAGTGAGAGGGAAGGTACTCCGGTGGATAGAGGAGTACCTAAGCAACAGGAGACAACGAGTCTGTGTGAGGGGTGAGGTCTCAGATTGGCGAGACGTCACAAGTGGAGTCCCGCAGGGGTCAGTCCTTGGACCTATACTGTT
>NC_091158.1:42282106-42385030 GCF_040958095.1 Procambarus clarkii
AGAAAGACAATACGAAAATGACATCGCAAGCAAGGCAAAGACTCAGCCTAAATTGTTGCATAGCCACACTAGGAGAAAAACAACAGTAAAGGAACAGGTTATGAGATTAAGGATAGGGGCGGAAGGATTCACTACAAATGACAAGGAAGTGTGTGAGGAATTGAATAAGAAATTCCAGGAGGTCTTCACCTTAGAACAAGGAGAAATTCCAGAGGTAAGTGAGGGAATAGCTAACCAGGAACCACTGGAAGAGTTTGAGATTACCAGTGGGGAAGTAAGGAAGTGTTTACTAGAGTTGGACGTGACGAAGGCTATAGGCCCAGATGGAATCTCCCCTTGGGTTCTAAAGGAAGGAGCAAGAGAACTGAGCCTACCACTCTCCATAGTGTATAACAAATCACTGGCAACAGGGGAACTGCCAGATATTTGGAAAGCAGCTAACGTAGTCCCGATATACAAGAAAGGGGATAGACAGGAGGCACTGAACTACAGGCCAGTGTCCCTAACCTGCATACCATGCAAGCTGATGGAGAAGATTGTGCGAAAAAAACTAGTGGAGCATCTGGAGCGAAGGAACTTTGTAACACAGCATCAACATGGGTTCAGGGATGGCAGGTCCTGCCTCACAGGGTTACTTGAATTCTACGACCAGGCAACAAAAATAAGGCAAGAAAGAGAAGGGTGGGCAGACTGCATATTTTTGGATTGTCAGAAAGCCTTTGATACAGTACCACACAAGAGGCTAGTGCGAAAGTTGGAGATGCAGGCTGGGGTGAGAGGGAGGGTACTCCGGTGGATAGAGGAATACCTAAGCAACAGGAGACAACGAGTCTGTGTGAGGGGTGAGGCCTCAGATTGGCGAGACGTCACAAGTGGAGTCCCGCAGGGGTCAGTCCTTGGACCTATACTGTTTCTGGTATATGTAAATGATCTCCCAGAGGGTATAGATTCGTTCCTCTCAATGTTTGCCGACGATGCAAAAATTATGAGGAGGATTGAAACAGAGGATGATAGTAGGAGGCTACAAGATGACCTGGATAGACTGAGTGAATGGTCCAACAAATGGCTGTTGAAGTTCAACCCGAGTAAATGCAAAGTAATGAAACTAGGCAGTGGAAACAGGAGGCCAGGCACAGGATACAGAATAGGAGATGAAGTACTTAATGAAACAGACAGAGAGAAAGATCTAGGAGTTGATATCACACCAAACCTGTCTCCTGAAGCCCACATAAAGAGAATAACGTCTGCGGCATATGCGAGGCTGGCTAACATCAGAACGGCGTTCAGGAACCTGTGTAAGGAATCATTCAGAATCTTGTACACCACATATGTAAGACCAATCCTGGAGTATGCGGCCCCAGCATGGAGCCCGTACCTTGTCAAGCACAAGACGAAGCTGGAAAAAGTCCAAAGGTATGCTACTAGACTAGTCCCAGAACTAAGAGGCATGAGTTATGAGGAAAGGCTGCGGGAAATGCACCTCACGACACTGGAAGACAGAAGAGTAAGGGGGGACATGATCACAACCTACAAAATCCTCAGGGGAATCGACCGGGTAAACAAGGATGAACTATTCAACACTGGTGGGACGCGAACAAGGGGACACAGGTGGAAGCTGAGTACCCAAATGAGCCACAGAGACGTTAGAAAGAACTTTTTCAGTGTCAGAGTAGTTAGTAAATGGAATGCATTAGGAAGTGATGTGGTGGAGGCTGACTCCATACACAGTTTCAAATGTAGATATGATAGAGCCCAATAGGCTCAGGAATCTGTACACCAGTTGATTGACGGTTGAGAGGCGGGACCAAAGAGCCAGAGCTCAACCCCCGCAAGCACAATTAGGTGAGTACAATTAGGTGAGTACACACACACACACACACACACACACACACACGTTCACACACTGTTCAAGCTCGAGAGGCAGGCGGGGGTGGGGGGAAAGGTCCTAGCATGGATAAGGAACTACCTAACAGGAAGGAGCCAAAGAGTTACGGTAAGGGGCGAGAAGTCGGACTGGCGAACAGTAACAAGTGGAGTATCACAAGGATCGGTGCTGGGACCAATTCTATTTCTTGTATATGTTAACGACATGTTTACAGGCGTAGAGTCCTACATGTCGATGTTTGCGGATGACGCAAAGTTGATGAGAAAAGTTGTGACAGATGAGGATTGCAGGATCCTCCAAGAGGACCTGAACAGGTTGCAGAGATGGTCAGAGAAATGGCTACTGGAATTCAACACGAGCAAATGTAAAGTTATGGAAATGGGACTAGAAGATAGGAGACCAAAGGGACAGTACACAATGAAGGGGAACTGCCTACCTATAACGTTTCGAGAAAGAGACCCGGGAGTGGATGTGACACCTAATCTAACTCCTGAGGCACATATAAATAGGATAACGACAGCAGCGTACTCTACACTGGCAAAAGTTAGAACATCATTCAGAAACCAAAGTAAAGAGGCATTTAGGGCGCTTTACACTCCCTACGTGAGGCCAGTCTTAGAGTATGCCGCCTCATCATGTGCAACGAGACTCGTCCCAGAGCTACGAGGGATGGGGTATGAGGAGCGCCTGAGGGAACTGTGCCTTACGACACTAGAAAGAAGAAGGGAGAGGGGGGACATGATAGGAACGTATAAGATACTCAGAGGGATTGACAGAGTGGACGTAGACGAAATGTTCACACGGAATAGTAACAGAACGAGGGGACATGGATGGAAGCTTGAATCTCAGATGAGTCACAGAGATGTTAGGAAGTTTTCTTTTAGCGTGAGAGTTGTGGGAAAATGGAATGCACTTCAGGAACAGGTTGTGGAATCAAATACTATTCATAATTTTAAAACCAGCTATGATAGGGAAATGGGACAGGAGTCATTGCTGTAAACAACCGATGCTCGAAAGGCGGGATCCAGGAGTCAATGCTCGATCCTGCAGACACAACTAGGTGAGTACAACTAGGTGAGTACACACGCGCGCGTGCACACACACACACACACACACACACATGGGGGCCTCGTAGCCTGGTGGATAGCGCGCAGGACTCGTAATTCTGTGGCGCGGGTTCGATTCCCGCACGAGGCAGAAACAAATGGGCAAAGTTTCTTTCACCCTAAGTGCCCCTGTTACCTAGCAGTAAATAGGTACCTGGGAGTTAGTCAGCTGTCACGGGCTGCTTCCTGGGGTGTGTGTGTGTGGTGTGGGGAAAAAAAAATAGTAGTAGTTAGTAAACAGTTGATTGACAGTTGAGAGGCGGGCCGAAGCTCAACCCCCGCAAAAACACAACTAGTAAAAACACACACAATCACAAACAGGATTTGACACCCTGGCGAGAAGCGACCATTCTTATCTCCCCCTGCTAGCTAACACTTCCCTCTCTCTCGCCCTCCTCTCCCCCTCTCTCTCATTAGTTCCCCCTCTCTCTCCTTCTCCCTCTAACTCTCTCCCTGTCAACCACTCCCTCCCCCTCTCTCTCATTAGTTCCCCCTCTCTCTCCCTCTCCCTCTAACTCTCTCCCTCTCAACCACTCCCTTCCCTTTCTCTCATTAGTTCCCCCTCTCTCTCCCTCTCCCTCTCAACCACTCCCTTCCTCTCTCTCACTCACACTTGTGTCCCCCATCTCTCTCTCTCTCTCTCTCTCTCTCTCTCTCTCTCTCTCTCTCTCTCTCTCTCTCTCTCTCTCTCTCTCTCTCTCTCTCTCTCTCTCTCTCTCTCTCTCTCTCTCTCTCTCTCTCTCTCTCTCTCTCTCTCTCTCTCTCTCTCTCTCTCTCTCTCTCTCCCCTCTTCTCTCTCCCCCCTTCTTTCTCCCCCCTTCCCTCCCCCTCCTCTTCTATCATCTCTTTCCCCCCTTCTCTCCCCCTCCTTCTCTATCATCTCTCTCCCTTCTTCTATCTCATCTCTCTCTCTCTCCCCACTTCTCTCTTTTCTCTCTCCTCACCTTCTCACTCATCTCTCTCCCCCCCTTCTCTCTCATCTCTCTCCCCCCTTCTCTCTCATCTCTCTCCCCCCTTCTCTCTTATCTCTCTCATCTCTCTCCCCCCTTCTTTCTCATCTCTCTCCCCCCCTTCTCTCTCATCCCCCCCTTCTCTCTCATCCCTCTCCCCCCTTTCTCTCTTATCTCTCTCCCCACCCCCCCCTTCTCTCTCATCTCTCTCAACTATCTCCCACCTCAATCTCTCTCATAGGGAGAGAACATGTCAGGGAGACTAACTCGGGGAAGCAGCCACAGGAAGACAGACATGGGAGGGACAAACTCAGAGGGTGGGGTGGAACAGGAAGCCTGGATTAAGGGAATATTCCAGGAAATGTGGGATTAATTCAGTGAAGGACTGAGGGTAATGAGGGAGACTGCAACCAACCTGCAGGATGAACTAAGGGCAGCAAAGGAGGAGATAAGAAGCCTGAAGGAGACTCCCTCCCCAATATAAGACACAAACCGTGCCTCAGGGAGATGGGAATGCTACTGTTGAGGGGAATTCTTCACCACAACCCTCTTTTGCAAATCTACTTTAAAAGAGCCCTGAAGCTAGGTCTGCAGTTAGGGAAGTTACCATGGAAGTGGCTTCTCAGGAAGCAGCTTAATGTACTAACCAGCTGATAGAGCAGAAAAGAGCAGTAGTAATAGTAGGCATTAAGGAGCAAACAGGGAATGGTCCAGTGGACAGGAGAGACAAGGACAAAAAGGAAGTTAATGAGATCCTTAAAGGACTAAAGATGGAGAGGGCTGACCAAAATATCAAAAAGATTTTCAGGATCAGACGGTACAACAAGGACAGAGACTGACTGATAAAGATGGTATTCACAAGCGAGAGACTTGTTAGCAAGGAAGAGTGGACTACCAAATGTACAGAAGTTCAAAAAAGTATTCGTACAGAGGGATATGACATGGGACGGGAGAAGGAAGGCAGCAGCCGCGAGGAGGGAGCGCAGGGAGAGAGAAAGGAATCAGGGAGCCACAACCCGAGCCCTACAATAACAGAGGGGAGCGGGGAACCCTCCACAAGCAGCTCAACAGACACAGTAAGAGAAGCACCTCCCCCATCGTCCACCCAATTGATGCCCTACCTGTCCCAACCTTTGGTGCCCAAGGTGCCCACTTTGGGTACCCTCCCCCTCCCCAAGAACTCCCGTCTCCCCCACCCCACCAGGCCTTCCCTAATCCCCCAAGCTCTCCCTTCTCCCCGACCCCCAAGCCCTCCATTCCCCCCCTCCCCCAAACTCTCCAGTATCCCCCGCCCGCTTGAGCCCTTCCTTCTCCCCCACTCTCCTAAACCCTTCCTTCTTCCCCTCTCTCCCTCAGTCCTCCCTTCTTCCTCAACCCCCTCAGCACTCCCTTTCCCCTAACCTCACCCCGCAAGCCCTCCTCCCTGTTATACACCCCCAAGCCCCCCCATTTCCCCCCATCCCTCCAAACCCTCCCTCCTCCCACACTCCCCAAAGCCTCTCCCTCTCACCCACTCCTCCAAGCCTTCCCCTCTCACCCACCTCCCCCAAGCCTCCTCACCTTCAAGCCTCTCCCTCTCACTTACTCCTCCAAGCCTTCCCCTCTCACCCACCTCCCCCAAGCCTCCGCCGCCTCCTCACCTTCAAGCCTCCGCCGCCTCCTCACCTTCAAGCCTCCCCCACCTCTCCACCCCCCAAGCTTCTCCTGCCTCCCCACCCCTCAAACCCCACCCCCCTACACCACCCTCCCCGTACTGGATCCTCCCAGCCTCCGCACAAACCTGATCCCCCAGGTCCCCCTTCATAGGTCCTCCCATCCCAGTCCCTCAATGTTTCACTGCTTCAGGAGAAGCAAAATGATCTGAGAAGGGACAGAAAAGAGTCAGTTTCAGGGAGATGTACTCGAACATAGATAGGATTACAAGCAAGGCAAGTGAAATAAGGGAAAGAGCACAGGAAGTGAACCCAGATATAATCGAACTCACAGAAACAAAACTCTCAGGAATCATAGCGAATGCGGTGTTTCCCCAGGACTAAACTGTAATAAGGAAAGAGGGAGGGAAGGTGAGGAGGTGGAGTGGCCCTACTAATGAAAAAAGAATGGAGTTTCAAGGAGATGGCCATCCTGGGCTGCGAGGGTTTCAGAGACTACACAACAGGCACCATGACAATGGGAGGACCAAAAGCAATATAGTACCTTTGATATATAACCCTCCGCCAAATGACAGAAGATCAAGGCAAGAGTATGACAACAACAACACGGCAGTTAACACTACAATTGAGAAGGCAGCCTCTGCTGCCTGTAGAAATAGATCCCATCTGCTCATCATGGGGAAATTCAATCATGGAAGGATAGACTGGGAGAACAAGGATCCGCATGGAGGAGAGGATACATGGATGGCCAAGCTAATGGAGGTGGCGACAAGAAACTTTCCAAGCCAACATGTCAAGGAGCCCACTAGGATGAGAGGTAATAATGAACCAGCAAGACTCGACCTAGTCTTCACTCTGAACGACTCCGACTTAAGGGGGCATCTTGGTCCAAAAGCTGCAAAAATTAAAACTCGTTGAATTTCAATCAAACTTTTTTGATACGTTCTATATGAAATGTGTTTCATCTGGTCCAAGGTGCAGCATCGTAGCATAAATAGGAAAGGGGAAAAAAATATTGAGGTAGTTGTGAAAATTATGCGAAAATGGTCAAAATCGATTATCAATCAAAAGTGTCAACTGAAATCATAGCTATGACTCTTTGCTATCACAATAGCACATATTAAACAAGTATTATAGTTAGTTTAATTGTAAAAACAATTTAAGAAAAAAAATGTATTTTTTTTTTCAATTTTTTTTTTTCATTTTTTTTTTTCGGGTGATTTGCATCAAACTTACACACCTGACTGTACGTAAGCCTATCTGTAAGGATGCCAATTTTGGAGAAAATTGGTTGATGTCAACCTCAGCCACAGATTTTATAACCTTAGACTTTCTTCTTTTCTTTTTCAATTGACACAAACGTTTACAAAACTGATTCTTTTGTCATTCAATTTACATGAAACTTACACAGTGTATGTGGAGGGCATGTCTCTACATTTGCTTGTTTTCATTTTTCTCTAAGTTCATTTATTGATTTTATAATAGAAATAAACATGCCATATTTGCACAATTTTTTGGGGGAACTTTGAACATTTGTATTAGGAAAACTAAAGATGTTTTGGAAATTCTAAAGCACACAATCCTTTATTATATGCTAATGTGTCAGAAAAGTGTCACAGAATAATTATATCTGAAACGTGTGTTCTGAAGTGTAGACTTGAAAATGTGTAAAAAACGTTGAAAAAAAAATCTCCCTTTCTATTTACGCTGCAGTACTGAAACTTGGGACAATTTCAGCACTTTTCATATACAACTAGTCAAATAATATTGGTTGACATTGAACAACTTTTCCAACACCACCCTAATGCCCCCATAAGGGAAATCGGTTCTGAGGCCCCAGTAGGAATGAGCGACCACAGTACACTGGTGTTTGAGTATGTGGTTGAAGAAGGGTTAATGAACTTGAGGAGCAGCACTGAAAACAAAAGGCTGGCTTTCTGTAAGGGAAACTATGAGGAGCTAAGAAGATTTCTAACAGATATTACATGGGAAACAGAGCTCAGGGGTATGACGGCCCAAGACTACATCAGACTGGACCACATCACGCAGAAGTACAAGGAGGCAGCAAACAAGTTTGTCCCAGTCCAAAAGGAAAACAACGACATGAAGATGAGAAACCAATGGTTTAATCAGAGATGTAGACTAGCTAAGCACCAAAGTAAAAGGGCATGGAGACACTACAGGAATAACAGGACACTTGAGAGCCGAGAAAGATACCAGAGTGCCAGGAATGAATATGCCAGGATGAGAAGAGAGGCAGAAAGACAATATGAAAATGACATCACGTGCAAGGCAAAGACTCCTAAATTGCTGCACAGCCACATAAGGAGAAAAACAACAGTAAAGGAACAGGTAATGAAAATAAAGATAGGGGCAGAAGGTTTCACTACAAACGACAAGGAAGTGTGTGAGGACCTGATTAAGAAATTCCAGGAGGTCTTCACCTCAGAACAAGGAGAAATTCCAGAGATAAGAGAGGGAATAGTTAACCAGGAACCACAAGAAAAGTTTGAGATTACCAGTGGGGGAGTAAGGAAGTTGTTACTAGAGTTGGATGTGACAAAGGCTATAGGCCCAGATGGAATCTCCCCTTGGATACTAAAGGAAGGAGCAGAAGCACTGTGCTTGCCACTCTCCATAGTGTATAACAAATCACTGGCAACAGGGAAGCTGCGAGAAATTTGGAAAACAGCTAATGTAGACCGGATATACAAGAAAGGGGATAGACAGGAGACACTGAACTACAGGCCAGTGTCCCTAACCTGCATACCATGCAAGCTGATGGAGAAGATTGTGCGAAGGAAGCTAATGGAACATTTGGAGTGAAGTCGACTTTGTAACACAGCATCAACATGGGATCAGGGATGGCAAGTCCTGCCTCACAGGGTTAACTGAATTCTACGACCAGGCAACAAAAATCAGGCAAGAAAGAGAGGGATGGACAGACTGCATATTTTTGGATTGCCAGGAAGCCTTTGATACAGTACCACACACAAGAGGCTAGTGAAAAAGCTGGAGATGCAGGCTGGAGTGAAAGCGAAGGTACTCCATTGGATAAGGGAGTACCTAAGCAACAGAAGACAATGAGTCACTGTGAGAGGTGAGGTCTCAGATTTTTGAGACGTTACGAGTGGAGTCCCACAGGGGTCAGTCCTTGGACCTATACTTTTTCTGATATATGTAAATGATCTCCCAGAGGGTATAGACTCGTTTTTCTCAATGTTTGCTGATGACGAAAAAATTATAAGGAGGATTGAAACAGAGGATGATAGTAGGAGGCTACAAGATGACCTGATCAGATTGAATGAATGGGCAAACAAATGGCTGCTCAAGTTCAACCCGAGTAAATGCAAAGTAATGAAACTAGGCGGCGGAAACAGAAGGCCAGACACAGGATACAGAATAGGAAAGGAAGTACTCCATGAAACGGACAGAGTAAAAGATCTAGGGATTGATATCACACCAAACCTGTCTCCTGAAGCCCACATAAAAAGAACTACGTGCGAGGCTGGCTAACATCAGAATAGCAATCAGGAACCTGTGTAAGGAATCATTTAGAATCTTGTATACCACATATGTAAGACCAATCCTGGAGTATGCAGCCCCCAGCATGGAGCCCGTACATTGTTAAGCACAAGACAAAGTTGGAAAAGTTTCAGAGGTATGCCAGGTGCATACCTTCCCAGAACGAAGAGGCATGAGTTACGAGGAAAGGATATGAGAGATGCACCTAAGGTAATTATCAAAAGAAGGCACCAAAGCGGGAAGGCTATGTAGCACCATCAAAGTGCGAAATAATCAGAGGGCGCTAAATATCACCACGGATGCCAATATGAGAACAGAAACTCATAAGGTGAACAATATGAAAAGTATCCGATTCACCAAGAATTCTATCAAGGGACAAGTGACCGCGAGTGACGGTTGAAAAGGAAGACATACGCTCGTCCTGGAAGTCAGAACATTCAACAAGGATATGCACAACTGTAAGAGGGACAACGCAATTTTGACAATAAGGAGCAGGGTGGTGCTCCATTAAGTGACTGTGGGTTAAGCGAGTATGGCCAATCTGCAGCCTTGCCAAAACAGTTTCCCACCGCCGGTTATGGTGGTAGGAGGAATGCCACGGGCACACACTACGTTTGAGAGTACGCAGCTTGTTACTAACTACAGAGGATCAACAATCCTGCCTACGGGCAAGGGTGGAGGAATGAATAACAGGATAATAGCCGGAATAACGAATACATTTACAGGAGATGGGACAAGAACGGATAGCTTTCCTAGCGGCCGCATCTGCACTCTTATTTAAAGAAACGCCAATATGGCTGGGAACCCAGCAAGACTCTACTGATTTAAATTTACTAGAAATAAGAAACAACCAATGATGAATTTCGATGATCACCGGATGGACAGGATTAAAGGACCCTAGAGCGATGAGGGTACTACAAGAGTCAACTACAACCACAAAGGAGGAACGACAATGAGAAAGCAAGAGACAGAGAGCATAGATAATAGCATAAAGTTCTGCTGTGAAGATGCTAGCCTCCGAAGGGAGGCGACACATAAGTGCGGTCAGGAAAAACAACAGAGTCGCCCACACCGTCCGCAGACTTAGACCCATCGGTGAAGACGGAAATAGAGTGGAAGTGCGAAGAAAAGTGCTCAAGGAAAAGGTGTTTCAGAACCGTAGGAGGGATAAAAGCTTTATTGAAGCGAGTCAAGGACGTATCTCAAGGGGAATCTCCACGGAGGCAAGGCAGGAACAATACGAGGAGAAACATTAGAAATATGAACAGAAAGAGAAACCTGTAAGCGAGATAACGGGACAGAAAGAGGGAGACTATGAAGAGGAACAGGTACCGCAGGAGGGGTAATAGTTAAAGCACGACAGAAGCGAGAGGAAGGATGTTGTAAGGACCGCGCAAGATAGCGAAGACAACAGCGTTCACGGCAGTCCTGGAGAGAGAGGAAGCCAGTGTCAACATACAAACTGAGGGTGGGAATCGAACGAAATGCACCAGAGCTGAGATGCAATCCAGCATGGTGCAAAGCATCAAGATGGTGAACAGAAGAAGGAGAAGCAGAAGAGTATGCAGGGCAACCATAATCGAGTTTAGACAGGATGAGAGAGGACTGCAAATAGAGGAGCGTGCGTCTATCTGCTCCCCAAGAAGTATGGGACAAAACCTTAAGTAGGTTAAGGGCCTTAGAGCATTCAACTTGGAGGTAAGAGATATGGGCTGACCAAGACAAATAAGTGTCAAAGATTAACCCCAAAAGGTTAACAGAATTCCTGTACACAAGGGAATGATCATAAAGCGACAAAGAGGGACGAAGAACTACATGCTTCTGAGTAAAAGTCATAGCACAAGTCTTAGGCGCAGAGAACTTGAAGCCATGATCGGTGGCCCAAGATGACATGGCATCAATCGCAAGTTGAAGCCGCCGTTGAAGGAGAGGTGAATCATTACCCTGACAGCAAAGGGTAAGATTGTCAAGATAGAGAGCGGAGAAGACACCAGAAGGCAGAGAGGAAAGAAGACCGTTGAGGGGCAACTAGAAAAAGAGAAGTACTCAGAACACTACTCTGGGGTACACCCTCATACTGCCTAAACTGGGCAGAGAGAGTGGTACCAAGCCGCACACGAAATGAACGACACAAGAGGAAACTCTGGAGGAAGAAAGGGAGATTCCCACGAAGGCCAAAAGAATGAAGTTAAGACAGAATATGATACCGCCAGATAGTGTCATAAGCCTTTTCCAGGTCAAAAAGGACGGAACAACGGAGGTCTTCACAGCAAAAGCAGTACGAATATAGACCTCCAAGTTCACCAGGATATCCGTTGTGCTGCGGCACTTGCGGAAACCAAATAAGGAAGGGAGAGGTGGTGATAGAGTTCTAAGAACAACATCAAATGAATGTTAACCATACGTTCAAAGAGCTTGGAGACACAACTCGTGAGGGCAATAGGGTGGAAATCCTTGGGGGATGACCCGAGAGACCCTGGTTTCCGAACAGGGAGGACAACAGCATCGAGCCAGTCTTCAGGGACTGACGACGACTCCCACACCCGATTGTACAGACTCAGTAAATACTGAGACATGCACGGAGGGAAATGGCGAAGCATTTCATAATGAATGCCATCGAAGCCCACCGCTATAGAACCGCAGACTGAAGCTCAGAGAAAGAGAGAAGGGATCATTATAGGGAAGGCGAAGATGAGTACAGAAATTTAAAGGACGAGATTCAAGAATAGGCTTACGAAGAAGGAAGGATTGGAGAAGATGAGAACCAGAACTCACAGATGAAAAGTGGGAATCCAGCTCAGTCGCGACCTGCAACGGGTCTGCCACAAGAGCACCACGGAGGCAAAGGACTGGCGAGACATCGGGAACGAACTTACCTGCAATGTTATGGATACGTTTCCAGATCAGTGGTAGAGGAGTCTCGGACGTAAAGGTGGAGACATAAGATATCCAGCAAGAACGTTTAGCCGCACGGATGGTCCTACGGGCCACCGCACTTGCCTTCCGAAAAAAATGAAAAGACCCAACAGTCTGCCGGTGGCGATGTCTCTTCCAGGCTGCACGCTTACAGCAGAGAGCCCGAGCACAGTCCACATTCCACCAGGGAACGCACTTCCACGTTCCAAAAGAGGAAGAGCGGGGAATAGAGAGGAGAGCAACGTCGAAGACAGTGTCATGAAAAAGAAGGAGAGTGCGAGGGAGAGGCAGAACGGAGAGGTCGGAAATAGTAGCACGGAGAGAAAAGAGGCGCCAGTCAGCCTTGGCAAACCGCCACCTAGGGAAGGAGAGAGAAGGGTGAAAAGAGAGAAAAAGGAACAAGGATAGGAAAATGGTCACTGCCATGGAGGTCATCAAGGACCCGCCCCCCCCAAATTTAAGGAAAGTGGTGAGGAGCACAGAGAAAGATCGAGACAGGAAAGGGAGCGAGTCCAAGAGTCCAAATGAGTGGGCTCACCAGAATTAAGAAAGGACAGGGAAGAAGAGAGGATGAAAGGTTCAAGGAGGCGACTCCGGGTGTTTGTCAGCACATCACCCCGAAGGGCATTATGACAATTGAAATCACCCAGCAGGAGCACAGGCTCAGACAAGGAGTCTAGGAGGTGTTTAAGATCGGGAAGAGAAAGTGGGACAGTGGGGGAGAGATAAATGGAACAAACCATGTACCTTTACGCACAAAGACACGGGCAGCAAAACAGTGTAGAGGCGAGGAAAAAAGTAAGGGGATGAAAGGAACGTCTGAGCGAATCAAGAGAGCAGAAGAGTTATGGGCCCCAGCAACAGCTGTGAGGGGGGGGGGGAGGGGGAGAGAAAAGAATAGCCACGGAAGCAACTAGGACAAGCACCAAGCATCGTCTCCTGGAGACAGACACAAAGAGGCGAAAACTGTGAAATTAGAAGTTGGAGGTCAAGGAATTTGGCATGATATCCATGGATGTTCCATTGAAGAATAGACATCTGCAAAAAGAGAAAGGATAGCATCAGAGAGCAAAGAAGAAACAAAGGTGAAAAAGTAACACAATACGTTAAAGAAGCACAGGGTCAGGATCAGGATCAGGGTCAGCGAAGTCAGGGTTAGGGGGCATGGGTAAACTGAGTAAAGAAGGAGGGAAAGAAGCGGGAGGACGGACCAGAGGTGGATGAGCAGGGTCTGGAGGAGGAGAAGGAAGAGGAGGAGGAGGAGGGGCAGAGAGAGGGGAGCACACCTCAGCAAGGGCAGTAAATGAGACGGAACTGGGGGCTAAAGAACACCCACAGTAGGAACAGGGGGCTCTACCACCGAAGCGGGAGGGGAAGGAACTATAGAATCAGAGATAGGGGGTGAAGAAGAAAGAGAAGCCTTCTTACCTACCGAGGAGGAGGAGGAAGGAGAGGAGCCAGGTTTTCGCTTTGACTCAAAGAGACAGGTGTCTTAGCAGCAATGTACTGGGCAACAGACTCCAGCGTCATAACAGGAGAAGAAGAGCGAGAGCGAACAACACGACCACCAGGAGAGCGATGGACATCGGCCCGCACAGTCAGGCGGCGTGGAGAGCCAAGAGACGGAGGCTAATGACGGGAAGGGGGACCAGAGGGAGAGGAGAAAGAAGACACAGGAGACATGACAGTCTGGGTAGAAAGAAAGGGAACCCTAGACAGAGAACCAGGAGGGGAACCATGAAAAGACAAACGGTCCCGGTGCTTCAAGTAGAGGACAGCCGCCTCAAGTTTGTAACGTATACACGCACGGGAGAAGGTAGGGTGGACCCTCACCACAATTGAGGCAGCGAACCTGGGGAGAAGTGCACTCCAACTAAAAGTGACCCTCGCCTACACACATGGGAAAGAGAGAGACAGGACTTGAGCATTTGAGGGTACCATGCCCAAACCTCCAGCACTTATTGCAGAGCCGAGGAGATGGAATATACTCCAGAATGGAGCATCTGGCACCAGCAAGAATGACAGAGGGCGGAAGGGTCCTCCCATTAAAGGTAATCTTCACAACCCGAAGGAGCAGATACAATGACCACGAGGGTGAAGAGTAAACGTATCCACCTGGAGGACAGAATGACCCTGGGCCTCGAGGATATGCTTGATATACTGGTGGCAGTCTTTTAGATTCCTAACACCGGTTGCAACATGGTGCAGAAGGAGAACAGTGCCAACACTAGCATTTAACCGAGCGTTCTTTGAGACCCGAGCAGGGGTCTCGCCAAGGTAGGATAAGGCAGCCAAGCGGGTGACTGCATCCTGAAAAGGAGCAGCAACTACACAGGTACCGAGACGGGTGGGGTTGAAGGTAACAGAGGCATCTACGGAATCTACAAGATGCTTATGAAGGGAAAAATCGTCAGGAGGAGTTGAATCTAAAGGATGGAGGTCAAAGTACTTAGTCCACATAGCAGGACCAAGAGCATACGAGAGCAGCCGTGGCGGGGACAGCTATGAGAACCTTTAGAGAGAGACGGGTCAAAAGGCGCAGTAGTCACAATAAGAGATGGAGCCGTGCAAGGAGACTAGGCGGTCACCACAGCAGGCTTGGGGCTCGACACCAACCACAGAAGAGGGAGGGGAGCATGGAGGAAGAGTCCGGTCTGGGCCTAAACCGGGCCTCTGTAGTGGGGACTACAGATCCCGGTCGTCCAGGATGGTCCGACTCAGGGGCCTGGTCGCCCACCCCATGAGCCTGGGTAAGAGAAGTCGTGTCGTCTTACATGCAGCAAACAATATCAAAAGTTTGGGACCTGGAACCAAGGGATTCCACCTACCAGGGCAGCCAGGGAGGTCAAGCACAGGCCAGTGAAGGAAGGGTGCGTCGTCCCCAGCGGTGCTCCCCCTTTTCATCAGGGGAGTCCTACTACATCGTCCATTCTCCCACACTATTGCTAAGACCCCATCCCCCCCTATCGCCCCAGCCTGGTCACCCAACCATCCACTCAGGGCGGCCCCCTCACAGGCGACCCCTCCAGCGGGTGGTCCGATGGCTCACAAGGCCCCTATATGGTGCCCTTCAGCACGTACACCAACCAAAGAGGGGGCAAAGGCAACCCACACTGGTCCCAGGGAAGTGTACGTGAGCCCCTCACCAAGGCAAGGAGGCACCACGGAGGGGAGAGAGTTGCACCTGACGCCACTGGAAGACAGAAGAGTAAGGGGAGACATGATCACAACCCTACAAAATCCTCAGGGGTATTGACAGGGTGGACAAGGATAAACTATTTAACACTGGTGGTACATGAACAAGGGGAAACAGGTGGAAACTGAGTACCCAAATGAGCCACAGGGACATTAGAAAGAACTTTCTCAGTGTCTGAGTAGTTAACAGATGGAATGCATTAGGCAGTGATGTGGTGGAGGCTGACTCCATGCACAGTTTTAAATGTAGATATGATAGAGCCCAGAAGGCTCAAGAATCTGTACATCAATTGATTGATGGTTGAGAGGCGGGACCAAAGAGACAAAGCTCAACCCCTGCAAGCACAAATTGCTGAGTACAAATAGGTGATTATACACGCACACATACACATGCACGCACACACATGCACACACGCACGCACGCATGCACGAGTCGAGTCGAGCTAGCCATAGTGGGAGGGTCGATGGGTCGCGCTGTACGATAAACGCCAAAATTTTTGGGTTAATTGAGGTTACAGTGATGGATCACAGATCTTGGGGTACACACAAAAGTGTATAACTGCCGCGAATAGGAAAGACAAATACAGTGCTATCACTATAGCTTTGTGAACTTGAATTAAAAAGTGAATTCACCAGACAGGCCACATGGGAGGGCCCACGAGGCTTTGTTTACATTTGGGTTTACATTTGGGCTCCAGTGATCAGTGGTACAGTAAATTAGTGAACTGTAACAACGATACAGTGACTGACTCCAGAGCTTTGTGTAGATAGAAAAGAACCGCCATCATCAATCTACTAGAACTTAGTGAATCACCACGTGGGAGGCGACGACGGATCATCGTCATCCATACATCGTCATTACTCATCTAGTTGTGTGAGCGGGAGGCTGACTGGTATGTTCCCCTCTCTGGTCAATTAATCAGGTGTACAGAGTGAGGTAAAATATTATCAAATTCTTGTTCAGGATATCATATATATTTCAAATCTCAAAGTGGCTCATTTTAGGTAGAGGTTAACGCTTACGGGAACTCGTGACACACGCATGCACGCACACGCACGCACGCCCATGTACACATGCACGCACGCACACGCATGCACGCCCATGTACTTATGTACGCACACATAAAAACACACACACACACCCACACACACACACAAACATTCAGTCTGGGAAGAAAGGATTAACACCTTTTGTGGAAAGGAGGTAAGACCTTACTATACTCCACCCCCCCACCCCCCTCTTACCCCACATCTGACCTAATCTGACCTGGTCGCCATCTCTGCCCCCCCACCCCCCAGTCCACTGCATCCCTCCTTACATACACTCTCCCCTTTTTCTCTCTCACCCCTCCCCACTCTCTCCCCCTCTCTCTCTCTCACTCTCTCTCCCCCCCCCTCTCTGTCTCTCTCCCTCTCTCTCTCTCTCTCTCTCTCTCTCTCTCTCTCTCTCTCTCTCTCTCTCTCTCTCTCTCTCTCTCTCTCTCTCTCTCTCTCTCTCTCTCTCTCTCTCTCTCTCTCTCTCTCTCTCTCTCTCTCTCTCTCTCTCTCTCTCTCTCTCTCTCTCTCTCTCTCTCTCTCTCTCTCTCTCTCTCTCTCTCTCTCTCTCTCTCTCTCTCTCTCTCTCTCTCTCTCTCTCTCTCTCTCTATATATATATATATATATATATATATATATATATATCGCTCTTTATCTCTCTTTCTTTATCTCTCTCTCTCTCTCTCTCTCTCTCTCTCTCTCTCTCTCTCTCTCTCTCTCTCTCTCTCTCTCTCTCTCTCTCTCTCTCTCTCTCTCTCTCTCTCTCTCTCTCTCTCTCTCTCTCTCTCTCTCTCTCTCTCTCTCTCTCTCTCTCTCTCTCTCTCTCTCCCACCCTGCTCTGCCCTTCTGACAAATCCTATCACAGCACAACTAGGAACAGGGTCAAGCATGATAGGCAGAGGGGGAACAGGGAAAAGTCCAGGTGACGAAATGAAGAAACTGTTTGCCCAGTTTCTGGAAGACATCAAGAGTGAGATGCAAGAAATGATGCAGGAAATGAAGAATGAAATAAGCAACTTAAAAAGAGAGCTGACAGCAGCAAAGGAGGAGATTAGAGCCCTCAAAGAGAACAGTATCGATGCTGAGACTCAGATAACCACCCAGGGAGAAGGTAGTAATAGTATTTTGGAAGAGAATGCCACAATAAAAGCAACATTTGCAGAAATGCTAAAAAAAAAAATCTGAAGTAATGTCTTCAGTGATGGAGGTGGCCATGAAAGCAGCCACCTCACAGGAAGCGGCACGCTCCACTTGCCAGCTGCTGGAAAGGAAAAGATCAGTGGTAGCTGTGGGTATTAAAGAGCAGGAAGGCTCTAATAGGAAAGAGTGGAATGATAAGAACAAAACAGCATTGAATGAAATACTGAAGGCACTAGACATGGAAGGGGCTGAACATAGCATTGAGAAGGTTTTCAGGCTAGGCTGGTAAAAAAAACCGAGACCGTGTGTTAAAGATAGTGTTTGCAAATGAGAACACAAAGGAGATGATTCTAACAAAGAAAAGCCACCTGCAACATGTTGGAGAATTCAAAAAAGTATTCCTCTAGAGGCACATGATGAGGGAGGAGAGGGGTCATGGCGGCAGATGCAAGGAAGAAGCACAGGGCGAGAGGGGAAAACCAGGAAATCACAGCTCCAAACACATCATCCCCAGGGGCGAGGGGGGAACCCACAACCAGCTACCCAGTAACACCAGCAAGGAGGGCAACCACACCACCCTCCTCTGCATAGAAAACCCCCTACCCCTAACCCTCACAGCCCCCACTCAAATACACAGCCAAATCTCTCTCCCCCCACACCCAATCCCCAGCCTTCTACCCCTCCCGTCTTCCCGCCGAGTCCCCCCTTTCCTTCTTGTCCTCCCTCCCCTTTCACCTTTCACCCCATACTCTCCTTGTCCCTCTCCCTTCACTGGACCCACCCCCCTCATCCCAGTATCCTCTGCAACCCTGTTATCCACTTCACAAATCCTCACACCCATGGAATATCTTCCCCCACCCCACTAGCAAAACACTCACCGAGGAGGCGATTTGAGAAGGGACAGAAGAAAGTGAGCCTCAAGGCAATGTACACTAACATAGATGTAATTACAAATAAAGCAAATGAACTTGGAGAATGGGTACTAGAGGAAAACCTAGACATAATAGCTCTCACAGAAACAAAGCTAACGAAAACAATAACAAATGCAGTGTTCCCACAGGACTATTATGTTATGAGGAAAGAGGGAGAAGGAAGAGGTGGTGGTGGATGTAGCCCTGCTGGTAAGAACAGGCTGGGATTTTGAGGAGATGGTTGTTCAGGGATGCGAAGGTTTCAGTGACTACATAACAGGTACAATAACAACTGGAGGGCAAAAAATTATAGTCGTAGTCATATACAATCCACCCCCAAATGACAGAAGACCCAGACAGGAATATGATAGAAACAACATGGCCACCATTAACATAATAGAAAGAGCAGCTTCTGTTGCTAGCAGGAATGGATCTGGACTACTAATTATGGGAGACTTCAACCATGGGAAGATAGATTGGAAGAACAGAGACCTGCATGGAGGACCAGAAACATGGAGACCTAAGCTGCTGGACGTGGCAACAAGAAACTTTCTAAGCCAGCACATCAAAGAACCAACAAGAATGAGAGGAGAAGATGAACCAGCAATGCTTGATTTTGTATTTACCCTAAATGAGTGGGATATAAGGGAAGTTAAGATGGAAGCGCCCTTGGGAATGAGTGACCACAGTGTATTGAACTTTGAGTACCTGGTAGAGCTAGGAATTATCTCCCCCCGAAAAGAACTAGGAAACAAAAGGCTGGCATACCGAAAGGGAAATTATGAGGAGATGAGAAGCTTCCTAAGGGACACAGACACCTTGGGACACAGACCTCAGAGCTAAGTCTGTACAAGATATGATAGACTATGTCACCCAAAAGTGTCAGGAGGCAGTAAGCAGAGACATCCCGGCACAAAAGGAAAAATCCGAGAAGCAAAAGAAGAATCCATGGTATAATAGGGCATGTATGGAAGCAAAGAAACTGAACAGAAGGGCGTAGAGGAACTTCCGGAATAACAGAACACCAGAAAGCAGAGTGAGTTACCAGAGAACCAGGAATGAGTATGTCAGAGTGAGTAGAGACGCAGAGAAAAGTTATGAAAATGATATAGCAAACAAAGCAAAGACCGAACCAAAGCTACTCCTCAGTCACATCAGATGGAAAACAACAATGAAAGAACAGGTAGTGAAACTTAGAACAGGCGAGTACAGGTATAGAGAGAATAACAAAGAGGTGTGTGAAGAACTCAACAAGAGGTTCCAGGTCTTCACAACAGAACAAGGTGAGGTCACTGTGCTAGGAGAAAGGGAAGTAAACCAGGCGGCCTTGGAAGGGCTCGAAATTACGAGAGAGGAGGTCAAGAGACAACTGCTGGATCTGGATGTGAGAAAGGCTGTTGGTCCAGACGGGATCTTGCCATGGGTACTGAAAGAGTGTGCAGAGGCACTTTGCTTGCCACTCTCCATAGTGTATAGTAGGTCACTGGAGACGGGAGACCTACCAGAAATATGGAAGACGGCGAATGTGGTCCCAATATACAAAATGGGCGACAAGCAAGAGGCACTGAATTACAGGCCAGAGTCCTTGATTTGTATACCATGCAAAGTGATTTAGAAGATCGTGAGAAAAAAACCTGGCATCACATCTGGAGAGAAGGGACTTCGTGACAAATCGCGAACATGGGTTCAGGGAGGTTAAATCTATTCTGACTGGCTGAATAGAATTCTACGATCAGGTGACAAAGATTAAGCAAGAAAAAGAGGGCTGGGCGAACTGCATTTTCTCGGATTGTCGGAAAGCCTTTGACACAGTACCGCATAAGAGGCTGGTACATAATCTGGGGAGACGGGCAGTTGTAGCTGGTAAGGTGCTCCAGTGGATAAGGGAGTACCTAAGCAATAGGAAGCAGAGAGTTACAGTGAGGGGTGAGACCTCCGATTGGCATGAAGTCACCAGTGGAGTCCCACAGGGCTCTGTAATCGGTCCTATCTTGTTTCTGATATATGTAAATGATCTCCATGAGGGTATAGATTCATTTCTCTCAATGTTTGTGGACGATGCCAAAACTATGAGAGGGATTAAGACAAAAGAGGACTGTTTGAGGCTTCAAGAAGACCTAGACAAGCTGAAGGAATGGTCGAACAAATGGTAGTTAGAGTTTAACCCAACCAAATGTAATGTAATGAAGATAGGTTTAGGGAGCAGGAAGCCAGATACAAGGTATCATCTGGAGGAGGAAATTCTTCAGGAGTCAGAGAAAGAAAAAGACTTGGGAGTTGTTATCACGCCAGACCTATCTCCTGTAGCCCATATCAAGAGGATAACATCACCAGAATATGCCAGGCCGCCCAACATACGAACGGCATTCAGAAACTTGTGTAAAGAATAATTCAGAACTTTGTATACCACATATGTCAGGCATATGTGGAGTATGTTTGTATACCTGGAGTATGTAGCCCCAGCATGGAGTCCATATCTATTCAAGGATAAGACTAAACTGGAAAACGTTAAAAGGTTTGCCACCAGACTAGTACCCGAGCTGAGAGGTATGAGCTACTAGGAGTTAAACCTCACTTCGCTGGAAGACAGAAGAGTTAGAGGGGGACATAATCACCACATTCAAGATTCTGAAGGGAATTGATAGGGTAGATAAAGACAGGCTATTTAACACAAGGGACACACGCACAAGGGGACACAGGTGAAAACTGAGTGCCCAAATGAGCTACAGAGATATTAGAAAGAACTTTTTTAGTGTCAGAGTGGTTGACAAATGGAATGCATTAGGAAGTGATGTGGTGGAGGCTGACTCCATACACAGTTTCAAGTTTAGATATGATAGAGCCCAATAGGCTCAGGAATCTGTACACCAGTTGATTAATGGTTGAGAGGCGGGACCAAAGAGCCAGAGCTCAACCCCCGCAAACACAACTAGGTGAGTACAACTAGGTGAGTACACACACACATACACACACACACACACACACACAGTCCAAAAGGAAAACAGAGAAATGAAAATGAGAAACCCATGGTTTAATCAGAGATGTAGGCCAGCTAAGCAGCAAAGTAAAGGGGCATGGAGAAACTGTAGGAATAACAGGACACTGGAGAGCAGAGAAAAATACCAGAATGCCAGGAATGAATATGTCAGGACGAGAAGAGAATCAGAAAGACAATACGAAAATGACATCGCAAGCAAGGCAAAGACTCCGCCTAAATTGTTGCATAGCCACATCAGGAGAAAAACCGCAATAAAGGAACAGGTTATGAGATTAAGGATAGGGGCGGAAGGATTCACTACAAACGACAAGGAAGTGTGTGAGGAATTGAATAAGAAATTAAAGGTCTTCACCTTAGAGCAAGGAGAAATTCCAGAGGTGAGGGACTAGCTAACCAGGAACCATTGAATGAGTTTGAGATTACCAGCGGGGAAGTAAGAAAGTGTTTACAAGAGTTGGATGTGACAAAGGCTATAGGCCCAGATGGAATCTTCCCTCCTTCTAAAGGAAGGAGCAAGAGAACTGTGCCTACCACTCTCCAAAGTGTATAACAAATCACTGGCAACAGGGGAACTACCAGATATTTGGAAAGCAGCTAACGTAGTCCCGATATACAAGAAAGGGGATAGACAGGAGACACTGAACTACAGGCCAGTGTCTCTAACCTGCATACCATGCAAGCTGATGGAGAAGATTGTGCGAAAAAAACTAATGGAACATCAGCAGCGAAGGAACTTTGTAACACAGCATCAACATGGGTTTAGGGATGGCAGGTCCTACCTCACAGGGTTACTTGAATTCTACGACCAGGCAACAAAAATAAGGCAAGAAAGAGAAGTGTGGGCAGACTGCATATTTTTGGATTGTCAGAAAGCCTTTGATACAGTGCCACACACAAGAGGCTAGTGAAAAAGATAGAGATGCAGGCTGGAGTGAAAGGGAATGTACTCCGGTGGATAGAGGAGTACCTAAGCAACAGGAGACAACGAGTCTGTGTGAGGGGTGAGGTCTCAGATTGGCGAGACGTTAAAAGTGGAGTCCCGCAGGGGTCAGTACTTGGACCTATACTGTTTCTGGTATATGTAAATGATCTCCCAGAGGGTATAGATTCGTTCCTCTCAATGTTTGCCGACGATGCAAAAATTATGAGGAGGATTGAAACAGAGGATGATAGTAGGAGGCTACAAGATGACCTAGATAGACTGAGTGAATGGTCCAAGAAATAGCTGTTGAAGTTCAACCCGAGTAAATGCAAAGTAATGAAACTAGGCAGTGGAAACAGGAGGCCAGACACAGGATACAGAATAGGAGATGAAGTACTTAATGAAACAGACAGAGAGGAAGATCTAGGAGTTGATATCACACCAAACCTGTCTTCTGAAGCCCACATAAAGAGAATAACGTCTGCGGCATATGCGAGGCTGGCTAACATCAGAACGGCGTTCAGGAACTTGTGTAAGGAATCATTCAGAATCTTGTACACCACATATGTAAGACCAATCCTGGAGTATGCGGCCCCAGCATGGAGCCCGTACCTTGTCAAGCACAAGATGAAGCTGGAAAAAGTACAAGGGTATGCTACTAGACTAGTTCCAGAACTAAGAGGCATGAGTTATGAGGACAGGCTGCGGGTAATGCACCTTACGACAATGGAAGACAGAAGAGTAAGGTGGGACATGATCACAACCTACAAAATCCTCAGGGGAATCGACCGGGTAAACAAGGATGAACTATTCAACACTGGAGGAACGCGAACAAGGGGACACAGGTGGAAGCTGAGTACCCAAATGAGCCACAGAGACATTAGAAAGAACTTTTTCAGTGTCAGAGTAGTTAGTAAATGGAATGCACTAGGAAGTGATGTGGTGGTGGCTGACTCCATACACAGTTTCAAATGTAGATATGATAGAGCCCAGTAAGCTCAGGAATCTGTACACCAGTTGATTGACGGTTGAGAGGCGGGACCAAAGAGCCAAAGCTCAACCTCCGCAAGCACAATTAGGTGAGTACACACACACAGAAGTGTTACATATCGATTCTCAAGGGAATCGACAGGGTTGATAAAGACAGGCTATATAACAGAAGGGGCACACGCACAAGGGGACACAGGTGGAAACTGAGTGCCCAAATGAGCCACAGAGATATTAGAAAGAACTTTATTTAGTGTCAGAGTGTTTGACAAATGGAATGCATAAGGAAGTAATGTGGTGGAGGCTGCCTCCATACACAGTTTCAAGTGTAGATATGATAGAGCCCAATAGGCTCAGGAACCTGTACACCTGTTGATTGACGGTTGAGAGGCGGGACCAAAGAGCCAGAGCTCAACCCTCGCAAGCACAACTAGGTGAGTACAACTAGGTGAGTACACTCAAACACACACACACACACACACACACACACACACACACACACACACACACACACACACACACACACACACACACACACACATAAATTCTTGTTCAGGATATCATATATATTTAAAAATCTCAGGGTGGCTCATTTCGGCAGAGGTAACGCATAAGGGATATCTTGACATATACACGCACGCCCGCCCACGTACGTATACACGCACACAAGTGTGCACACGCAAAAACACACACACACACACACACACGCACACACACACACACACAATCGATCAGTCAGGGGAAAAGGCATTAACACCTGGGATCAGGACCTTACTATCCCCCCCCCTCTTGACCCACCCATCTGACCTGACCAGACCTGGTCGCCATCTCCGCCCCCCCCCCCACCCCCAGTCCCCCGCATCGCCCATACACACACTCTTCCCCTCCCCACTCTCTCCCCCTCTCTCCCTCTCCCACTCTCTCCCCCTCTCTCCCTCTCCCACTCTCTCTCTCTTCCACTCTCTATCTCTCCCACTATCTCTCTCCTCCTCTCCCTCTCTTCTCTCTCTCTCTCTCTCTCTCTCTCTCTCTCTCTCTCTCTCTCTCTCTCTCTCTCTCTCTCTCTCTCTCTCTCTCTCTCTCTCTCTCTCTCTCTCTCTCTCTCTCTCTCTCTCTCTCTCTTTCTCTCTCTCTTTCTCTCTCTCTTTCTCTCTCTCTTTCTCTCTCTCTCTCTCTTTCCTTCCCCCTCCCTCTCTGCCCACACACACACACACACACACACAACTACACACACACACACACACACAACTACACACACACATCTACACACATATACACACACACCTCCCCCCCTCTCTCCCTCACCCGTTCTCTCCCTCACCCGCTCTCTCCCTCTCCATCTATCTCCCTCTCCTCTCTCTCCCTCTCTCCCTCCCGCCTCTCTCTCCATCTACTCCCCCCCCTCCCCTTCTACTTTCTTCTCACTTCAGTGGAAGGGTCGGATCCCCCCTACCCCACCCATTTATCTCTCCCTTTATCACTCCCTTCTCTCTCTCTCTCTTTCTCTCTCTCTTTCTCTCTCTCTTCCTCTCTCTCTCCCTCCCCCATCCCGCTCTGCCCTCCTGACAAATCCTTTCACGGCACAAGTATAGGAACAAGGTCAAGCATGTCAGCCAGAGGTACCAGGGGAACAGGGAAGAGCCAAGGTGATGAAATGAAGGAAATGTTCACCCAGTTTCTGGAGGACATCAAGAGTGAGATGCAAGAAATGATGCAGGAAATGAAGAACGAAATAAGCAACCTGAAAAGAGAGCTGACAGCAGCAAAGAAGGAGATTAGAGCCCTCAAAGAGAATGGTATCGAGGCTGAGAATCAGAAAACCATCCAGGGAGAAAGTGGTAATAGTTTTTTGGATGAGAATGCCACAATAAAAGCAACATTTGCAGAAATACTAAAAAAAAATAACTCTGATGTAATGACTGCAGTGATGGAGGTGGCCATGAAAGCAGCCACCTCACAGGAGGCAGCACGCTCCACTAGCCAACTGCTGGAAAGGAACAGATCAGTGGTTGCGGTGGGTATTGAAGAGCAGGAAGGCTCTAATAGGACAGAGTGGAATGACAAGGACAAAGCAGCAGTGAATGAAGTACTAAAGTCACTTGACATGGAAGAGGCTGAGCATAGCATTGAGAAGGTTTTCAGGCTAGGTTGGTACAACAAAGACCGAGACCGAATGATAAAGATAGTGTTTGCAAACGAGAGCACAAAGGAGAAGATCCTATCAAGGAAGAGCTCCCTGAAAAGCGTGGGAAAATTAAAAAATGTATTCCTCCAGAGAGACATGACAAGGGAGGAGAGAGCCGTGGTGGCAGAAGCAAGGAAGAGGGGCAGGGCGAGAGGGGAAAACCAGGAAGTCACAGCTCCCAACACAACACCCCCAGAAGCGAGGGGGAAACCCACAACCAGCTACCCAGTAACACCAGAAGGGAGGATAACCCCGCCTCCCTCCTCTGCATAGAAAACCCCCCTACCCCAAACCCTCCCTGCCCCCACTCAAATGTTCAGCCAAATCTCCCTCCCCCCACACCCAATCCCCACCCTTCTACCCCCTCCCCTCCTCCCGAGTCCTCCCTCCCCCCCTTTCCTTCCTGTCCTTCCTCCCCTTTCACCCCATACCCTCCCTGTCCCTCCCCCTTCAGTGGATCCCCCGCCCCTCATCTCTGTATCCTCTGAGACCCTGTTATCCACCTCACAGGTCCTCACACCCATGGAACAGCCTCCCCCACCAGCAGAACACTCACCAAGGAGGCGATTTGAGAAGGGACAGAAGAAAGTGAGCCTCAAAGCAATGTACACTAATATAGATGGAACTACAAATAAAGCAAATGAGCTTGGAGAACGGGTACTAGAGGAAAACCCAGACATAATAGCCCTCACAGAAACAAAGATCACGAAAACGATAACAAACGCAGTATTCCCACAGGACTATTATGTTATGAGGAAAGAGAGGGAAGGAAGAGGTGGGGGTGGTGTAGCTCTGCTGGTAAGAAAAGGCTGGGATTTTGAGGAGATGGATATTCGGGGCTGTGAAGGTTTCAGTGACTACATAGCAGGTACCGTAACAAATGAAGGGAAAAAAATTATAGTCGTAGTCATATATAATCCACCACCAAATGACAGAAGACCTAGACAGGAATATGATAGAAACAACATGGCCACCATTAACATAATAGAAAGAGCAGCTTCTGTTGCTAGCAGGAATGGATCTGGACTACTAATTATGGGAGACTTCAACCATGGGAAGATAGATTGGAAGAACAGAGACCTGCATGGAGGACCAGAAACATGGAGGGCTAAGCTGCTGGACGTGGCAACAAGAAACTTTCTAAGCCAGCACATCAAAGAACCAACAAGAATGAGAGGAGAAGATGAACCAGCAATGCTTGATTTGATATTTACCCTAAATGAGTGGGATATAAGGGAAGTTAAGATGGAAGCGCCCTTGGGAATGAGTGACCACAGTGTATTGAACTTTGAGTACCTGGTAGAGCTAGGACTTATCTCCCCCAAAAAAGAACTAGGAATCAAAAGGCTGGCATACCGAAAGGGAAATTATGAAGAGATGAGAAGTTTCCTAAGTGAAATACCTTGGGACACAGACCTCAGAGATAAGTCTGTACAGGGTATGATGGACTATGTTACCCAAAAGTGTCAGGAGGCAGTAAACAGGTTCATCCCGGCCCAAAGGGAAAAATCCGAGAAGCAACAGAAGAATCCATGGTATAATAGGGCATGTATGGAAGTGAAGAAACTGAACAAAAGGGCGTGGAGGAACTTCCGGAATAACAGAACACCAGAAAGCATAGAGAGATACCAGAGAACCAGGAATGAGTACGTCAGGGTGAGAAGAGAAGCAGAGAAAAGTTTTGAAAATGATATAGCAAACAAAGCCAAGACCGAACCAAAGCTACTCCACAGTCACATCAGAAGGAAAACAACAGTGAAAGAACAGGTATTGAAACTTCGAACAGGCGAGGACAGGTATACAGAGAATGACAGAGAAGTGTGTGAAGAACTCATCAAGAGGTTCCAGGAGGTCTTCACAATGGAACATGGTGAGGTCACTGTGCTAGGAGAAAGGGAGGTAAACCAGGTGGCCTTGGAAGAGTTCGAAATTACAAGAGAGGAGGTCAAGAGACACCTGCTGGATCTGGATGTTAGAAAGGCTGTTGAGATCCAGATGGGATCTCACCATGGATACTGAAAGAGTGTGCAGAGGCACTTTGTTTGCCACTCTCCATAGTGTATAGTAAGTCACTGGAGACGGGAGACCTACCAGAAATATGGAAGACGGCGAATGTGGTCCCAATATACAAAAAGGGCGACAGGCAAGAGGCACTGAACTTCAGGCCAGTGTCCTTGACTTGTATACCATGCAAGGTGATGGAGAAGATAGTGAGAAAAAACCTGGCAACACATCTGGAGAGAAGGGACTTCGTGACAAATCGCCAACATGGGTTCAGGGGAGGGTAAATTTTGCCTTACAGGCTTGATAGAATTCTACGATCAGGTGACAAAGATTAAGCAAGAAAGAGAGGGCTGGGCGGACTGCATTTTCTTGGATTGTCAGAAAGCCTTTGACAGAGTAACGCATAAGAGGCTGGTACATAAGCTGGAGAGACAGGCAGGTGTAGCTGGTAAGGTGCTCCAGTGGATAAGGGAGTATCTAAGCAATAGGAAGCAGAGAGTTAGGGTGAGGGGTGAAACCACCGATTGGCGTGAAGTCACCAGTGGAGTCCCACAGGGCTCTGTACTCGGTCCTATTTTGTTTCTGATATATGTAAATGATCTCCCAGAGGGTATCGATTCATTTCTCTCAGTGTTTGCAGACGATGCAAAAATTATGAGAAGGATTAAAACAGAAGAGGACTATTTGAGGCTTCAAGAAGACCTAGACAAGCTGAAGGAATGGTCGAACAAATGGTTGTTAGAGTTTAACCCAACCAAATGTAATGTAATGAAGATAGGTGTAGGGAGCAGGAGGCCAGATACAAGGTATCATCTGGGAGAGGAAATTCTTCAGGAGTCAGAGAAGGAAAAAGACTTGGGGGTTGATATCACGCCAGACCTGTCTCCTGCAGCACATATCAAGCGGATAACATCAGTGGCATATGCCAGGCTGGCCAACATACGAACGGCATTCAGAAACTTGTGTAAAGAATCATTCAGAACTTTGTATACCACATATGTCAGCCCAATCCTGGAGTATGCAGGCCCAGCATGGAGTCCATATCTAGTCAAGGATAAGACTAAACTGGAAAAGGTTCAGAGGTTTGCCACAAGACTAGTACCCGAGCTGAGAGGTATGAGCTACGAGGAGAGACTACGGGAATTAAACCTCACTTCGCTGGAAGACAGAAGAGTTATGGGGGACATGATCACCACATTCAAGATTCTGAAGGGAATTGATAGGGTAGATAAAGACAGTCTATTAAACACAAGAGGAACACGTACAAGGGGACACAGGTGGAAACTGAGTGCCCAAATGAGCCACAGAGATATTAGAAAGAACTTTTTTAGTGTCAGAGTGGTGGACAAATGGAATGCATTAGGAAGAGATGTGGTGGAGGCTGACTCCATACACAGTTTCAAGTGTAGATATGATAGAGCCCAATAGGCTCAGGAATCTGTACACCTGTTGATTTACGGTTGAGAGGCGGGATCAAAGAGCCAGAGCTCAACCCCCGCAAACACAACTAGGTGAGTACAACTAGGTGAGTACACACACACACACACACACACACACACACACACACACACACACACACACACACACAGGGGAGAGGTAGATTGGGAAACGAGGAATCCCCATGGCGGGGAAGAGACCTGGGGAGCGAAGCTGGTAGACGTTATTGACAGGAATTTCCTAACACAGCATGTGAAAGAAGATACTAGGGAAAGAGGAGGGGATACGCCCAGCCTATTAGATCTTATTTTCACCCAGAATGTAGAAGACATCGAGCAGTTGGAACATGAAATACCAATAGGAGCTAGTGACCATTGTGTCCTAGTCTTTGATTACATTATGGAGCTTAAAATTGTGACCAAAGGACAAGAGGTCCGGGAAAGGAGACTTGCTTACAGAAAAGGGGACTACAGAAGGATAAGGGACTACCTGGGAGAAGTGCAGTGGGAGGAAGAACTTAGAGGAAAAACAGTGCAAGGTATGATGAACCAAGTCATATTGAAATGCAAGGAGGCTGAAGAGAGATTTATTCCAACAATAAAGGCAAAAATCAGGAGGGAATATAATAACCCAAGCAAAGGTGAGAAGCAGGAGGGAGTGGAGGAAGTACAGAAGACAAAGGACAGAGGACAACAAGATTAGATGTAACAGAGCTAGGAATGATTACATTAACATAAGACGAGAGTCGGAAAGAAATTATGAGAATGATATTGCAGTCAAAGCGAAAAAGCAACCTAAATTACTACATAGCCATATAAGAAGGAAGATGTCGGTAAATGACCAAGTGACAAGACTGAGGAAAACAGAAGGGGCATATACAGAAAGCGACAAGGAAATCTGCGAGGTACTGAATGCAAAATTCCATGGAGTGTTCACAACCGAGCCTGAGCAGCTCCCATTGTTAGAAGCGATTACCCAAGATGAAAGACTATCAGATGTAGAGGTGACAGCAGAGGAGGTAATGAAACAGTTGACAACACTGGATGCAAATAAAGCTGTTGGAGCAGACAAAGTATCACTGTGGATACTTAAAGAGGCAGCGCCGGCTCTCAGCGTGCCTCTGGTAATGATCTTTAATGAGTCACTTATGTCGGGAGAATTGCCCAGTTGCTGGAAGGAGGCAAATGTCGTACCGATTTTCAAAAAAGGTGATAGGGAGGAGGCACTTAACTACAGACCCGTATCACTGACAAGCATCCCCTGCAAAATACTTGAAAGAATAATTAGGCTAAGACTTGTTGAGCACCAGGAGAGCATTGGGTTTGTAAACAAGCACCAACATGGCTTCTGGACAGGGAAATCATGCCTAACAAACCTTTTAGAATTCTATGATAAAGTAACAAGGATAAGGCAGGACAGAGAAGGCTGGGCAGACTGCATATTTCTTGACTGCCAAAAGGCCTTTGATACAGTACCGCACATGAGACTGCTATACAAACTTGAGAGGCAGGCAGGAGTAAGCGGAAAGGCCCTAGTATGCGTGAAGAACTACCTAACAGGAAAGAGCCAGAGGGTAATGGTAAGGGGCGAGAAGTCGGACTGGCGAACAGTAACAAGTGGAATACCTCAAGGATCGGTGCTGGGACCAATCCTCTTTGTAATTTACATAAATGATATGTTTACAGGAGTGGAATCATACATGTCAATGTTTGCGGATGACGCAAAATTAATGAGAAGAGTTGTGACAGACGAGGATTGTAGGATCCTCCAAGAGGACTTAAACAGGTTGCAGAGATGGTCAGGGAAATGGCTACTGGAGTTTAACACCAGTAAATGTAAAGTTATGGAAATGGGATCAGGTGACAGGAGACCAAAGGGACAGTACACAATGAAGGGGAACAGCCTACCTGTAACGATTCGAGAAAGAGACCTGGGAGTGGATGTGACACCTAATCTAACTCCTGAGGCACATATAAATAGGATAACGACAGCAGCGTACTCTACACAGGCGAAAATTAGAACTTCATTCAGAAACCTAAATGATGAGGCTTTTAGGGCGCTTTACACTGCCTACGTGAGACCCGTCTTACAGTATGCCGCGCCATCATGGAGCCCCCACCTGAAGAAACACATAAAGAAACTGGAGAAGGTTCAGAGGTTTGCGACGAGGCTTGTCCCAGAGTTACGAGGGATGGGATATGAAGAGCGTCTGAAGGAACTGAACTTTACGACACTAGAGAAAAGAAGGGAGAGAAGAGATATGATAGGAACATATAAAATACTCAGGGGAATTGACAAAATGGAAATAGATGAAATGTTCACAAGTAATAATGTTACGGCCCTCTCGGGTCGCAACTGGGTTCTTTCTCTGATGTTGTTAGAGGTAGGGTATCTGGCCCCAAGCTAGTAGTGGCTTTCAAGGGATGAGATCCGTAACGCAAGTAAATTAAAGGGGAAGGGAAATAAAGGCAAAAACTTAATAATATAATTACCGCCACCAATAAATAATATATAAAAGGTTACACAGGGGAGGGGTATAAACACTATTATCTACAAAGTAGTCTTCTTCTGAAGACGCGGAGTGTTCCACTGTGCTCGACGATGCTAAGGTCCTGGTCCTCTTGTGGCCTCACGACGAATTCTTCGATTGTCTTGAGTCTACCCTGGCCACAGGCCAGCCAAATCACAGTTCCACTGGGGGCACCGTCGTGGAGGCCATCAACCACAAGTCCAGCCGGTAGCTGGCAGGTTCCAATCAGCGACGCTGGTTAGGCCACTCCACGAGCGATACTAGGGTAGCCCTAGTCAGGAGCCTCGTGTGATCCCACAGACCACTCTCCTCGCCACAACACCCCAGTGGTTAAGCGTCTCCACCAGTCAGTCCCGGGTACGACAATCCCTCAACTGCCACGTCACAGGCAGGTTAACACCACAGTGTTCATCCGGGGGGCGACTCACAGCTGCTGCAGCAAATACTTGGTGACGAGACGGCTGCCTTGGGTAGACTGACTCAACGTTCGTTACAGCAGTCCCAGGTCGACTCTGTAATCAGACACGTCATCAGTAATCGGGACACTCTAGGGCACGTCACTTACCGGCTCAGACCCAAACGCCCATCTATCCACTCCATAGATGGCGTTGCTGTCTACGCTCCACCTCACCAGAGGTCAGCAGCGGCTGTGTTATGAGCTGATTAGGACGGGAAACTAGCCCTTGTGGCTGGTATTTCCTGTCCTCACTTGATGGCGCCGTCCATTTGGAGGCAGTTTCGGGAGCTGACCCACAGATGGCGTGGTCGTCACTGCTCCGTGCTCGGACGTTAGGCTCGGGTTCGTAACAAATAATAACAGAACGAGGGGACATGGGTGGAAACTGGAAACTCAGATGAGTCACAGAGATGTTAGGAAGTTTTCTTTTAGCGTGAGAGTCTTGGAAAAATGGAATGCACTTGGGGAACAGGTTGTGGAAGCAAATACTATTCATACTTTTAAAACTAGGTATGATAGGGAAATGGGACAGGAGTCATTGCTGTAAGCAACCGATAGCTGGATAGGCGGGATCCAAGAGTCAATGCTCGATCCTGCAAGCACAAATAGGTGAGTACAAATAGGTGAGTACACACACCAGGTATGATAGGGAAATGGGACAGGAGTCATTGCTGTAAACAACCGATGCTCGAAGGGCGGGATCCAAGAGTCAATGCTCGATCCTGCAGACACAACTAGGTGAGTACAACTAGGTGAGAACACACACACAGACACAATTCCTCCTTACCAGCCCCCCCCCCCTACCAGGGTGGCCTGGTAGCGTGGTGGATAGCGCACAGGACTCGTAATTCTGTGGCGCTGGTTCGATTCCTGAACCAGGCAGAAACCAGTGGGCAAAGTTTCTTTCACCCTGAATGCCCCTGTTACCTAGCAGTAAATAGGTACATGGGAGTTAGTCAGCAGTCACGGGCTGCATCCTGGGGGGTGTGTGTGTGTGTGTAGTGTGAGAAAAGAATAAAAGTAGTAATTAGTAAACAGTTGATTGACAGTTGAGAAGCGGGCTGAAATAGCAAAACTCAACCCGGCAAACACAACTAGGTGAACAAATCTACAAGGGCCGTGATGAGGATTCGAACCTGCGTCCGGGAGCATCCCAGACACTGCCTTAATCGACTAAGCTATTGACTGAGAACGGCCTATTGACATAGCTCGGGTGCAGGGGAGGGGGGGGGGGTTGTGTAAAATCCTGGTTTGTGCCTCGGAGAGGTTACGGGATCCAGTATGTTTAGTATAACTTCGGATTCAACCCTTTTACCCTGTCGTAGCTCAGTCGATTAAGGCAGTGTCTGGGATGCTCCCGGACGCAGGTTCGAATCCTTGTCACGGCCCTTCTGGATTTGTTCACTTGATGCATCACGTTAGTGTGATCTCTGTGTGGAACAACTAGGTGAATACACACACACACACACACACACACACACACACACACACACACACACACACACACTCTGGGGTTGTGTTGTCACGCTTCCCCTCTCCCTCCCCCCCCCCCCCTCCTCCTCCCCGATCTTCCTACTACTTCCCCATGGGTGAGTTCATGGGGGTCAAGGCAGCAGTTGAAGTCGGCAGTTTGTGGTGCTGGCCTAGTTTGTGCTGTGAGGCCCAGATGGATGTGGGAAAAAGGGTGACAGACAAGAGGCACTGAACTACAGGCCCGTGTCCTTAACTTGTATACCATGCAAGGTGATGGAGAAGATTGTGAGAACAAAACTAGTAACACATCTGGAGAGAAGAGACTTCGTGACAATACATCAACATGGGTTCAGGGAGGGTAAATCTAGCCTTACAGGATTGATAGAATTCTACGATCAGGTGACAAAGATTAAACAAGAAAGAGAAGGGTGGGCGGACTGCATTTTTTTGGACTGTCGGAAAGCCTTTGACACAGTACCCCATAAAAGGTTGATGCATAAGCTAGAGAAACAGGCAGGAGTAACTGGTAGGGCGCTCCAGTGGATAAGGGAGTACCTAAACAATAGGAAGCAGAGAGATACAGTGAGGGGTGAGACCTCAGACTGGCGTGAAGTCACCAGTGGAGTCCCACAGGGCTCTGTACTTGGACCTATCCTGTTTCTGATATACGTAAATGATCTCCCAGAGGGTATAGACTCATTCCTCTCAATGTTTGCTGACGACGCCAAAATTATGAGAAGGATTAAGACAGAGGAGGACAGCTTGAGGCTTCAAGAAGACCTGGACAAGCTGCAGGAATGGTCGAACAAATGGCTGTTAGAATTTAATCCAAGCAAATGTAATGTAATGAAGATAGGGGTAGGAAGCAGGAGACCAGATACAAGGTATCACTTGGGAGATGAAATACTTCAAGAGTCCGAGAGAGAGAAAGACCTGGGGGTTGATATCACGCCAGACCTGTCCCCTGATGCTCATATCAAGAGGATAACAGCAGCAGCATATGCCAGGTTGGCTAACATAAGAACGGCCTTTAGAAACTTGTGTAAGGAATCTTTCAGAACATTATATACCACATATGTCAGACCAATCCTGCAGTATGCGGCACCAGCATGGAGTCCATATCTAGTCAAGCATAAGACTAAAATGGAAAAGGTTCAAAGGTTTGCCACCAGACTAGTACCCGAGCTGAGAGGTATGAGCTACGAGGAGAGACTACGGGAATTAAACCTCACTTCGTTGGAAGACAGAAGAGTTAGGGGGGACATGATCACCACATTCAAGATCCTCAAGGGAATTGACAGGGTTGATAAAGACAGGCTGTTTAACACAAGGGGCACACGCACTAGGGGACACAGGTGGAAACTGAGTGCCCAAATGAGCCACAGAGATATTAGAAAGAACTTTTTGTAGTGTCAGAGTGGTTGACAAATGGTTGCATTAGGAAGTGATGTGGTGGAGGCTGACTCCATACACAGTTTCAAGTGTAGATATGATAGAGTCTAATAGGCTCAGGAACCTGTACACCTGTTGATTGACAGTTGAGAGGCGGGACCAAAGAGCCAGAGTTCAACCCCTGCAAGCCAACTAGGTGAGTACAACTAGGTGAGTACACACACACACACACACACAGCATGTGAAGGAAGACACTAGGGAAAGAGGAGGGGAAATGCAAGGAGGCTGAAGAGAGATTTATTCCAACAGTAAAGGAAAAAAGCAGGAGGGAATATAATAACCCATGGTTTAATAGACAGTGTCAAGAAGCAAAAGTGAGAAGCATGAGGGAATGGAGGAAGTACAGAAGACAAAGGACAGAGGACAACAGGATTAGATGTAACAGAGCTAGGAACGATTACATTAACATAAGACGAGTGTCAGAAAGAAATTATGAGAATGATATTGCAATCAAAGTGAAAAAGCAACCTAAATTACTACATAGCCATATAAGAAGGAAGATGTCGGTAAATGACCAAGCAACAAGACTGAGGAAAACAGAAGGGGCATATACAGAAAGCGACAAAGAAATCTGCGAGGTACTGAATGCATGTTTCCATGGAGTGTTCACAACTGAGCCTGAGTGGCTCCCATTGTTAGAAGAGATTACCCTAGATGAAAGACTATCAGATATAGAGGTGACAGCAGAGGAGGTAATGAAACAGTTGACAACACTCTATGCAACTAAAGCGGTTGGACCAGACAAAGTATCACTGTGGATACTTAAAGAGGCAGCGCCGGCTCTCAGCGTGCCTCTGGTAATGATCTTTAATGAGTCACTTATGTCGGGAGAATTGCCCAGTTGCTGGAAGGAGGCAAATGTCGTACCGATTTTCAAAAAAGGTGATAGGGAGGAGGCACTTAACTACAGACCCGAATCACTGACAAGCATCCCCTGCAAAATACTTGAAAGAATAATTAGGCTAAGACTTGTTGAGCACCTGGAGAGCATTGGGTTTGTAAACAAGCACCAACATGGCTTCTGGACAGGGAAATCATGCCTAACAAACCTTTTAGAATTCTATGATAAAGTAACAAGGATAAGGCAGGACAGAGAAGGCTGGGCAGAATGCATATTTCTTGACTGCCAAAAGACCTTCGATACAGTACCGCACATGAGACTGCTTTACAATCTTGAGAGGCAGGCAGGAGTAAGCGGAAAGGCCCTAGCATGGGTAAGGCACTACCTAACAGGAAGGAGCCAGAGGGTAATGATATGGGGCGAGAAGTCGGACTGGCGAACAGTAACGAGTGGAGTACCTCAAAGATCGGTGCTGGGCCCAATCCTATTTCTAATTTACGTAAATGACATGTTTACAGGAGTGGAATCATACATGTCAATGTTTGCGGATGACGCAAATTAATGAGAAGAGTTGTGACAGATGAGGATTGTAGGATCCTCCAAGAGGACTTAAACAGGTTGCAGAGATGGTCAGGGAAATGGCTACTGGAGTTCAACACCAGTAAATGTAAAGTTATGGAAATGGGATCAGGTGATAGACGACCAAAAGGACAGAACACAATGAAGGGGAACTGCCTACCTGTAACGTTTCGAGAAAGAGACCTGGGAGTGGATGTGACACCTAATCTAACTCCTGAGGCACATATAAATAGGATAACGACAGCAACGTACTCTACACTGGCGAAAATTAGAACTTCATTCAGAAACCTAAGTGAGGAGGCTTTAAGGGCGCTTTACACTCCCTACGTGAGACCAGTCTTAGAGTATGCCGCGCCATCATGGAGCCCCCACCTGAAGAAACACATAAGGAAACTAGAGAAGGTTCAGAGGTTTTGCGACGAGGCTTGTCCCAGAGTTACGAGGGATGGGATATAAAGTACGTCTGAGGGAACTGAACCTTACGACACTAGAGAAAAGAAGGGAGAGAGGAGATATGATAGGAACATATAAAATACTCAGGGGAATTGACAAAGTGGAAATAGATGAAATGTTCACACGTAATAATAACAGAACGAGGGGACATGGGTGGAAACTGGAAACTCAGATGAGTCACATAGATGTCAGGAAGTTTTCTTTTAGCGTGAGAGTAGTGGAAAAATGGAATGCACTTGGGGAACAGGTTGTGGAAGCAAACTCTATTCATAATTTTAAAATTAGGTATGATAGGGAAATGGGACAGGAGTCATTGCTGAAAACAACCGATGGCTAGAAAGGCGGGATCCAAAAGCCAAGCTCGATCCTGCAAGCACAAATAGGTGAGTACACACACACACACACACACACACACACACACACACACACACACACACACACACACACACACACACACACACACACACACACACACACACACACACACACACACACACACACACACACACACACACTGGAATGGAGAACTGGAATTGAAAACAAATATGACAGAGAGCAGACACAACACAGCGGGAGGAGGAGGAGGAGGACAAGATGTCTCGCTTGAGGATGGACTCTTTCAAATGTTGAATGAAATCAGGGTGGAACTACAAGTAATGAGGGAAAAGGTAACCAACCTGCAGGATGAGCTGATTGAGGCAAGGAAGGAGATTAAAAGCCTCAAAGAGAATCTCCAATATCAGACATGATCAAGCACTCAGGAAGATGGTAATGCATCTATAGAAGGGACTTCTACATTACAACCCTCATTTGCAGACATACTTAGAAGGCCCCTGGAAGTTGTCTGTGCAGAACAGGAAATTGCCATGAAAGTTGCTACTTCTCAGGAAGCAGCAAAATGCACTAGCTGACTGATAGAGAGGAAAAGAGCAGTAATCGTAGTAGGTATTAAGAAGCAAATAGGGGCCACTCCAGGGGAGAGGAGAAATACGGACAAAGCCACAGTCAAAGAGATCCTTGATGGGGTACAGATGGAGAGAGAAGAACAGAATATAGTAAAGGTGTTCAGGCTTGGCTGGTACAACAAGGACAAAGATCGACTTATAAAAGTGGGTTTCAAAAGCAAGGACACAAAAGAAGAAATTTTAGCAAAAAAGAGCAGCCTACTCAATATACTGAAGTTCAAAAAGGTATTCCTACAGAGAGATATAACCAGGAAGGAGAGCATGAGGGCAGCAACAGTGATTAAGGAGAGCAAGTAGAGGGACAGGAAACAGGGAACCACAGCCCAGAACCCTATGATCCCAGAAGGGAGTGGGGAACCCTCCAAAGGCAATTAAACAGCCCCAGTGGGAGGAGGATCACACCCACCTCCCACCCAATAGAAGCCCTACCTGCCCCAGCCCCTTTGCTCCCCACACCACCCTAAGCCCTTCCTTCTCCCTAACCCTCCTAAAGCTCTTCCTCCTCTTCTGTCCCCACAAGCCTCTTTTCTCTCCCTCTCCCCAAGGCCTCATTTCTCCCCACCTCCCCAAGCCCTCCCTCCTGCCCTTCCCCCCAAACCCCCCTTTATTCCCCACCCCCAAGCCCTCCCTTCTCTCCCACCCCCTCCAAACCCTTACTTTGCCCCTACCCACTCCAAACTGGATCCCCTCAGTCCCCCAAATCCCAGGTCCCTCTCACCCTCAGCCCCCCTCTCAACCTAGGGCTCCCCTTCCGCCTCCACATCCCAGACCCTCCATGTTAACCTACTCTTTGTGGAATCAACAGAAACTGAAGATGGATAGAAAAGAGTCAGCTTCAAGGTTATGTACTCGAACATAGACGGGATTACAAGCAAGACGAAAGAACTTAGGGAAAGAGCACAAGAAGTAAACCCAGATGTAATTGGACTCACAGAAACAAAATCTCAGGAATCATAACGAATGTGGTGCTCCGAGGATTACACTGTAATAAGGAATGAGAGGGAGGGTAGTAGAGGAGGCAGAGTGACCCTACTCATGAGAAAGGAATGGAGTTTCAAGGAGATAGTTATCCCAGGCTGTGAAGGGTTTAGAGACTACATAACAGGCACCATAACGAATGAAGAACCAAGAGTAGTAGTAACAGTGATATATAATCCTCCACCTAATGACAGAAGACCCTGGCAAAAGTATGACAGAAACAATATGGCAGTTAACAACATAATTAAGAGGGCAGCCTCTGCTGCCTGTGGAAATCGATCCCATCTGCTCAGTGTGTGGACTTCAATCACGAAAGGATAGACTGGGAGAACAAGGAACCGCATGGGGGAGAGGAAATGTGGAGAGCTAAAATACTGAAGGTGGCAACTAAAAACGCTTTAAGCCAGCATGTCAGGGAACCCACAAAAATGAAGGGAAATGATCAGCCAGCGACACTCGACCTAGTCTTCAATCTGAATGACAAAAATTTGGAAGACAGCAAACGTAGTCCCGATATACAAGAAGGGGGATAGACAGGAGGCACTGAACTACAGGCCAGTGTCCCTAACTTGCATACCTTGCAAGCTCATGGAGAAAATTATGCGAAAAAAGCTAGTGGAACATCTGGAGCGAAGGAACTCTGTGACACAACACCAACATGGTTTCAGGGATGGCAAGTCACGCCTCACAGGATTAATTGAATTCTACGATCAAGCAACAAGAATCAGACAAGAAAAAGAGGGGTGGGCAGACTGCATATTTTTGGATTGCCAGAAAGCCTTTGACAGAATGTCACACCAGAAACTAGTGCGAAAGCTGGAGATGCAGACAGGAGTGAAAGGGAAGGTACTCCATTGGATAAGGGAGTACGTAAGTAACAGAAGACAGCGAGTCACTGCGAGGGGTGAGGTCTCAGATTGGCGAGACGTCACCAGTGGGGTCCCGCAGAATTAAGTCCTTGGACCCATGTTATTTTTATATATGTAAATGATCTTCCAAATGGTATACATTCCTCACATTGTTTGATGATGATGCAAAAATTATGGGTAGGATTAAGATGAAGAAAGACAGTATGAGGCCGCAAGATGACCTAGACAGACTGAATGAACGGTCCAACAAATGGCTACTAAAGTTCAACCCGAGTAAATGTAAGGTAATGAAATTAGGCAGTGGAAACAGGAGGCCAGACGCAGGATACAGAATTGGAGATGACGTCCGTCATGAAACGGACAGAGAGAAGGATCTAGGAGTTGATATCACGCCAAACCTGTCTCCTGAAGCCCACGTCAAAAGAATAACATCGGTGGCGTATGCGAGGCTGGCTAACATCAGAACTGCTTTCAGGAACCTGTGTAAGGTATCCTACAGAACCTTGTATACCACATTTGTCAGACCAATCCTGGAGTATTCGGCCCCAGCATGGAGCCCGTACATTTGTCAAGCACAAGGCGAAGGTTGAAAAAGTTCAGAGATATGCAACTAGGCTAGTCCCAAAACTAAGAGGCATAAGTTACGAAGAAACGCTGCGGGAATGTACCTCACGACACTCGAAGACACAAGAGTAAGGGGAGACATAATCACTACCTATAAAATTCTCAGATGAATTGACAAGGTAAATAAAGATAAACTGTTTAACACGGGAGGAACACGAACAAGGAAACACAGGTGGAAACTTAGTACCCAAGTGAGCCATAGGGACGTTAAAAGAACTTTTTCAGTGTCAGAGTAGTTAATAAATGGAATGCACTAGGAAGTGATGTGGTGGAGGCTGACTCCATACACAGTTTCAAATGTAGATATGATAGAGCTCAATAGGCTCAGGAATCTGTACATCAGTTGATTAACAGTTGAGAGGCGGGACCAAAAAGCCAGAGCTCAACTCCCACAAGCACAATTAGGTGATTACAAACATACACACACACGCTAACTGACAGGTGTCTGGCAGCTGAGCGGACAGCGCGCAGGACTCGTAATTCTGTGGCCCGGGTTCGATTCCCGGATCAGAACCAATGGGCAAAGTTTCTTTCACCCTAATGCTCCTGTTACCAAGCAGTAAATAGGTTCCTGGGAGTTAGACAGGTGTTACGGAGCTCCTTCCCGGGTGTGTGTGCGTGTGTGCTGGAAGAAACTAATTAGTTAGTAGTTAGTTACAGTTGATTGATTGACAGTTGAGAGGTGGGCCGAAAGAGCAAAGCTCAACCCCCACAAGAACAATCAGGTGAATACCACTAGGTGAATACACCACACACACACATGAAAGAGAGAGAGTCCTGGGCGTTATCTGGTATCCGTGACGAAGCAGCGCCGTAAGAAACCTGCGTCCCTGTCACCCTTCATATCACTCACTGCAACACAAGCGATGGCAAGACACACATCTTCCTGCGGTGTTATCATGCAACACACGGGGGGCCCCAGAGGGGTCCTGTTGGGGGCCATGCCTCTCCTTGGGGGGGGTGGGGAGGGGTCACAGGAAATCCTATTGGGGATAATCTATACAAGAGATAAATAAAAATAAAATATCCTCTCCAACAGAATTGGACCTTTACTTGCAAATGAAGGTTCATACAAAGAGGACAACAAAGATATTTTTGAAATTCTGAAAGGTCAGTATGAGGCTATGTTTCGCACCCCCCATAAACAACATGAAAGTTGAGGATCTGGATAGTTTCTTTATAAATGACTTCCAAGATGCAGATAATATAACCGATATTAACAAGAACTCAGAAAACTTTGAAAGAGAAATTGACAAGATGCCCTCAGCCCCATGTCCTGACTCATGGAATTTAATTTTCATAAAGAAATGTAAAATACTAGTAGTAACTCAATGTAATATGGTGAACGAGCCTGGATACTGGGGAGATACTAGCAGCACTTAAATCAGTAGATATAGCTTCTCTACACAAGGGAGGTAGAAAAGCTTTGGCAAAAATGATATCCCAGTTGCACTAACATCACAAATCAAGGTTTTTGATGGAGTGACTAAGAATAAAATTTCCAGTTTTATGAAAAATAATGAACTTCACAACCTAGGACAAGATGGATTTAGAGCGAGAAGATCCTGTCTGTCACAGTTACTCAACCACCATGACAGAATCCCAGAAACCTTAGAGGAAAAGCAAAATGCAGATGTTAAATACACAAATATTGTAGAATACACAGATATTGTAAAGGCATACGACATATAGGACCATGGATTGATAATCCATAAAATGAGCCCAATAGGAAAACGGGTAAAGTGGGGTATTGTATTTTAAACTTTCTGTCAAACACAATGCAGAGAGTGATGGTCAATCAAATAAGATCGAGCCCAAGTGCAGTGAAAAGCTCTGTACACCAGGGCACAGTCCTTGCAGCACTGTTACTTCCCATTTGTATCTGTGATATTGACAAAAAATGCAGGTCACAGCTTCGTGTCATCCTTTGCAGATGATACAAAAGTCAGCATGAAAATTGCCACTGTAGAAGAAAATGAAAAACAACAGGCAGATATAAATCAAGTATTCGATTGGGCAACTGAAAATAATATTATGATTAACAGTGATAAGTTCCAGGTACTGAGGTATGGTGTAAACAAGGAAGTTAATCCTTAAGCTGCTATGGGACAAATGGCCTCAACACCGCCAAGTGCCAAAAAAAAATAAACTTTTTTTCGTCTGATAAAACTCTTCATTTATGTTCTCTGAGCATGGTAAAAAAAACTAATAATTAAAACTTAATTAAATGGATATTAAAACTAATAATAATATCTCTGATACCAGAGATCTGTGGATGGATGTGATCTTCATGGTGGCTCGCAGTTTATGGCTCGCAGGACGCTTAGTCGCCAGGTTGCAGTGTAATATGCAAAGCGACGCTTTATATCTGAACAGAGCAACCTCGGTAGTTTGGCACCATCAGGATCGTCGTCCTTTTCGAGGAATTGCATTTGTCTGTCTGAAAGCCAGCATGTAAGGAGCATGAAGCAATAATGGGTTCACAATGGACCTTTGTATGTCAGGAACTGGATTGCCAAACTTTTCTAGTAATTGTGTCACTACAACAAAACTGAACGCACGGTTATTTGGTTTAGTACCTGTTTTGACAAGATACATATTGTAACTATTCAGCATTGTTACGTCAAGAAGGTGGATAAAAATCTTCTTAGCCTGCTTTATTGTTTTACGTACACACTCTACAGCACCCACCATCATGTCATTATTATTGACATGAACAATAATAAACACAATTATATATAAACAATAATTATTAAAAATATGTTTCATGAGCGCCTCATCAAAATAAACAGTAAAGAATTGCAAATTATTAATGTCGTCACCTGTATCCCGGAAAACGTCTGTAATCCCAACATCTGCATTATCTAAGGCCGGAGCATAAAATCTTGACTATCACTCCAGATCTGGTGTCTTGCGAGACCCAACACTGGCACGACGGTGAGGAATCCATGGACCACGAACTGAAGCTGGTCTATGCACAGTAGGGGTGGGAACCGGCGATGATGGAAATTTACTTGTAGATAAGAGTTCTTCATTGTCACCATGTGGTGCCATGCGGCGGTGCTTGGCTGGGATGCTGCTGATGCGTCTAACGCATGTCAGCTGCTGGAACGTGATGTGCTCGCCATGATTTCTGTTGGGTAACTGAGGCCTCCACACAATAGCGGCCTAAGCTGGATTTTGTTCCAAGATGACGTCTGTTTACTACCGCCTGTGGCTAGCGTATGGGTGCTCTCTTTACTGCATGGGACTTTTAAATCATGTGCAGCACCCATAATTGTATTTATACAATGTGCACGATTTGGTGACAGTTTCTCAGATTGTATATATATAATGTGCACAGTTTAAGGGTTAAATTAAACACAGAGTACAGGACACAATCATACTTACTCATAGAGGGAAAGCAACATGTAAAAGATCTGGGAATTATGACGCATGACGACCTGTCATTTAGTGAACATAACCGAACAAATATAGTGGTGGGTAGGAAAATGATTGGATGGATTAGGAGAACGTTCTAATCCAGGGATTCCACAGCAATGCTAGCACTATTTAAATCACTGGTGCTGTCCCATCTTGAGTAATGTTCGGTATTCACTTTCCCTTTTTTCATAGCAGTAGAGATCTCTGAATTTGAGGAACTACCGATAATATATATGGCACTCATAGACACGATAAAACATCTGAATTACTGAGACCCTCTCAAAGCTCTCAAAATGTACTCTCTGTAAACGAGACGAGAAAGATGTTAAATAATAAATACATGGAAGATATTGAATAGACAGGTCCCAAATATGAACAGTAGAATTAAAACGTACTATAGCGAAAGATACGGCAGGGAATTTAAAATAGAGCCTTTGAGGAATAGAGGTGCATTAGGCACAATCAGAGAGGACTGTCTTATCATCAAGGGGGTCCAGGCTGTTCAAAACCCTTTTAGCAAGCATTAGGAATTTTGCCGGAACAAAGGTGGATGTATTCAAAAGAATTTAGACAGATTCTTACAAGATGTGCCAGACTAACCAGGCTGTAGTGGTTATGTGGGTCGTTCAAGCAACAGCCTGTTGAACCAAGTTATCATAAGTTGAGCCGGGCTTCAGGCCAGGCTCAGGGAATAGAAGCACTCCCAAAACACTCTTCAGATGTGCCGGGGTGGAGGGATGTGCCAGGTGGTAGGGATATGCCTTACCTTACCTTGAGGTGCTTCCGGGGCTTAGTGTCCCCGCGGCCCGGTCGTCGACCAGGCCTCCTGGTTGCTGGACTGATCAACCAGGCTGTTAGACGCGGCTGCTCGCAGCCTGACGTATGAGTCACAGCCTGGTTGATCAGGTATCCTTTGGATGTGCTTATCCAGATCTCTCTTGAACACTGTGAGGGCTCGGTCAGTTATGCCCCTTATGTGTAGTGGAAGCGTGTTGAACAGTCTCGGGCCTCTGATGTTGATAGAGTTCTCTCTCAGAGTACCTGTTGCACCTCTGCTCTTCAACAGGGGTATTCTGCACATCCTGCCATGCCTTCTTGGCTCATGTGCTGTTATTTCTGTGTGCAGGTTTGGGACCAGCCCCTCAATTATTTTCCACGTGTAAATTATTATGTATCTCTCCCGCCTGCGCACAAGGGAGTACAGATTTAGGCTCTTTAGTCGGTCCCAGTAATTTAGATGTTTTACTGAGTGGATTCTAGCAGTAAAGGATCTCTGCACGCTCTCCAGGTCAGCAATTTCTCCAGCTTTGAAAGGGGCTGTCATTGTGCAGCAATACTCCACTCTAGAGAGCACAAGCGTTTTGAAAAGTATCATCATCGGTATAGCATCTCTAGTGTGGAAAGTTCTTATTATCCAACCTGTCATTTTTCTTGCAGTTGTGACGGCTACTTTATTGTGTTCTTTAAAGGTAAGGTCTTCCGACATGAGTGCACCCAGATCCTTTACATTGCCTTTTCGTTCTATGTTATGATTTGCCTGAGTTTTGTACGTTGTTTCTGTTTTTATATTTTCAATTTTTCCGTAGCGCATGACCTGGAACTTATCCTCGTTAAACTCCATATTATTTTCTGTAGCCCATAGAAAGACCTGATCTACATCTGATTGGAGGTTTGCCGTGTCCTCTATGTTGCCAACTCTCATGAAAATCCTAGTGTCATCTGCAAAGGATGATACAGTGCTATAGGTTGTGTTCTGGTCTATGTCCGATATGAGGATGAGAAAAAGTACTGGAGCAAGCACAGTACCCTGGGGGATTGAGCTCTTCACGGTTGATGGGCTGGATTTTATTTTGTTGACTATTACACATTGGGTTCTGTTAGTCAGGAAATTGTAGATCCATCTGCCTATTTTTCCGGTAATTCCTTTTGAACGCATTTTATGTGCAATAACACCATGGTCACATTTATCAAAAGCTTTTGCGAAATCTGTGTAAATTACATCAGCGTTTTGTTTGTCTTCCATAGCATCTAATGCCATATCATAGTGGTCCAGCAACTGCGACAGGCAAGAGCGCCCTGTTCTGAAACCATGTTGTCCGGGGTTATGGAGATGCTGTGATTCAATGTATTTTGTGATCTTACTTCTTAGCACTCTCAAAAATTTTTATGATGTGCGATGTTAGTGCTATCGGTCCGTAATTTTTTGCCTCTGCCTTATTTCCTCCTTTATGGAGCGGTGCTATATCTGCTGTTTTTAGTATGTCAGGGATAACGCCAGTATCTAGGCTTTGTCTCCACAGAATGTGAAGGGCCTGCGATAGTGATTTTTTGCAGTTCTTGATGAATATGGAGTTCCAAGAATCCGGGCCTGGTGCAGAGTGCATAGGCATACTGTTTATGGCTTCTTCAAAATCTAGTGGGGATAGGGCGACGTCTGATATCTGATTTGATGTTGGTATCATATCCATGAAAAATTCATTTGGGTTATCAATCTTTAGTGCATTTAATGGATCACTGAAAACAGAGTCGTACTGCTTCCTCAGTAACTCGCTCATTTCTTTGTTGTCATCGGTGAAAGTTCCATCTCCCTTTCGCAGGGGCCCGATACTAGATGTGGTTTTTGATCTTGATTTTGCATAGGAGAAAAAATATTTTGGATTTCTCTCTATTTCACTGATGGCCTTTTGCTCCCTTTGCCTCTCCTGGGTTTTGTATGATTTTTGTAGCTTTAGTTCAATTGTTTCTATTTCTCTACCTAACCTTCTTTGCCGTTCTTGAGATAGGGTGCGACTTTCAAGTTGTTCCGCGATTCGTTTTCTTCGCCTATATAGGGAACGACGTTCCCGTTCCAATCTGCGTCTCTTTCTCTTTTTTTCTTAGGGGTATGCGGTTTGAACATATTTCTAGTGCTACTGAGCTTATTTTTTCCAGGCACTGGTTCAGGTTTGCATTTTCTAGCTGTTCTTCCAAGTTTATTTCTGTGAAGTCCTGGTTTATTTGCTCCCAGTTTATCTGTTTATTGTTGAAGTTGAATTTGCTGAAATCTCCTCCACCTGGAATCTGGACTGGTTTTGAAGGTCTATTCCCCATGGTTGTCATAACTTCAATTAAGTTGTTATCTGAGTAACAGGTATTTGTAATCATTATGTTCCCGATCAACTCATCATTATTAGTGAAAATGAGGTCCAGCGTGTTCTCCTTCCTAGTTGGTTCTACTATTTGCTGGTTTAAGGCAAACCTATCGCACATCCATAGCAGGTCATTTGCATGTGCCTGTTCATTTAGGCTACTTCCTGGTATTCTTTCTGATATTACGGTATTAGCCAGGTGCTTCCATTTCAGGTGCCGTAGGTTGAAGTCCCCAAGCAGGATGATGTTCGGAGCTGGATTTGTGAGGTTTTCCAAGCAGTGCTCTATTTTCATTAGTTGGTCTTTAAACTGCTGAGGGTTTGCCTCCGGTGACTTATATACAAGGACAACAACTACATTTAGGATCTCTATTTTGACTATCAGCACTTCCACCATATAATTTGAGGTGTTTAGCAGCTCAGTACAGATGAGTGTGTCTTTGATGTAGAGGCTGACCCCACCCTGAAGCCGGTGTTTCCTATCACATCTGAACAGATTGTATTCTGAGATCCATATTTCACCATCAAGATAGTCCTTTGTGTTAGTTTCCGTTAGGGCTGCAAACGCTGCATTTGCCTCACGAAGGAGACCATCTATAAAGTGAACTTTGTTGGATTTGCCTGTTTTTATACCCTGGATGTTGGCAAATATAAATGATGTTATCGTGTGGGACATTTGGGGTGGATGTCATTACCATCAAAGTATATAATGGTTAGATGGTGAGGCCACTCTAACGCAGGTGTTAGTGTGAGGTTATTATAAAAGTTATGAGCAGTTGCTCCTGGTGACCTAAAGATTCTCACCTCGGTGTGAGGTATAGGTCTAAGTGTTGTGGGTAATTGGCTATGACCCACTAAAGCTACCTTATACATGAGGTGAAAGTAGCAGTATGTTAGTGTGATCTAGGCTAACTGATGTGTTACACTGTTAGTTGACACAATTAATTAAATAGTTAGTCTAGCTTTTATCACACAAGGATTAGTTATTAATGATTAATATTTTAATTAGAAATTTAATGCCTATCCGGTTCGAAGGACCATAATGTGGGACATTTGGGGCTTGAATCTGATTATTTAAATATTAATGTAGTAAATTAAATTACGAAGGACCACCCGCTTTTATAGTAAAGAGGGAAACTGGGAATTTCTGATCATTAGATAATTCCTAGATGAACCAGTAACTATGGATAAAATACTAGAGAATATGATCATAGAAATAATTAATGGGCTGTATAATTAAATGAATCAAACCCTCAAACACCTACATTGGGGGGTTATTACTGGAGGTAAGTACGTCCAGGAACTAGTGTGGATCGTTCACTAATCCAAATAATAATAATCTAATCCTATGAATTATAGTGAAACTAAAGTCATTACCATGAATGGGAACATAGATTATAAGTATAGTAATGAGAGTCACAATAAACACATGTTAATCCTAAGAAATTCTGCATGTAAATAATTTCAAGAAGTTCATGAATAAATACAAAGAATCTTAGCATAAAGACGATTCCTTTATGTAAGCCACGACGCTTCCTCTAATTCCCTGGACTCGGCTGGCTGACGAATGGGATGGATTAACATGGGAGAAGGCGGCAGGGAGAATTCTTCTCACGTGCTGCAAGACAAATATTTACAGTAGACACTAATTAAACTACTGAATCTCTATATTCAAGAATTTAAGAATTACAGGTGATAAAATTAATAACCTGTTGTTGGATGTTATCATGCGTCGTAACGGTCAATCACCCAGCTACTACAAAACACTTTACAAGATGCATCAAATAAAGAGGATATACTTAGCTAATAAGGGCACTGTATAAGTTTTAAGATTGCCGAAATTCGCGTCCCCAGGCTCTGGCTTAGCCTATCCTGGATAATGGCGCGCTTCACTGGCTGGTCACATGTAGTCAAGAACCAGGTTAAAAAGGTTCCTTATAAGACACCAGCACCAGTCGAAGATATTATCTGCAAGGTTATTCACGCCTCACAGTGGCGACTTTCATCTGAGGATGGATAACGTCTACCCTGATGGCTGGGCAATGGCGTCTCCTCGTGAGTACGGTATGAGTAGGTCTGCTTCAGAGCCGCTCTCCACGTGTACTGGCAAGCCTCCTCTACCCCACGCCGCGTCCCGCGTTCATTAAACAAATTATTGTCACGAACATTAATATTTCTCGCATTTACGCTTGAAACGTTGAAGACTAGACGGGTTTATTATTTAGAAGAGGAAAATATTATTATTTGCCAATTTAGAGATAGTAAATATATAAGGGAGAGGAATTAATGTCTCCCCATGGCATTCACTCGTTAACGTTAACTTTTATTACTAGATAATCGCTATGACTCCAACGCTCTATTTGGCTCTTAGTTGGAGGTCAATTCATCTGTAATTAATTATCATACAGAATGCCTTAGTTATAGAGAATCAAATTTAATTCTCAGATACATTGGATATAATGTGTTTATTGTAATGAAATCTGACGCAATACTGGCGTCGGGTGACGTGAGAATTCCAGCCTACTGCACAGATGAAATTATTAGTACATGAGAATTCTACGTGTTGTTAATTTTACTTACTACAATAATTAGTAGAGTTAGTAATAAGTAATGAGAATACAACAGTGTTGTATTCGGTGTTGGAAATATCCAACATAACTCCGGGGGGAGGATTCTAGGGTCGTAGTGTACTGTGGAGTACTGACCTATCCCGAAGTGATATTAAGATTAGTACATTAGTATGTTAATATGTTAGTATGTTAGTACACACATAACGAACGTCCCGGATTTATCAAGGACTTACAAGAACTTGAGTCTTGCTATTTACATGTCAAATGAAACATGTTGCTTATAGCCTACACAATATTTATAGAATTCAACTCTCCCAATTTAAACTAACAGAATCTACGGTGATGCGATATCCTGGGTCATAGTGACGTGTAATGTTTTGTTTCGTGAAATCACATCGTAGCATCATCATAGTTATCTAAGTGGGAAGTGATGGAAATTACTCTTGTTCAGAGTTGTAATAGGCTTGCAAATTCCGCCTACATTGTTGAGCAGCAGCTCTAGTGGGGCGGTTGCTTGGAGGAACAGAATCATTGTCCTCGGAAATTACTGGGGAAACTGGATCTGGCTGATATTCTTGCTCAGTCAGTTCAAGGGGAACCAGCTTCTCTAAAGTTTTTAGAGTAGTGTTGCCTCGGCATAAAACTTTAACTACTCTTAGGACACCTTGTCGATCTGGATGAATGGTAACAATTTTACCTATAGGCCACTCTGACCTTGGTCCATCACTGTCGACCAGTACTAGGTCTCCTGGTTTTAATTGCACCTTATTGTAAGGACTCGAAGCTCCGTAGTGGTACTCTCGTACAGCTGTGAGGTATTCTCGAGTCCACACCTCATTCCACCTGTTAATAACTCTAGAAAGATGCTGGTAGCTTTCCACCAAGTCTCCTCTGGTCACATGGGACGGGTCTACAGGGTCCTCTTCGGCTAAAGGGATGAGAGGGCTCAGTAGACCTCCATGGATCAAGTGTGAGGGGCTCATAGGTTCTCTCTGGGTGAAATCATCAGACAGGTAGGTGATTGGGCGGTTATTGACTCGCGCCGCGATTTCCACAACAATAGTCTGGAGTTCTGAGTAACTGACCCTTTGTCGGTGTAAAGTTTTCCTTAGACACTTCTTGAGTGTGCCTACCATTCGCTCATAGAACCCACCTTGCCAAGGGGCTCTCGGTGCTATGAATTTCCAGTGACATTGTCGTCTCTGTAAGACTGACTGTACTTCTGGGTGGTTCCAGACTTCTCGCAAACAACTTTCTCCTGCCACAAAATTAGAACCGTTGTCCGATATCATTAATTTAGGACACGATCGGCGGGCAGCAAATCTGCGGAAAGCTTGAATGAAGGCTTCAGCACTCATATCTGGAGTGACCTCTAAGTGTACGCCTCTGGTTGTAGCACATGTAAAGAGACAAATGTACGCCTTCACTGGTATATTATCTGGGTTACCAGTGAGGATTAAGGCTCCTGTATAATCAACACCAGTGGTTTCGAAAGGACGAAGATGAACCACTCGCTCTTCTGGGAGTGGTGGAGGTCCTGGGTAAGGACATACTCTAGCGTCTTATCTCTTACAGATTACACAAGATTTAATAATTGTCTTAACTGTCTGACGACCTTGAGGAAGCCAGTACCTTTGTCTAAGGTCGGTGAGAGTATCTAAAACTCCACCATGTAAGGTACCATATTGATGGTGGTGTAAGACAAGAAGTTTAGTGATGATGTGGTGACGAGGTAGAAGAATTGGATTCTTAGTGTCTAAGTCAATTTTTGCATGAAGCAAACGTCCTCCACATCGTAGTATGTTATGAGTGTTGGCATCGTACCAGATGCCTAGAGACTTAGTTAATTTATCTGGAAGATTCTCAAATTCGCTTCCGTATGTCTCTTGCTGTGCACGCTTGATCCAATAGTGGATAGGATTGGGAAATTTATGTCGAATTCCTACTTTAGCAAGGAAATCAAACACGTGTGCAGTCACTCGTAACAATTTGCTTAAGTTAGAATAATGATGAGGATCAATGGCTAATATTCGCTGAGGCTCTGGTTCTTTCATGGGAGTGGTGATATTGGTCACTATGACTTGTGGCTTTTGTTTGGGCCACTGACCACCAACAAGCCATGAAGGTCCATTGAACCACAGCGAAGACTTGACAAGTTGTTTTAATGTCAATCCTCGTGATAAATAATCTGCAGGATTGTCCTTAGTAGAGACATGTCTAAACTTATATCCAGCAGATAAATCATGAATCTCCCTGACGCGGTTACTGACGTAAGGAGTTTTGTTGTTATTGTTTCTTACCCATTGTAAGACTGCCTCGTTGTCTGACCACACCACAATCTCATCAAAGTGGACATTATCGAGTGTCTTTGCCAGGCAATGAGCCAATCTTACTCCCACTAGCAATGCAGTCAACTCCATCTGAGGTAAAGATCTCTTCTTGATTGGAGCAACTCTTGCTTTAGATGTGAGTAAAATTGATTGTGCACTATTAACTAAATAGGCTGCTGCGCCATATGCTTTGCCAGAGGCATCACAAAAAACGTGCAAATTGGTGGGTAAGTTTGTTCCTGAAGCATTACGAAGAAATTTCAAAACGCCTAACTGATTAAAATCCGTTGAGAGTATTTGCCATTTGGCTTGTAACTCACTTGATAACGGATCATCCCATCCCATATGTTTCTGCCAGCACTCCTGCATTAGGAGTTTGCCCCTTATTAATATAGGACTAAGTAGGCCTAAAGGGTCAAATGGTTGACTGACAAATGAGAGCAGTGTTCTCATGGTTAGGGTTGAATTATCAGTTTGCACTGACTTGACATTCATCTCGTCAGTGCTGGTGTTCCATTCCACGCCTAGAACCTTTAATTGACTGGGTACCTGATAATCAGGAAATTCTTTCTCGATTACCTGGTTGAGCAGTTTATTATTTGAGGCCCATGACTGTAGTGGCATATTGGCTCCTAACAGTTCACGGTTAGCCTCATGGTAGATTTCTACCAGATCAGCTTGATCATTAGTTGTCCCCTGGAAATTGTCGACATACAAGTTGTCGCTAATGGTTGCCTTATAAGGGCTGTCTGATTTCCTCAAATGCGTGTCTAATGTTGCTTGCAAAAGAAACGGTGAGGACCTAGCACCAAATAATACTGAGGCAAAACGATAGGTGATTACTTCACTGTTAGGATCCAGTGGATCCTTGAATCAGAGGAATTTTGTGTAGTCACAATCTTCCTCCTGCAATCCTACTCGGAGAAAAGCTTTGCTGATGTCAGCTGTATAGGCAAAAATGCCTGTGCGAAATCGTAACAACACGTCATGTAGCCTTTGTGTTAGGCTAGGTCCCGTTTGGAGGCATTCATTTAAAGACACACTGCTCGGCTTTACTTTAGCACTGCAGTTAAGACAATACGAATAGGTGTTGTCAATGAGTCTTTCACCACAGCATGGTGAGGTAAATAATGACCTGTTTTTCGGTCATCGTGTCCACGTATCATCAGGACTTGTTTGCTCAGGGATGATGCCTAACGTGTCTAAATCCCACAAACGATGTATTGGTGGGTCAGACTCAATGTCCTCGGCTATTTCCCTGAAGCGTAGGGGTGACTGTTCTAAGCCTAGTCACGCCACAATTACATTATTGGATTGTTGGTTTGTGGACGCTGGACCTTGTCTGAAAAGCACTGGTCCTGTGAGCAATTTGCCTCCTGCGGACGACAACAAATTCATACCATGTTGCCTAGTGCATCCAGTTATAAACTTGTAATAATGATCCGCGCCTATAAGTATTCCAATATCTGTGAGGCAGTCAGAATTTATCTTATAATCTGCTAGCCTCATGCGGTTTCGTTTAAGGTGTCTCACAGTGCGAGCTAATCCTGTGACCTGCAGATCTGTAGGAATATTATCCACTACTTCCGCTTGGATTGGGCAAGTAGAAGATCCTAATCTTACTAATACTTTAACTACCTTGTAGTCACGAGGTCCACTATTTGACAAGAAACCAGAAATATTTAACCTCACACTTTTGGTAGGTTTTAAATTTAACTCATCTACCAACTGTTGTGTAATGAAGGTTTTCTGTGAACCTTGGTCAAAAAGACCCCTAGTGTTAATTCTAGATCTTCGGTTTATTAGTTTAAGTTGAGCTGTAGGCAAAGTGGTATTATTGCCTGACTCAGTAGCAAGTACATTTACTTCGTGATGTACTTTACAATATTGCACTGCAGTAGAATTAGAACAATTCTATCGAGTGGTCAAGGTTGGTGTAGAAGATTTTCTACATAAGGCGCAGTGGTGTACACCTTGGTTACAACGGTTGCAGGTACGTAGCTGCACTTCACATTTCTTGGGATCATGAGAGCCCATGCACTTGGTGCACTTGTGCAATTCTTGTAACCTTTTAACCCTAACATTATAAGTAGGATAAACAGAGCATTGATAAGTGGTGTGTTCCTGATTGCAGAACAGACACTTTCTCTGGTTAATAGACTTAGTCTCTTTAGTAGACAAGTCATTGGTTATCTCTGAAGGAGATACTGAATATGTACCTACATTTCCACTTCTTTTCCTAGTGGATGGAGTAGGTTTGGATTTAAATTTATTAGACTTACTCTGAGTCTGTTTAGTTTTGACTGAAATATCAGCACTAGTTGGCTTAGACTCAGGTTTAATTTTATCATGAGTCTTCAACCTGTTAACTGTGATCCTCAACCCCTCGAAAATTTGATTGAGAGTAAGAAACTCAGTATTATAATGTGAGCAGAGCTCTGTCAAGACATTTCGAGGTAATTTCCTCTGTAATAGTAGCTTGATAGACCATTCAGAAGCAGGTATATTAACTTTAGTACCTAAGGCCTTTAATAGAGACTCTACTTCTAGTCTGAAGCTTTGAAGTGACTCTGGTCTACTGTTTGGTGCATTCAGATCTAGCAATTGATAATAAAGGGTAGCTATACTTAACTCTTTGTTGCAATAGTTCAACTTCAGGAGTTTTATAGCTTCCTCATAATTACTCTCATTAAGAGTAAGGTTATGTATGACCTTTTTAGCCTCTCCTGTGAGAAGACTAAGTAGGTATGAAAATTTAGAAACCTTGTCTAGAGACTGTTTCTTATGGATGTGAACTTCAAAGGAAGTCCAAAAATTGTCCCAATTTTCTGTATCTAATCCTGAAAATGTAGGCAAGTCTAGAGTAGGTAAGCAAACCTCGGGTAAGTGATTATTGAAGTGAGACCCATTGTTACTAGTATTGGATCCAGATTGTTTGGCTAATTTAGATAGCCTGATAATTCTATCTTGAGTCTCATCTTCATACTGGGAAATGTCGTCTACAATTTGACTTGCTTCCTCAGGATCAGTTTCTACAGTATTTAGCAGATTAAGGTAAGATTGACCTGCAGATCTGACTTGATCAAATTTCAGATCAGCCACTCTAACTGATGTATCTAAGTGATAAGAGTCAATGGGAATATCTTTAGTTAAGCCCTCAGCCTTATTAATTAATCTGGTCAAATGACCTTTAAGGCCAATGTAGGTTCTCCTCAATTGTTCAGGAGTAGCCATGTTGGGCTTAGGTTCAAACTTCACAGTGTTAGTGTATGTATTACTAATGAAGCTTGGGTACTTGTTCATTAGTGAACAGGTGACATTAATTGTAGCCTAATTTAAGGTGACTACTTTATATTTTACCTCACTTGAGGTTGAATGTACCTACCTACCTAACAACAAATAGCTAGATATTTTGTGCACTGTCTGAATTTCACCATTAGTTCTCGTCCAGTTAGCTCTTCTATATCACCATCAGAGTTAATGGAGATTATCCAGCAATACACAAAATAGATACACAAAATAATGCATACAAGAGAAATATTATAGAGACACTCCAATCAGAGGTATCTCAAAAATTAATCCCACCCTGTATAGGGTCAGCACAAATAATATAATACATACAACACTGACTAGTTTAGATCTAGTCGTGATAATTCCTAACTAAGAACTATAAGGTTATTTAGTCTGGGCTTGTACCAAATTCAGCACAATCTCAGCCTAAATTCTACCTAATAACATGGGTAAAGATTATTGTGGTGCAGTAAGGTGAATATAGTTGTGCTGTATTTTTTGTTTTTTTGTTTTATAAGAGTGCTCTTGCACACACAGGTGAACAATTATGTACAGTTAAGTTTGGCTTGCTAGCCACAGCCGTTTGTGATGGTTGATGGTGTTAATTAACTTGTCAACCACATGCAACCTAGATTCCCCTGACAAGTGTACACCATCTCTGGTCAGGTTCTGTCTGTAAGGTCTGGATGTAAATTGGATATATGTGGCATCCAATCTCACTCGTTTTTTCAGCCTGAAATTTATGTACTTAGCAGCTCTCAGGTAGTATTCTGGGGTTACTCCCCAACGATTATCTTGACTTGGTTGGCGAGGTTCCACTAATGTGAATACTACCGATTCACTGATGAGCTTGAAAGAAGAAATTATGGCTTTGAGGTGTTTGATCACCTCAGCTGGATGACGAGTGGGTGGATGTCATTACCACCTAAGTATATAATGGTTAGATGGTGAGGCCACTCTAACGCAGGTGTTAGTGTGGGGTTATTATAAAAGTTATGAGCTGTTGCTCCTGGTGACCTAAAGATTCTCACCTCGGTGTGAGGTATAGGTCTAAGTGTTGTGGGTAATTGGCTATGACCCACTAAAGCTACCTTATACATGAGGTGAAAGTAGCAGTATGTTAGTGTGATCTAGGCTAACTGATGTGTTACACTGTTAGTTGACACAATTAATTAAATAGTTAGTCTAGCTTTTATCACACAAGGATTAGTTATTAATGATTAATATTTTAATTAGAAATTTAATGCCTATCCGGTTCGAAGGACCATAATGTGGGACATTTGGGGCTTGAATCTGATTATTTAAATATTAATGTAGTAAATTAAATTACGAATGACCACCCGCTTTTATAGTAAAGAGGGAAACTGGGAATTTCTGATCATTAGATAATTCCTAGATGAACCAGTAACTATGGATAAAATACTAGAGAATATGATCATAGAAATAATTAATGGGCTGTATAATTAAATGAATCAAACCCTCAAACACCTACATTGGGGGGTTATTACTGGAGGTAAGTACGTCCAGGAACTAGTGTGGTTCGTTCACTAATCCAAATAATAATAATCTAATCCTATGAATTATAGTGAAACTAAAGTCATTATCATGAATAGGAACATAGATTATAAGTATAGTAATGAGAGTCACAATAAACACATGTTAATCCTAAGAAATTCTGCATGTAAATAATTTCAAGAAGTTCATGAATAAATACAAAGAATCTTAGCATAAAGACGATTCCTTTATGTAAGCCACGACGCTTCCTCTAATTCCCTGGACTCGGCTGGCTGACGAATGGGATGGATTAACATGGGAGAAGGCGGCAGGGAGAATTCTTCTCACGTGCTGCAAGACAAATATTTACAGTAGCAACTAATTAAACTACTGAATCTCTATATTCAAGAATTTAAGAATTACAGGTGATAAAATTAATAACCTCTTGAAGGATGTTATCATGCGTCGTAACGGTCAATCACCCAGCTACTACAAAACACTTTACAAGATGCATCAAATAAAGAGAATATACTTAGCTAATAAGGGCACTGTATAAGTTTTAAGATTGCCGAAATTCGCGTCCCCAGGCTCTGGCTTAGCCTATCCTGGATAATGGCGCGCTTCACTGGCTGGTCACGTGTAGTCAAGAACCAGGTTAAAAAGGTTCCTTATAAGACACCAGCACCAGTCGAAGATATTATCTGCAAGGTTATTCACGCCTCACAGTGGCGACTTTCATCTGAGGATGGATAACGTCTACCCTGATGGCTGGGCAATGGCGTCTCCTCGTGAGTACGGTATGAGTAGGTCTGCTTCAGAGCCGCTCTCCACGTGTACTGGCAAGCCTCCTCTACCCCACGCCGCATCCCGCGTTCATTAAACAAATTATTGTCACGAACATTAATATTTCTCGCATTTACGCTTGAAACGTTGAAGACTAGACGGGTTTATTATTTAGAAGAGGGAAATATTATTATTTGCCAATTTAGAGATAGTAAATATATAAGGGAGAGGAATTAATGTCTCCCCATGGCATTCACTCGTTAACGTTAACTTTTATTACTAGATAATCGCTATGACTCCAACGCTCTATTCGGCTCTTAGTTGGAGGTCAATTCATCTGTAATTAATTATCATACAGAATGCCTTAGTTATAGAGAATCGAATTTAATTCTCAGATACATTGGATATAATGTGTTTATTGTAATGAAATCTGACGCAATACTGGCGTCGGGTGACGTGAGAATTCCAGCCTACTGCACAGATGAAATTATTAGTACATGAGAATTCTACGTGTTGTTAATTTTACTTACTACAATAATTAGTAGAGTTAGTAATAAGTAATGAGAATACAACAGTGTTGTATTCAGTGTTGGAAATATCCAAGATAACTCCGGGGGGAGGATTCTAGGGTCGTAGTGTACTGTGGAGTACTGACCTATCCCGAAGTGATATTAAGATTAGTACATTAGTATGTTAATATGTTAGTATGTTAGTACACACATAACGAACGTCCCGGATTTATCAAGGACTTACAAGAACTTGAGTCTTGCTATTTACATGTCAAATGAAACATGTTGCTTATAGCCTACACAATATTTATAGAATTCAACTCTCCCAATTTAAACTAACAGAATCTACGGTGATGCGATATCCTGGGTCATAGTGACGTGTAATGTTTTGTTTCGTGATATCACATCGTAGCATCATCATAGTTATCTAAGTGGGAAGTGATGGAAATTACTCTTGTTCAGAGTTGTAATAGGCTTGCAAATTCCGCCTACATTGTTGAGCAGCAGCTCTAGTGGGGCGGTTGCTTGGAGGAACAGAATCATTGTCCTCGGAAATTACTGGGGAAACTGGATCTGGCTGATATTCTTGCTCAGTCAGTTCAAGGGGAACCAGCTTCTCTAAAGTTTTTAGAGTAGTGTTGCCTTGGCATAAAACTTTAACTACTCTTAGGACACCTTGTCGATCTGGATGAATGGTAACAATTTTACCTATAGGCCACTCTGACCTTGGTCCATCACTGTCGACCAGTACTAGGTCTCCTGGTTTTAATTGCACCTTATTGTAAGGACTCGAAGCTCCGTAGTGGTACTCTCGTACAGCTGTGAGGTATTCTCGAGTCCACACCTCATTCCACCTGTTAATAACTCTAGAAAGATGCTGGTAGCTTTCCACCAAGTCTCCTCTGGTCACATGGGACGGGTCTACAGGGTCCTCTTCGGCTCAAGGGATGAGAGGGCTCAGTAGACCTCCATGGATCAAGTGTGAGGGGCTCAGAGGTTCTCTCTGGGTGAAATCATCAGACAGGTAGGTGATTGGGCGGTTATTGACTCGCGCCGCGATTTCCACAACAATAGTCTGGAGTTCTGAGTAACTGACCCTTTGTCAGTGTAAAGTTTTCCTTAGACACTTCTTGACTGTGCCTACCATTCGCTCATAGAACCCACCTTGCCAAGGGGCTCTCGGTGCTATGAATTTCCAGTGACATTGTCGTCTCTGTAAGACTGACTGTACTTCTGGGTGGTTCCAGACTTCTCGCAAACAACTTTCTCCTGCCACAAAATTAGAACTGTTGTCCGATATCATTAATTTAGGACACGATCGGCGGGCAGCAAATCTGCGGAAAGCTTGAATGAAGGCTTCAGCACTCATATCTGGAGTGACCTCTAAGTGTACGCCTCTGGTTGTAGCACATGTAAAGAGACAAATGTACGCCTTCACTGGTATATTATCTGGGTTACCAGTGAGGAGTAAGGCTCCTGTATAATCAACACCAGTGGTTTCGAAAGGACGAAGATGAACCACTCGCTCTTCTGGGAGTGGTGGAGGTCCTGGGTAAGGACATACTCTAGCGTCGTATCTCTTACAGAGTACACAAGATTTAATAATTGTCTTAACTGTCTTACGACCTTGAGGAAGCCAGTACCTTTGTCTAAGGTCAGTGAGAGTATCTAAAACTCCACCATGTAAGGTACCATATTGATGGTGGTGTAAGACAAGAAGTTTAGTGATGATGTGGTGACGAGGTAGAAGAATTGGATTCTTAGTGTCTAAGTCAATTTTTGCATGAAGTAAACGTCCTCCACATCGTAGTATGTTATGAGTGTTGGCATCGTACCAGATGCCTAGAGACTTAGTTAATTTATATGGAAGATTCTCAAATTCGCTTCCATATGTCTCTTGCTGTGCACGCTTGATCCAATAGTGGATAGGATTGGGAAATTTATGTCGAATTCCTACTTTAGCAAGGAAATCAAACACGTGTGCAGTCACTCGTAACAATTTGCTTAAGTTAGAATAATGATGAGGATCAATGGCTAATATTCGCTGAGGCTCTGGTTCTTTCATGGGAGTGGTGATATTGGTCACTATGACTTGTGGCTTTTGTTTGGGCCACTGACCACCAACAAGCCATGAAGGTCCATTGAACCACAGCGAAGACTTGACAAGTTGTTTTAATGTCAATCCTCGTGATAAATAATCTGCAGGATTGTCCTTAGTAGGGACATGTCTAAACTTATATCCAGCAGATAAATCATGAATCTCCCTGACGCGGTTACTGACGTAAGGAGTTTTGTTGTTATTGTTTCTTACCCATTGTAAGACTGCCTCGTTGTCTGACCACACCACAATCTCATCAAAGTGGACATTATCGAGTGTCTTTGCCAGGCAATGAGCCAATCTTACTCCCACTAGCAATGCAGTCAACTCCATCTGAGGTAAAGATCTCTTCTTGATAGGAGCAACTCTTGCTTTAGATGTGAGTAAAATTGATTGTGCACTATTAACTAAATAGGCTGCTGCGCCATATGCTTTGCCAGAGGCATCGCAAAAAACGTGCAAATTGGTGGGTAAGTTTGTTCCTGAAGCATTACGAAGAAATTTCAAAACGCCTAACTGATTAAAATCCGTTGAGAGTATTTGCCATTTGGCTTGTAACTCACTTGATAACGGATCATCCCATCCCATATGTTTCTGCCAGCACTCCTGCATTAGGAGTTTGCCCCTTATTAATATAGGACTAAGTAGGCCTAAAGGGTCAAATGGTTGACTGACAAATGAGAGCAGTGTTCTCATGGTTAGGGTTGAATTATCAGTTTGCACTGACTTGACATTCATCTCGTCAGTGCTGGTGTTCCATTCCACGCCTAGAACCTTTAATTGACTGGGTACTTGATAATCAGGAAATTCTTTCTCGATTACCTGGTTGAGCAGTTTATTATTTGAGGCCCATGACTGTAGTGGCATATTGGCTCATAACAGTTCACGGTTAGCCTCATGGTAGATTTCTACCAGATCAGCTTGATCATTAGTTGTCCCCTGGAAATTGTCGACATACAAGTTGTCGCTAATGGTTGCCTTATAAGGGCTGTCTGATTTCCTCAAATGCGTGTCTAATGTTGCTTGCAAAAGAAACGGTGAGGACCTAGCACCAAATAATACTGAGGCAAAACGATAGGTGATTACTTCACTGTTAGGATCCAGTGGATCCTTGAATCAGAGGAATTTTGTGTAGTCACGATCTTCCTCCTGCAATCCTACTCGGAGAAAAGCTTTGCTGATGTCAGCTGTATAGGCAAAAATGCCTGTGCAAAATCGTAACAACACGTCATGTAGCCTTTGTGTTAGGCTAGGTCCCGTTTGGAGACATTCATTTAAAGACACACTGCTCGGCTTTACTTTAGCACTGCAGTTAAAGACAATACGAATAGGTGTTGTCAATGAGTCTTTCACCACAGCATGGTGAGGTAAATAATGACCTGTTTTTCGGTCATCGTGTCCACGTATCATCAGGACTTGGTTGCTCAGGGATGATGCCTAACATGTCTAAATCCCACAAACGATGTATTGGTGGGTCAGACTCAATGTCCTCGGCTATTTCCCTGAAGCGTAGGGGAGACTGTTCTAAGCCTAGTCACGCCACAATTACATTATTGGATTGTTGGTTTGTGGACGCTGGACCTTGTCTGAAAAGCACTGGTCCTGTGAGCAATTTGCCTCCTGCGGACGACAACAAATTCATACCATTTTGCCTAGTGCATCCAGTTATAAACTTGTAATAATGATCCGCGCCTATAAGTATTCCAATATCTGTGAGGCAGTCAGAATTTATCTTATAATCTGCTAGCCTCATGCGGTTTCGTTTAAGGTGTCTCGCAGTGCGAGCTAATCCTGTGACCTGCAGGTCTGTAGGAATATTATCCACTACTTCCGCTTGGATTGGGCTAGTAGAAGATCCTAATCTTACTAATACTTTAACTACCTTGTAGTCACGAGGTCCACTATTTGACAAGAAACCAGAAATATTTAACCTCACACTTTTGGTAGGTTTTAAATTTAACTCATCTATCAACTGTTGTGTAATGAAGGTTTTCTGTGAACCTTGGTCAAAAAGACCCCTAGTGTTAATTCTAGATCTTCGGTTTATTAGTTTAAGTTGAGCTGTAGGCAAAGTGGTATTATTGCCTGACTCAGTAGCAAGTACATTTACTTCGTGATGTACTTTACAATATTGCACTGCAGTATAATTAGTAGAATTCTCTCCAGTGGTCAAGGTTGGTGTAGAAGATTTTCTACATAAGGCGCAGTGGTGTACACCTTGGTTACAACGGTTGCAGGTACGTAGCTGCACTGCACATTTCTTGGGATCATGAGAGCCCATGCACTTGGTGCACTTGTGCAATTCTTGTAACCTTTTAACCCTAACATTATAAGTAGGATAAACAGAGCATTGATAAGTGGTGTGTTCCTGATTGCAGAACAGACACTTTCTCTGGTTAATAGACTTAGTCTCTTTAGTAGACAAGTCATTGGTTATCTCTGAAGGAGATACTGAATATGTACCCATTTTTCCACTTCTTTTCCTAGTGGATGGAGTAGGTTTGGATTTATATTTATTAGACTTACCCTGAGTCTGTTTAGTTTTGACTGAAATATCAGCACTAGTTGGCTTAGACTCAGGTTTAATTTTATCATGAGTCTTCAACCTGTTAACTGTGATCCTCAACCCCTCGAAAATTTGATCGAGAGTAAGAAACTCAGTATTATAATGTGAGCAGAGCTCTGTCAAGACATTTCGAGGTAATTTCCTCTGTAATAGTAGCTTGATAGACCATTCAGAAGCAGGTATATTAACTTTAGTACCTAAGGCCTTTACTAGAGACTCTACTTCTAGTCTGAAGCTTTGAAGTGACTCTGATCTACTGTTTGGTGCATTCAGATCTAGCAATTGATAATAAAGGGTAGCTATACTTAACTCTTTGTTGCAATAGTTCAACTTCAGGAGTTTTATAGCTTCCTCATAATTACTCTCATTAAGAGTAAGGTTATGTATGACCTTTTTAGCCTCTCCTGTGAGAAGACTAAGTAGGTATGAAAATTTAGAAACCTTGTCTAGAGACTGTTTCTTATGGATGTGAACTTCAAAGGAAGTCCAAAAATTGTCCCAATTTTCTGTATCTAATCCTGAAAATGTAGGCAAGTCTAGAGTAGGTAAACGAACCTCGGGTAAGTGATTATTGAAGTGAGACCCATTGTTACTAGTATTGGATCCAGATTGTTTGGCTAATTTAGATAGCCTGATAATTCTATCTTGAGTCTCATCTTCATACTGGGAAATGTCGTCTACAATTTGACTTGCTTCCTCAGGATCAGTTTCTACAGTATTTAGCAGATCAAGGTAAGATTGACCTGCAGATCTGACTTGATCAAATTTCAGATCAGCCACTCTAACTGATGTATCTAAGTGATAAGAGTCAATGGGAATATCTTTAGTTAAGCCCTCAGCCTTATTAATTAATCTGGTCAAATGACCTTTAAGGCCAATGTAGGTTCTCCTCAATTGTTCAGGAGTAGCCATGTTGGGCTTAGGTTCAAACTTCACAGTGTTAGTGTATGTATTACTAATGAAGCTTGGGTACTTGTTCATTAGTGAACAGGTGACATTAATTGTAGCCTAATTTAAGGTGACTACTTTATATTTTACCTCACTTGAGGTTGAATGTACCTACCTACCTAACAACAAATAGCTAGATATTTTGTGCACTGTCTGAATTTCACCATTAGTTCTCGTCCAGTTAGCTCTTCTATATCACCATCAGAGTTAATGGAGATTATCCAGCAATACACAAAATAGATACACAAAATAATGCATACAAGAGAAATATTATAGAGACACTCCAATCAGAGGTATCTCAAAAATTAATCCCACCCTGTATAGGGTCAGCACAAATAATATAATACATACAACACTGACTAGTTTAGATCTAGTCGTGATAATTCCTAACTAAGAACTATAAGGTTATTTAGTCTGGGCTTGTACCAAATTCAGCACAATCTCAGCCTAAATTCTACCTAATAACATGGGTAAAGATTATTGTGGTGCAGTAAGGTGAATATAGTTGTGCTGTATTTTTTGTTTTTTTGTTTTATAAGAGTGCTCTTGCACACACAGGTGAACAATTATGTACAGTTAAGTTTGGCTTGCTAGCCACAGCCGTTTGTGATGGTTGATGGTGTTAATTAACTTGTCAACCACATGCAACCTAGATTCCCCTGACAAGTGTACACCATCTCTGGTCAGGTTCTGTCTGTAAGGTCTGGATGTAAATTGGATATATGTGGCATACAATCTCACTCGTTTTTTCAGCCTGAAATTTATGTACTTAGCAGCTCTCAGGTAGTATTCTGGGGTTACTCCCCAACGATTATCTTGACTTGGTTGGCGAGGTTCCACTAATGTGAATACTACCGATTCACTGATGAGCTTGAAAGAAGAAATTATGGCTTTGAGGTGTTTGATCACCTCAGCTGGATGACGAGTGGGTGGATGTCATTACCACCTAAGTATATAATGGTTAGATGGTGAGGCCACTCTAACGCAGGTGTTAGTGTGGGGTTATTATAAAAGTTATGAGCTGTTGCTCCTGGTGACCTAAAGATTCTCACCTCGGTGTGAGGTATAGGTCTAAGTGTTGTGGGTAATTGGCTATGACCCACTAAAGCTACCTTATACATGAGGTGAAAGTAGCAGTATGTTAGTGTGATCTAGGCTAACTGATGTGTTACACTGTTAGTTGACACAATTAATTAAATAGTTAGTCTAGCTTTTATCACACAAGGATTAGTTATTAATGATTAATATTTTAATTAGAAATTTAATGCCTATCCGGTTCGAAGGACCATAATGTGGGACATTTGGGGCTTGAATCTGATTATTTAAATATTAATGTAGTAAATTAAATTACGAAGGACCACCCGCTTTTATAGTAAAGAGGGAAACTGGGAATTTCTGATCATTAGATAATTCCTAGATGAACCAGTAACTATGGATAAAATACTAGAGAATATGATCATAGAAATAATTAATGGGCTGTATAATTAAATGAATCAAACCCTCAAACACCTACATTGGGGGGTTATTACTGGAGGTAAGTACGTCCAGGAACTAGTGTGGTTCGTTCACTAATCCAAATAATAATAATCTAATCCTATGAATTATAGTCAAACTAAAGTCATTATCATGAATAGGAACATAGATTATAAGTATAGTAATGAGAGTCACAATAAACACATGTTAATCCTAAGAAATTCTGCATGTAAATAATTTCAAGAAGTTCATGAATAAATACAAAGAATCTTAGCATAAAGACGATTCCTTTATGTAAGCCACGACGCTTCCTCTAATTCCCTGGACTCGGCTGGCTGACGAATGGGATGGATTAACATGGGAGAAGGCGGCAGGGAGAATTCTTCTCACGTGCTGCAAGACAAATATTTACAGTAGCAACTAATTAAACTACTGAATCTCTATATTCAAGAATTTAAGAATTACAGGTGATAAAATTAATAACCTGTTGTTGGATGTTATCATGCGTCGTAATGGTCAATCACCCAGCTACTACAAAACACTTTACAAGATGCATCAAATAAAGAGAATATACTTAGCTAATAAGGGCACTGTATAAGTTTTAAGATTGCCGAAATTCGCGTCCCCAGGCTCTGGCTTAGCCTATCCTGGATAATGGCGCGCTTCACTGGCTGGTCACGTGTAGTCAAGAACCAGGTTAAAAAGGTTCCTTATAAGACACCAGCAACCGACTTTCATCTGAGGATGGATAACGTCTACCCTGATGGCTGGGCAATGGCGTCTCCTTGTGAATACGGTATGAGTAGGTCTGCTTCAGAGCCGCTCTCCACGTGTACTGGCAAGCCTCCTCTACCCCACGCCGCGTCCTGCGTTCATTAAACAAATTATTGTCACGAACATTAATATTTCTCGCATTTACGCTTGAAACGTTGAAGACTAGACGGGTTTATTATTTAGAAGAGGGAAATATTATTATTTGCCAATTTAGAGATAGTAAATATATAAGGGAGAGGAATTAATGTCTCCCCATGGCATTCACTCGTTAACGTTAACTTTTATTACTAGATAATCGCTATGACTCCAACGCTCTATTCGGCTCTTAGTTGGAGGTCAATTCATCTGTAATTAATTATCATACAGAATGCCTTAGTTATAGAGAATCGAATTTAATTCTCAGATACATTGGATATAATGTGTTTATTGTAATGAAATCTGACGCAATACTGGCGTCGGGTGACGTGAGAATTCCAGCCTACTGCACAGATGAAATTATTAGTACATGAGAATTCTACGTGTTGTTAATTTTACTTACTACAATAATTAGTAGAGTTAGTAATAAGTAATGAGAATACAACAGTGTTGTATTCGGTGTTGGAAATATCCAACATATCGTGTTAGTGTTTTTATACCCTGGATGTTGGCAAATATAAATGATGTTATCGTGTTAGTGGAAGTGCTGGATGCTTTACTTGGTGTTAATATCTGAGGCTCTGGTTAGGAGGCCACTGTGTTTGCGTCCTCTCTAGCATTTGTCCGAGTTGGTGGTACAGTCTGGTCATTTTTAGCCATTCTTCTCCTCCTCCTCTTGCTAAAAAATTATCCCGGTCGATGGAGTAGTGGCTGTTTTCATAGTGGTAGTCTGTTGGTTTTATTCGCCTGGTACCTCTTATATGAAAAGCTGGACATTCAGCATTGAAGCACTCTTTCCTGTCCAAAGAGTTCTTGCAAATTTCTGGGTGAAAGAATTCACAGCTTTTGGTACATTTACCTGTATTGAGGAGGTTTCTGCACTTTCTAGGGTGATCGTATGTACATGTTCCATTTATTCTTCCCGATTCCCCATGCTTACAGGTAGCCCATTTGTAATACCAACAGATTTTGGGGCCTTGTTTTGTTTGTTTCCCTTTGCTAGGGACCGCACTCTGCTGCGGTGTCCCAGACACTGTGCCCTGCTTCGCCGCGCTCTGCTCCGGGCCCTGTGACACTGCGCTCTGCTCCGGGGCCTGTGACACCACGCTCTGCTCCGGGGCCTATGACTCCGCGCCCTGCTCAGGCGTCCCCGACTCCGCGCCCTGCTCAGGCGTCCCCGACTCCGCGCCCTGCTCAGGCGCCCCCGACTCCGCGCCCTGCTCAGGCGTCCCCGACTCCGCGCCCTGCTCAGGCGTCCCCGACTCCGCGCTCCGCTCAGGCGTCCCCGACTCCGCGCTCCGCTCAGGCGTCCCCGACTCCGCGCCCTGGTTGATACCTGGTTGATGGGGTTCTGGGAGTTCTTCTACTCCCCAAGCCCGGCCCGAGGCCAGGCTCGACTTGTGAGAGTTTGGTCCACCAGGCTGTTGCTTGGAGAGGCCCGCAGGCCCACATACCCACCATAGCCCGGTTGGTCCGGCACTCCTTGGAGGAATTAATCTAGTTTCCTCTTGAAAATGTCCACGGTTGTTCCGGCAATATTTCTTATGCTTGCTGGGAGGACGTTGAACAACCGCGGACCTCTGATGTTTATACAGTGTTCTCTGATTGTGCCTATGGCACCTCTGCTCTTCACTGGTTCTATTCTACATTTTCTTCCATATCGTTTGCTCCAGTATTTTGTTATTTTACTGTGTAGATTTGGTACTTGGCCCTCCAGTATCTTCCAGGTGTATATTATTTGATATCTCTCTCGTCTTCTTTCTAGTGAGTACATTTGGAGGGCTTTGAGACGATCCCAATAATTTAGGTGCTTTGTTGCGTCTATGCGTGCCGTATATGTTCTCTGTATTCCCTCTATTTCAGCAATCTCTCCTGCTCTGAAGGGGGAATTTAAGTAAGTACTGAACAGTACTCAAGACGGAACAACACAAGTGACTTGAAGAGTACAAGCATTGTGATGGGATCCCTGGATTTGAAAGTTCTCGTAATCCATCCTATCATTTTTCTGGCTGTCGCAATATTTGCTTGGTTATGCTCCTTAAACGTTAGGTCGTCAGACATTATTATTCCCAAATCCTTTACATGCTGTTTTCCTACTATGGGTACATTTGATTGTGTTTTGTACTCTGTATTATGTTTAAGGTCCTCATTTTTACCGTACCTGAGTACCTGGAATTTATCACTGTTAAACATCATGTTATTTTCTGATGCCCAGTCGAAAACTTTGTTAATATCAGCTTGAAGTTTTTCAATGTCCTCAGCCGAGGTAATTTTCATACTGATTTTTGTGTCATCTGCAAAGGATGATACGAAGCTGTGGCTTGTATTTTTGTCTATATCTGATATAAGAATAAGGAAAAGCAGCGGTGCAAGGACTGTACCCTGAGGTACAGAGCTTTTCACTGCACTTGGACTAGATTTTATATGGTTGACAGTTACTTGCTGAGTCCTGTTTGACAGAAAACTGAGTATCCAGCGTCCTACTTTACCGGTTATTCCCATTGACTTCATTTTGTGTGCTATCACGCCATGGTCACATTTATCGAAAGCCTTTGCGAAGTCCGTGTATATCACATCAGCATTCTGTTTCTCTTCTAATGCCTCAGTGACTTTGTCATAGTGCTCAAGTAGCTGTGAGAGGCACGATCTTCCCGCTCGAAATCCATGTTGGCCTGGGTTGTGAAGGTCATTGGTCTCCATGAAATTGGTGACCTGACTCCTAATCACTCTCTCAAATACTTTTATGATGTGCGATGTTAGTGCAACTGGTCTATAATTGTTTGCCAATGCTTTGCTCCCTCCCTTGTGTAGAGGGGCTATGTCTGCTACTTTAAGTGCATCTGGTATCTCCCCCGTGTCCAAGCTCTTCCTCCACACTATACTGAGTGCCTGTGCTACCGGCACTTTGTATTTCTTTATAAATATTGAATTCCATGAGTCTGGACCTGGGGCCGAGTGCATGGGCATGTTTTCAATTTCTTTTTCATAATTTAGTGCGCTCGTGTTTATATCATTTATATTTACAGGGGTTTGAATATCCCGCATAAAGAAATTGTCTGGATCTTCCACCTTCATGTTGTTTATTGGAGTGCTAAACATGTCCTCATACTGCTCTTTTAAACCGAACTTGCAGTCATATACCTTGCCACTGAATTTTTAAAAGACAAAGGCAGTGGACTTATATACTGTGACTCGCAGAGTGCACTCCTGGCACTGAATGCACATAGTAGTGACACCCAGAAAATAGTCAGTGATATTCGAATGAATGTTTTAGCTGCTAAAGAAAACAGATTTGAGATTAAATTCCTATGGATACCATCACATGTTGGCATCTCAAGGCATGACACTGTTGATATGCTTGCTAAGACAGCCTGCAGAAAACCAGTGGTAGAAATTGATATGGGTGTTTCATTAGCAGTGACAAAGAGAATACTTAAACAAATATCTAATGAAAATCTCACCGATCTAGCAAATTCACAAAGACCTGAAAGTTGTAGCATTAAATATTATGATAGATATCGTGAGGAGACATTCACATATGGGACTAATAGAACAAGAACCCGGCAATGTGATGTTATAGTGGCCAGAATACGCCTGGGATATAGACGTATCTGGCAGCTTTCTCAAAACCCAAATGTCGAGTACACAATGTGTCAACTTTGTGAAAGAGAAAACATGCACTCTCTTGAACATTATATTGTAGAATGTCCCATACTGACTGACTTTCGCCCTCCTGGGCTAAGGTATGCTGAACTCTGTAGTTACTATATGAGTACTGGAACACTTGATGATATATTGGACTTGTATCCAAGATTGACCATGTAATATATCACTTATTCAATGTTATATTCAATATATCATTTATTCAATGTTATATGATGTAACTATATAACCTGAGCTTGTAGAAGCACCTTCATCACCTTCAGTGATTAAGTGCTTAATTGCACACTAGTTTCTTTATCAGCTATCTCACCCTGTCAGAGTAAATGAGACAGATGTATGTGAATGCATGTGTGTGTATATGTATGTATATGTATGGGTATAAAGTATATATGGAAGCTGATCAGAATTACATTTCACCTTTGTGAATGTACATTAATGACACTATGTAAAAGACACATCAAACACTTTATGTAGGGCATACGTAAATCTGTGTATCTATGTATTTACGTATGTAGGTTAGCTTAGCATTTTAAAAGCACCGAATCACCTTCTGTGGTTGAGTGTTCAATAAACCCCTGAACTCTATGTTTAACATTTCTCTAACCCTGTCCATGGAGGACAGAAGAAAATGTATATATGCTGGTTAGCATTGTAAATGTGTGGCCACGTCTGTGGTAGAAAATAATAATAATAAAAAAAAAAAAAAACTGCTCTTTTAGGATTTCACTAATTTCTTTGTCATCCTCCGTGTATGAACCTTCACTTGTACGAATAGGTCCAATACTGGCAGTGGTTTTTGCTTTTGATTTCTCATATGAGAAGAAATATTTTGGATTTTTCTTTATTTCCTGAATTGCTTTCTGTTCTAACTGCCTTTCTTCAGTTTCATATGAGTGTTTCAATTTCCGCTCGATTTCTTCAATCTCCCTATTTAAATTATTCCTTCTTTGACGGGAAATTCGTGTCTGCATAAGCAGTTCCGTTATTTTTTTTCCTGCGTTTATAGTGTCGTCTGCGTTCTCTTTCTACGTTAGATCTCTTTCTGGCTTTCCTCAAAGGAACATGTTTCAGACAGACTTGATACGCTTCTGAGGTCAGTTTTTCTATTCCTTCTGTAGGACTTGTATTATTTAGAACAGTTCCCCATGGAATGTTTGTAAGTTCCCTGTTTATTATCTCCCAGTCTATCCTTTTATTATTAAAATTGAATTTACTGAAAAGCCCCTCTCGCTTTATCAACGTTTTAGGTCTATTCTGAGTATTGATGGTCGTTTGCACTTCAATGAGTTTGTGATCTGAGTATGTGGTATCTGATATCGTAATGTCTCTGATAATGTCTTCATTGTTCGTAAAGACCAGATCTAGAATATTTTCATTTCTCGTTGGCTCCGATATCTGCTGATTGAGTGAAAATTTGTCACAGAATCTAAGTAGTACTCTAATCTGTGGTTGGTTAGGTCCTGATAGATTTCCTGGTATAATATTATTGTTTGCTATTTTCCACCTGAGACTAGGCAAGTTGAAGTCACGTAGGAAGATAATATCAGGTATAGGGTTCTCCAAATTATCAAGGCTATTCTCTATTTTGCTTATCTGTTCTGTGAATTCCTCAGCCGTTGCATCTGGCGGTTTGTATATTAGTATAATCACTAAATTTATTTTCTCTATTTTTTATCCCAGTACCTCTACCACCTCATTTGTAACGTTTAGGAGCTCCGAGCATACAAGGTCTTCCCTAATACACAGACCCACTCCTCCATGTGACCTAATTTTCCTATCACACCTGTATAGGTTATATCCTGGAATCCAGATCTCACTGTCCAACAATTCCCCTGCATGGGTTTCTGTGAAAGCTCCAAATACTGCATTTGACTCCGTGAGGAGGCCATTTATGAACTGTACTTTGTTGTTTGTTCTTGTTTTCAGTCCTTGTATGTTGGCAAAGATGAATGAGGTTACTCTATTAGTGATAGTTTGAATGGGAGACTTTTTCGGCAAGTCCATTATTCGTGGACATAATGAGTTTGTTCTGACCAGTACTGATTGTTGTAGGGCAGTTTTCTGTCGTAGTTGTAGTTCCCTTTCGGTGGGTAATTGTATCTGTAATTCTGAAATGCAAGTGGATCTGGCATCCAGTTCCATACACTCTCCATGCTGCTCCTTTTGAATTCTCTGCCGGTCTGGTATAAAAAATTTAGTTTCCTCCAAATTCATTATCCTGCTTGCCACTCTTTATGTAGCGTTCCGTGCCTTTCACGTGAAAGTGTGGGCAGCTGGGTTCATAGCATTTTCTGTCCTCCAGTGAGGTTTAGCACATGTCAGGATGGAAAAACCTACATATTGATCCAAATCGACACTCACCTTTCCTAAGCATATTTAAACATTTTTTGGGATGTTGGTAACTGCATTCTAATCCTTTCTTATTACCAGCATATCTATGTCTGCATATGCCCTTTGCATAAAATTTGCAAAGGGCAAAGGGCGCCCTGCTCAGGCGCCGCTGCCACCGAGCTCTGTGCCACAGCTGGTTGTACCTTGGTGTCATGTACAGTTTGTTTGAAGACATTAGAAATTGCTATGCAGGCATTAATTAGTAATTCTCTGTTTTCGGCGGGAGTTTTATCCAGGATTTTCCTCAATTTCAAAAAAGTTACATCATCCTTTTTGCAGAGCCAGTACACAGAGCGGTCACTGGGACCATTTCTCCTTGAATTGTTAGTCATGTTGGCACATTTTTTGTGTATGGCTGCTGAACAGAGTTGGCATTGAAAGCTCTGTTGGTAGTAAATGAGACAGATGTATGTGAATGCATGTGTGTGTATATGTATGTATATGTATGGGTGACCTTCATGTTGCATTCTATGCACGTTTTTATCAAAGCCATTTTTTGAACACTTCTGTTCAGTGGTGATGGTCTTACAAGGTGGGGTGTTGACCGGTGGGGGGTTGACTGTGGGTGCTGGCCGTGGGTGTTGACCGTGGGTGTTTACCAACTTGAGACAGGCCCGGAGGGGCAGTATGGACGGCCAGTGTTGCTACCACGTGTCGCACTCTTAATTTGTTTTGTTCACTTGTTAGATTACATTACTTGCATTTTCCCACTAGTTACCTTACAGCGGAGGCTTCTAGTTTCTGTGTCTGGGCACTAGTTACCCGAGTACGTTACACTATTTGAAAGAATACACACACAGAGGGTACTGGGGTGGCCTACCTCCAAATGGCCCTTGTTTACATACACACGACGGACTTATTTTGTGTATAATTTGTTCACTTGATATTAAAATATGTTATCTTAATTTTTGTTATAATAGACACAGGTTTTGCATAGAGAGCTTAGCACTATGGGCACTGATTACTTGATGTTTCAATAGCGAGAGATGTGATTTATTGACGACTTGGCAACTATCGCCTAAGGCCTCCTGGCACCACGAGGGCAGGCCTTGACTACACACGAAGTTCACTTATTTTTCCATTATCAACTGCCTCAACTATGTGGATACGCTCGCTGTATCGTCCTCATAGGTGCTGCCGGTGTTAGCTTTCAAATTGTAAGACGGTTGGTGTATAGCCAATCCTGAGTCAGCTAGGCCTCTGACGTCATTTCCCATACAGCGGCAGTGCCCGCTCTCAAATAGGGCGCACCAGTATCTCACAGACCTAGAGCTAGTAAGACCTCGGTGCTTCACATCTATCTTAGTTACCTAACTCAATAAAGTACTAGTAGGGATCTACAGTGTGTACCTCTTCAGCAAACAAGCAAGAACGAATACTGGTACAAATACTGGTAGCAGCACTGGGATATCAGAATTTTTTTTCTGAGCCAGAAACTCAAATGCCCAGATATCTCATCACAGCAAAAGCCGCCACCCGCCACAGCTAAACTCATGCATCATCAATATTCATCATATTGTACCAGTCCGGGGTCCTACCATCATCCACTGCTGTAGGTCAACGTTCTCATAAAGTTAGGCACGATATTTAGTAGCAAGCACAATTTCTTATCAGTGAGGGGAGAGGAGAATTCCCGCGCCAGCCATTTTGAATTTCAAGCGCCATTCTCGAACCTCCTGGGCCACCTACCACACGCCTTGTGTGTGCTCGTCTGTACTGTTCCAGCTAGTGTCATCGTCATCAACTCATCTCCGGATATGTTGTCCAGTTTTTTTAATTAAGAACAATTCTGTGTTAACTTGCGGCTTGAACAATTCTGTGTTAACTTGCGGCTTGAACTCTGTCGGCTATCATCGGGATGATAGCCGACAGAGTGTATCGTGATCCAGCCTGTACTCCTCTTGACATACCAGAAAATATCCTAAGGAAACTACTCCAAGCTTGTACTAAAGAGGCACCCTTCTTGAGCCCGGATAGGCACATATATAAGCAAGTAGATGGGGTTGCCATGGGTTCTCCCCTAGGTGTCCTGTTTGCAAACTTCTACATGGGTACCATCGAGCAAAAAGTCTTAGTCGACATGAACTTGAAACCGGCCATATACTGCAGGTATGTTGACGACATTTTTACACAGGTACCTGATGCCAGACATCTGCAGGAGCTGAAGGAGGCATTTGAGCGGAGTTCCGTGCTGCGTTTCACTTACGAGATGGAAAAGGATGGGAAGCTGCCCTTTCTAGATGTAACAGTCATGGAAAAGAGCGGAGGTTTCCACACTGCAGTCTACACTAAGGAAACGAACATAGGAATGTGCCTAAATGCCAAAAGCGACTGCCCAGACAGGTACAAGAGGAGTGTTGTTAACGCATATGTCGACCGTGCTCTCAGCCACAGCTCAGAATGGAAGCAAGTCGACGAAGAACTCTGTAGGGTAAGGCAGGTCCTAGTCAACAACGGCTTCTCCAATGGTTTCGTCGAAGACATCATAAGAAGGAAAGTGAAACGCCATGCAACCTCTGAAGAGACAACCAACACAACACCTATACCCCCTATTAGACTATTTTACAGGAACTTCTTTTCCACATCTCATAAAACGGAGGAAAGGGTCCTGAAAGATATTGTTAATAGAAACGTTATCCCTACAGACAAAAATCAGAGGATACAACTGACGATTTACTATAAAACCAGAAAAATGGCCAGCCTACTCATGAGAAACTCTCCAGACACAAAACAGAACGCTTTAAAAGAGACCAACGTCGTCTATGCCTTCAAATGCCCTCTTGGGGACTGTAAGCTCCAAAAAAAACAGTATATAGGCAAGACAACAACATCTCTTTCTAGGCGTTTAACGATGCATAAGCAACAGGGCTCCATTAAGGAACATATAATCTCTTCCCACAACCAAACTATCGCCAGAGAAATCCTAGTAAACAACACAGAAATCATCGATAGATACAGCGATAGCAGGCGGCTTGACGTTTGCGAGGCACTACACATTAAAAAGTCAACACCAGCAATCAACAGCCAATTAATGCACAACTATATTCTACCCACCTCAAGACTCTGCGCCAATATAGAAGCATCAAGAAATGTGGACCAATAGGCTTTCTACAATCACTTCCATTCAATACCCATTGTGTCGTGTTCTGTCTTGTGTTGATGAATTTAATACCCTATTAAGACCACCTCACCCCATCCACCTCACTCAAATGTAGATATAAACAAATCGGAGATGTGTAAGTTCTATTCAGTTGTGTATGTGTAAACTAAAGTCTTTGAAAATGTAATAAGTTTTACGAAACGCGCTCAAGTGTCGCGTCAGACTAGTAATAAAAATGAATTTTGGAGAATTGATTTTTGAATTACCACCAACAGTGAAAAGGAATGTACGAAAGATCGAGAAAATTCGTGTTAGAATTATTAATCGTACTTTTTCGGTCATATTTAATAATATATATATATATACATAATATATATATATATACATATATACTTTTTTGTGTAATGACATTTTCAAATAAAGTTAGATAAATATACACACATACCAAAAGAATAGGGGTGGTAGGAGAAGAAAATATCAAAGTGTTCAGTGAGGATCCACAAGGTCTTCTCTGAGTACTCTTTATTATCTTCTCCGAGGCTATGGGTCCCTACACTTGCACCAGAGGTGGTACCCCTTCTAGGTTTAAAATATATATATATATATATATATATATATATATATATATATATATATATATATATATATATATATATATATATATATATATATATATATATATATATATATATATATATATATATATATATATTATTAAATATGACCGAAAAAGTAAGATTAATAATTCTAACACGAATTTTCTCAATCTTTCGTACATTTCTTTTCACTGTTGGAGGTAAATCAAAAATCAATTCTCCAAAATTCATTTTTATTTCTAGTCTGACGCGACACGAGCGCGTTTCGTAAAACTTATTACATTTTCAAAGACTTTAGTTCACAAATACACAACTGAATAGAACTGATTGATTGATGAAGATTAAGCCACCCAAGAGGTGGCACGCCCATGAATAGCCCGTAAGTGGTGGCCCTTTCGAGCCATTACCAGAATCAAAAGATGATACTGGAGATCTGTGGATGCGCAACTGCACCCTGCGTGACGGGAGATGTCTCCCGGACCAAGTGGTGACCAAATGGTGTGAATAGAACTTACGCATCTCCGATTTTATATCTACATTTGAGTGAGGTGGAAGGGGTGATGTGGCATTAACACAAGACAGAACAAGAGGTGGCATTAATAGGGTATTAATTTCATCAACACAAGACAGAACAAGAGGTGGCATTAATAGGGTATTAATTTCATCAACACAAGACAGAACACGAAACAATGGGTATTGAATAGAAGTTTTTGTAGAAAGCCTATTGGTCCATATTTCTTGATGCTTCTATATTGGAGCGGAGTCTTGAGGTGGGTAGAATATAGTTGTGCAATAATTGGCTGTTGATTGCTGGTGTTGACTTCTTGATGTGTAGTGCCTCGCAAACGTCAAGCCGCCTGCTATCGCTGTATCTATCGATGATTTCTGTGTTGTTTACTAGGATTTCTCTGGCGATGGTTTGGTTGTGGGAAGAGATTATATGTTCCTTAATGGAGCCCTGTTGCTTATGCATCGTTAAACGCCTAGAAAGAGATGTTGTTGTCTTGCCTATATACTGGGTTTTTTGGAGCTTACAGTCCCAAAGAGGGCATTTGAAGGCATAGACGACGTTAGTCTCTTTTAAAGCGTTCTGTTTTGTGTCTAGAGAGTTTCTCATGAGTAGGCTGGCCGTTTTTCTGGTTTTATAGTAAATCGTCAGTTGTATCCTCTGATTTTTGTCTGTAGGGATAACGTTTCTATTAACAATATCTTTCAGGACCCTTTCCTCCGTTTTATGAGCTGAGGAAAAGAAGTTCCTGTAAAATAGTCTAATAGGGGGTATAGGTGTTGTGTTAGCACCTATACCCCCTATTAGACTATTTTACAGGAACTTCTTTTCCACAGCTCATAAAACGGAGGAAAGGGTCCTGAAAGATATTGTTAATAGAAACGTTATCCCTACAGACAAAAATCAGAGGATACAACTGACGATTTACTATAAAACCAGAAAAGCGGCCAACCTACTCATGAGAAACTCTCCAGACACAAAACAGAACGCTTTAAAAGAGACTAACGTCGTCTATGCCTTCAAATGCCTCTTGGGGACTGTAAGCTCCAAAAAACCCAGTATATAGGCAAGACAACAACATCTCTTTCTAGGCGTTTAACGATGCATAAGCAACAGGGCTCCATTAAGGAACATAAAATCTCTTCCCACAACCAAACCATCGCCAGAGAAATCCTAGTAAACAACACAGAAATCATCGATAGATACAGCGATAGCAGGCGGCTTGACGTTTGCGAGGCACTACACATCAAGACGTCTACACCAGCAATCAACAACCAATTATTGCACAACTATATTCTACCCACCTCAAGACTCCGCTCCAATATAGAAGCATCAAGAAATATGGACCAATAGGCTTTCTACAAACACTTCTATTCAATACCCATTGTTTCGTGTTCTGTCTTGTGTTGATGAAATTAATACCCTATTAATGCCACCTCTTGTTCTGTCTTGTGCTGATGAAATTAATACCCTATTAATGCCACCTCTTGTTCTGTCTTGTGTTAATGCCACATCACCCCTTCCACCTCACTCAAATGTAGATATAAAATCGGAGATGCGTAAGTTCTATTCAGTTGTGTATTTGTGAACTAAAGTCTTTGAAAATGTAATAAGTTTTACGAAACGCGCTCGTGTCGCGTCAGACTAGAAATAAAAATGAATTTTAGAGAATTGATTTTTTATTTACCTCCAACAGTGAAAAGAAATGTACGAAAGATTGAGAAAATTCGTGTTAGAATTATTAATCCTACTTTTTCGGTCATATTTAATAATATATGTCTACAGGAAAGACTGCTACCAAAATATACTAATATATATATATATATATATATATATATATATATATATATATATATATATATATATATATATATATATATATATATATATATGTATATATATATATATATATATATATATATATATATATATATATATATATATATATATATATATATATTTGTGTGTGTGTGTGTGTGTGTACTCACCTAGTTGTACTCACCTATTTGTTCTTGCGGGGTTTGAGCTCTGGCTCTTTGGTCCCGCCTCTCAACCATCAATCAACAGGTGTACAGGTTCCTGAGCCTATTGGGCTCTATCATATTTACACTTGAAACTGTGTATGGAGTCAGCCTCCACCACATTGCTTCCTAATGCATTCCATTTGTCAACCACTCTGACACTAAAAAAGTTCTTTCTAATATCTCTGGCTCATTTGGGCATTCAATTTGTGTGTGTGTGTGTGTGTACTCACCTAGTTGTGCTTGCGGGGGTTGAGCTCTGGCTCTTTCGTCCTGCCTCTCAACCATCAATCAACAGGTGTACAGGTTCCTGAGCTTATTGGGCTCTATTATATCTACACTTGAAGCTGTGTATGGAGTCAGCCTCCACCACATTGCTTCCTAATGCATTCCATTTGTCAACCACTCTGACACTAAAAAAGTTCTTTCTAATATCTTTGTGGCTCATTTGGGCACTCAGTTTCCACCTGTGTATCCTAGTGCATGTGCCCCTTTTGTTAAATAGCCTGTCTTTATCAACCCTGTCGATTCCCTTGAGAATCTTGAATGTGGTGATCATGTCCCCCCTAACTCTTCTGTCTTCCAACGAAGTGAGGTTCAATTCCCGTAGTCTCTCCTCGTAGCTCATTGTTACGGACCCGAGCCCAGCGTCCGAGCACGGAGCAGTGACGACAGCGCCATCTGTGGGTCAGCTCCCGAAACCCCCTCCAAATGGACGACGCCACCTAGTGAGGACGAGGTATACTGGCCACAAGGGCTAGTTTCCAGTCCTAATCAGCTCGTGACGTAGCCGCTGCTGACCTCTGGTGAGGTGACGCTTAGACAGCAACGCCATCTATGGAGTAGATGGGTGGGCGTTAGTGTCTAAGCCTGTAAGTGAGGTTCTCTAGAGTGTAACTAGCACTGATGACGTGTCTGATTAAAGAGTCGACCTGGGACTGCTGAATCGGACGTTGGATCAGTCTACCCAAGGCAGTCGAAGAGTCTCCACGTGTTTGCTGCAGCAGCTGTGAGTCACCCCCCGGATGAACACTGTGATGTTAGCCTGCCTGTGACGTGGCAGTTGAGGGATTGTCGTACCCGGGGCTGACTGGTGGAGACGCTTAACCACTGGGGCATTGTGGTGAGGAGAGTGATCTGTGGGATCACACGAGGCTCCTGCCTAGGGCTCGCTACCCTAGTATCGGTCGTGGAGTGGCCTAACCAGCGTTGCTGATTGGAACCTGCCAGCTACAGGCTGGATTTGTGGTTGACGGCCTCCACGACGGTGCCCCCAGTGGAACTGTGATTTGGCTGGCCTGTGGCCAGGGTAGACTCAAGAGAATCGAAGGATTCATCGTGAGGCCACAAGAGGACCAAGAGCTTAGCATTGTTGAGCACCGTGAATGTCCAGAGTCTTCAGAGGAAGACTACGTTGTATATAATAGTGTTTATTCCTCCCCCGTGTGATAATCTATATATTATTTATGGTGACGGTGATAATTATATTATTAAGTTTTTGCCTTTGTCTCCCTTCCCCTTTAATTTACTTGCGTTACGGATCACATCCCTTGAAAGCCACTACTAGCTTGGGGCCGGATACCCAAACTCTACTTACATCAGAGAAAGAACCCGGTTGCGACCCGAGAGGGCCGTAACACTCATACCTCTCAGCTCGGGTACTAGTCTGGTGGCAAACCTTTGAACCTTTTCCAGTTTAGTCTTATGCTTGACAAGATATGGACTCCATGCTGTGTGTGTGTGACGATAAAATATGATATTATACGCCTTACAACTCAAGGTTATTCTGTAGTTGGTAACATAGTTAATAAAACTCCCAAGCGGGCTCTAGATACCCTATGGCTCACAGTCCCAAATATGGAACTGTGCACACAGCCACCACACCTACCTACAGGTGACACACATATATAAACCATTAGGAAACCTGGACTCTCTCTTAAAAAGCATCACCAAAGACTGCCTGAGTACTCTATCCTATCTTGCAACCCCTTTAACATAAAATTTTGGCTTATCTGACTGTACGGCTGGAGAAAAACCGTCAGTAATCTAGATCAAAGATGGCGTTTGATACGTATCTCTAGTTGGATACGTATATAAATTCATGATAAAACTTATTAAGTTCAATTTTATCATTGTCTATATATGTAAATATATATTTTTCAAATGTATTGTATAGTGTGGCAATATCGGTGGGGACAGGAGCGGGGTTGCTCTTCACACGTCTAATACTTGCTAGATTCGGGGAAATTAGATTGCTGTACCTGTTCAGTTATGGGAGTTCCCGATGTCACCTTTTAATATTCCTATTATAATTAAATTACTGTAATTAAGCATGTGGCATTGTAATGTATATTATTTGCAAGTGACCTTTATATTATGGTTTGCATTCTTATACATTTGAGAACAATTGTTTGTTCAATTAGTTGTAAATATTAAAAAGTCCTAATTTACCATCCTTCATCCTGGATGGAGGCGGAGGGAGGGAGACAATTATGGGTAGTGACGGCGAGAGAGTCAGTTAGCTGTGAGACGTCGTCTGGGTAACATTTAAGTTGAGTTTCTGTTTTTTGTTGTAGATAGGTAGCATAATTTTGTCTGGTTGACAGTTTCCTTTAATTATTTAGCCATTTATTAAGTGATTGCCATCTTAAATAATATTGATATTATATGCTTTTAGTTTGTATATAAATATATTATAATCTATACAGATGTTTGTTCTATACTTCAACCAACCTGGTGTATATTTGTCGTTCTTTCTTTCTTGTATCATATCACGGGGCACTCTGGTATATCATATTTAGATACAGTTCTTTCCCCTAGATTATTAATATTATACTGTAACCGATATATGAGCTGTGGGAACGATAAGCAACAGTGTCCACCGACCGCTCTTGCGTCATCGCCCCTTAATACTCTATTCTTTACATCTCCAACCAAACGCTTTATTGACATTATTTACCATATTCTCCATGCATGCTCTTTGATTGAGTCCATTTTCCCCTCACATAGTTAGGCTATTCCGGTTCACATTATTCCTAACAATCTCCAGCTGAGAAGGTACTACTTTTCTTGGCGGAGTATTACTGGTGACTCGCGGCCCCACAGATATCAGCAATAGATTTATTCCAATGATACATTGTCCACTGTGTCCACCAACAAATTATAATTAAAACAAACCTTCACAAGAGATAAGGTTCGTAACACCGCCCCATCGCAGTGCCCCAGTCTAAAAGCAAATCACGTAAGGAAACATGAAAAGACAAGAGGCTTGCAGAGAGGGCCTTCTTCGTCTCAGAATTGTGAAGAATGAGGTGGTAGATGGTAGTAGATGGTGGTAGACGGTAGTAGATGGTGGTAGACGGTAGTAGATGGTGGTGGTGAAGATGGTGTCGGGAGTGATAAAAAAAACACACTGCCGGAGGGCGGTATATTATGTTGATGTTCCCAATTGTCGGTATTATTCGTGTGGGCGTATATTACTTGTGTGTCGGGCTTGTGAGCCCCAGGAGACTGGTGTTGAGCAAGGTGTTTACCCCAGGCCACAGTGGTAGAGTGGAGCTGAGCGTGGAGGGGGAGTTGCCTGGCTTGGGGTGGAAGCTCCCCACAGTAGAAACAGAACAGATGACACCATTTAGGTCCGTCCAAGACCATTATTAACTCGACGACTAATAATTGTCCAGGAAGGAACAGAAGCTGCTATACCACACTTCCACACTCCTCTCCTACCGTCCATTTCAGCCAATTGACCCATCCCTTCTCCGCTCTAACACCTTTCCTATTCTTTACATTATGCAACACCCCCCCCCCCCTCACCCTTCATTCCCTTTCCTCCCACCCCATCCCCCCCACCATACAACACTGGTGTCCCCTACTCTCCACTTTTTAGCATTTTCTACCCCCCCCCTCCTGATTTTTTTAGTATCTAAACGAGTTTATTTGAGTTTAGTGTGTGGCGGGTGCTTTTAGCGGGAGGTGGATGGCCTCTTCAGCAGGTAGAAGGTGCGTTTATTGGGTAGTGAGGGCGTTTAGCGATACAGTGTCTGTGTTTACAATGGGTGGCTGTGTTTTAGGGAATGAGAAGTTGGTTTAGCGGGAAGCTGGGAGGTGGTTATTTTGGTGACAAGTGTGTTTAGTGAGCGGCAGTTACGATTACGTGAAGCAGGTGTGTTTAACGGGGGGGGGGTCGGGTGCGTTGAAATGAGCTGACTAGTGTTAACCAGGGCGCTGGCGGGCACGGCACCGCGACACCCGCCTTGATTGACAACTGTATTACCAACCATGGCCGATAATGGGGCTTCACACGTTTAATTGTGCTTTATGGCATCTGAGGAAGTCCAGGGGGTGTGTTTAGCGACTGGTGCCTAGAGGTTTAATAATATTGTCTGCACGTGGGCGGCGTTTTAATCAGCTTTTAAACCCCCTTTTCTCTGCTCGTGCAATTTCTGTTGTGTGTGTGAGCTCCATGTTATCGCGTTGAGGCACTTGGGGTTCATCAGCTGTTTTGTTGCTCTGTGGAATTTATATTTTCCTAGGGGAAAAAAATCCAAGAGATTGCTTCCACATAAGCAAAAAAATACACAAAAACTTACCCTGGCATTGGACCTATATATTTATTTATATACCTACAAAATTATAGTCATTTACGAAAAATAACCAAGAAATGTATGATATCCTGGAAGATCGGGATATCTTGGTGCTCAAGATAACTTTAGAGAACTAGAAGGTGGAAGATCGAGACACAACATAGAGAGAATAATGGATATATAATGAAACACGGGAGACTTTTGTTAAAGAAATGTACAACATGGCCATGCATTCGGCCTCAGCCCCGGATTCCAGGGCACTCCGTGTTTATAAAGAAATGTAACGTAACAATAACACGAACACCTGCCGACGCTCCGTGATGTTAAGGAGCATTGATACCTGCTTATGTTCCACGACCAAGAAGAGCGTTGGTACCCGGCCCCGTCGAACAGTGCTCCCACGCTCGCCCTGGTGTAGGATTACATGGACAATTGACTCCCCCAATATTGACTTCATCTCATTGTTAAGGTCTAGTTGATACCCAAGTCTGCTCTTGGTGTGTATGTACTCACCTAGTTGTGCTTGCAGGGGTTGAGATTCAGCTCTTTGGTCCGTCAATCGGACCGTCAATCAACTGGTGTACAAATTCCTGAGCCTACTGGGCTCAGGAATTACAAGTAGTCACTAAGAACCTCCTTTCCACATCTGGAAGTTCACTACCCTGATATCTTCAGGTTTTCCTAGAACCGTCTACCAGGATCCTCCACAGTTCTCCAGGCTACTACACCATGAAGTCTTCCTTGAGCAACAATGGTGCTTCACCATTGGTATCACAGAAGCATGTGAAACTTCATTCCACTGCTCCTCTTCTCACAGCTTGAGGTCCTCCTGCTCCTCACTGTATGGCTGCTCCTCCACAGAGCTCAGCACCTTCCACAACCTTGGAGTCTCATCAACTACTCCTCCTCTGCTGGCTATAAGTTCACAGCAACTCCTTCCCTAGACAAACCTGCAACCCATCGACACGCCAATAAAAATGTTCCTCTATAAACACATAAACAAAATGAATCACAAACAATAAATGTTTCACTTGACATCTTCCTGCTTTCTACATGCTGTGAGGTGACTTTCCCCATGTTTGGGTTGCCAGATTGGGCTACAAGTAGCGAATTGGGCTACTTTTGAGAGCCCCACGCTCCCAAATGTTTAATTTCGCTACTTGCGACTTTTTGGGCTAGTTTAAAAGCAAGTTGGGCTATTAATGTTAAGAAACTCAATGATGAATATTTATGCTTTAATAATATAATGTGTACAAATCACAGCCGAGTCCAACAGCCTGATTGACTAGACCACTTACCGCAGGAGCCCTGGTCAGAGACCGGCCCCGGGGGACGTTGATCCTAGGAACCTTTGAAAGAAAAAGTAACCGCAAGGCAAGGTAATCCTCCCCAGGGGCCATAGATTTCCCAACCTTAATTGTCATTAATACTTCATTAATAATACTTTATTAATACGTCATTAATCATCCCAAAAGCTACAACTGGTTCCACAGATCTTCATTAAGGGGAGAAAGTTATCTAGAAATTTCCAGATTGATAAATGATGGGAAAGATCCCTTACAGTTAGTACCTTTGTCAGGAAGACGATGGTTGGTAAGGAGTGATAATGTAGAGCGGCTGTTAGATCAGTGGGATTCTCTAACAACTCATTACCAGCTTTTTCCTCTTGTGATAAATATGTTGCAAAGCAACTATTTTCAATGTACGCTGATCCCTCCAATAAGCTATATTTCACATGTCTCAAACAAATCCTAAATTATTTTGAAAGTATGAATTGACTTTATCAAAAAGATGAAGCAGATCAGTGTAGCCTTCACACTGTCTTAGAAAACTTCACTCTTGGAATACTCAGAAGAATCGTTCGTCCTCATCATGAAAGCTTCATGTTAATTTGGACTACAATTCTATATATCTGCCCCTGGAAAAAGTTGACTTTGGTTACGAATTTTCAACACTTCTGGCCACTAATAGACAAAACAATTTTACAACCCAGGAAGTTTCAAAATGTTCAAGAAAGATGCGATAATTTTTTAAAGAAAGCTTGCAAATAGCTTCTTTCTCGTATTCTAAGTAATGTTGAAACTATAAAAAAAGGTGAAAAATCTGTTACCTGTCATATGACTTAGCTGACATGGCCAACATTTTCGGAACTTCCGTTAGTATTAGCTGACCAATCTAAGCTTAGTGAAATTGAAAGTCAGTGGCGCCTACTGTTAACCATTGACTAGTCCAACATTTGTAAGGGACAAATTCCGACATCTGAATCGTCATTTTAGACCAAGACAATAACTGTCAAGAACACTGCTGGAGATCCCATACTGATTGACCTCGCTGAGTTTGTGTTGAAAATATACAGCTTGCCAATCAGTAATGCCCTGGTTGAACGGATATTTTCGAGAGTAACGTCTGTGAAAACTAAACTGAGAAATCTTGAATGGGAATGGGACTTGAGCTTTTGACATCAATCTTGAGAATCAAAACATATCTTGAAGAAAATGAAACTTGTTGCTCGTCATTTGAACCACTCATGTCAATGCTTAAATATGAGTCTGCAATATACAAGAACGAGGTCTTGTATATTGATCAAGATCTATTGTATATTGATCAAGATCTTGGTAATCTTCAACTGTAAAGACGTGGAAGGACTTCACACCCATTAAGCTTCAAACAGTAAATATTGGTAAGTTATCCTATTATCATATTTGTTAAATATATATATGCAGAGATAATGTTAATAAAACAATTAAAATCGTTTAATGTACTCTATATATCATAATAGATTACATTGAAACCCGTATCAGTCACTAAACAAAAAATTGGGCTACTCTTATTACAAATTCGCTACTTTTAGACCGTCAGCTCGCTACTTTTAGCAATTTGAATCTGGCAACCCTGCCCAGAGGCCGCCTCTCAGTCTGCCTTTAGGCTTCAGCTTGAGAACACGGCATCGCCCGCCACCAACACACCGCACCTACGCCACGCAACTACACGCCACTACAAGTCACTACACGTCACTTCAAGTCTCTACACCACATCACTACACGTCCCTAAACGCCACTACACCACATCACTACACGTCCCTAAACGCCACTACACCACATCACTACACGTCCCTAAACGCCACTACACCACATCACTACACGTCCCTAAAGGCCACTACACGGTCCCTACACGCCACGACACGTCACTACACGCTGCTACTTGTCACTACACGCCACTACGCCTCACTACGCGCTACTACAGTACATCACTACACGTCCCTACACGCCACTACACGCTACTACACGTCAATACACGCCACTACACTACAACACCACCAGCAACACCACCACCCCAGCAACACCACCACCGCAACAACACAACCACCCCAACAACACCACCACCACCAACACCACCACCCAAGCAACACCACCACCAGCAACACCACCACTAACAACACCACCACTAATAACACCACCACTACCAAGACCACCCCAGCAACACCACCACAAGCAACACCAACACTACAACAAACAACACCACCCCCAGCAACACCACCCCAGAACAGCACCACCAGCAACACCACCACCAACAACACCATCCCAGAAACACAACCACCACAACAACAACACCAACAACAACACCACAAGCAACACCACCACCAACAGCAACACCACCCAATCAACACCACCCCAGCAACATCATCACCACCAACAACACCACCCCAGCAACACCACCACCAGCAACGTTACCACTAACAACACCACCACTAACAACATCACCACCAACAACACCACCCCAGCAACACCACCACAAGCAATACCACCACAAGCAACACCAACACTACAACCAACAACACCACCCCAGCAACTGCACCACCAGCAACACCACCCCAGCAACTGCACCACCAGTAACACCACCGCAGCAACTGCACCACCAGCAACACCACTCCAGCAACTGCACCACCAGCAACACCACTCCAGCAACTGCACCACCAGCAACACCACCCCAGCAACTGCACCACCAGCAACACTACCCCAGCAACTGCACCACCAGCAACACCACCACCAACCACAACACCACCACTACCAAAAACAACACCACTCTAGCAACACCACCCCAGCAACACCAGCACCAGCAACACCACCAATAACACCACCATTAACAACACCACCACCAATACAACCACCAGCAACACGACCAACTACACCACCACCACCAACAACACCACCACCACCAGTAACACTACCCCAGCAACACCACCACCAACAACACCACCTCCACCAACATCACCACCACCAATACCACCACTGCCACCAACACCACCACTACTACCAACACCACCCCAGCAACGCCACCAGTACCACCACCAGCAACACCACCACCAACACCACCACCCCAGCAACACCACCACCCCAACAGCACAACCACCAGCAACACCACCACCACCAACAAAACCACCCAAGCAACACCGCCCCAGCAACAGCACCACCACCACCACCACTACCAACATCACCACCCCAGCAACACCACCACCCCAGCAACACCACCACCACCAGCAACACCACCACCACCAGCAACACCACCACCACCATCAACACCATCACCACCAACAACAACATCACCCCAGCAACACCACCAGCAACACGACCACTAACAACACCACAATCAGCAACACCACCAACAATACATATGTGATAACATACATCTGATCACAAATGTCATATCATTAATGCAAACACTCAAACGACAAGGCCGACGGGTACTTATCAACTGGGTGCCAAGTCATGTGGGAATAATAGGAAATGACATTGCAGACGAAGTTGCAAAACTTGCAACTAAGAGAAGAAATGTAGACATTTACATACCACAGAGTCTATCACAGATTAAGAAAGTAATTAGAAACAGAGCAATGCAAAAGATGTACAGTGACCACAACACAGCAGTTGCAACATCAGGATCTGCGGGGTGGTACAAGAATTCAACCAACTACGAACCACTTAGTTTGATGAAAGGGAGTAGTAGAGCAACAGAAGTGCATTTACACCACATCAGGCTTGGATGCCCATGTGCATGGGAAATAGGCTTACAGGTTCCGGAAGACGAGAGGAAATGTCAACACTGTGGAGAAAAGCCCGACAGACCACTGGAACATTATCTAACACAGTGCACAGTTACAAACCCATTAAGGTTTCAACTTAGATTCAACAGAGCAGAAGAAGTTGTTAAACACATATGGCAAAATCTTACTGAAGCGACCATACGAGTCATAAATACTCATATTCCGCCCAATTAAAACAAAAACCAGCAACACTTATTGGGCCAACCAGAGGTTTAGGGCCCGTGCAGGAATATCCCTGAAATAAAACACCACCAACAACAACACCACCACCAGTAACACCACCAACAACAACACCACCACCACCACCAATACCACCACTGCCACCAACACTAGCACTACTACCAACAGCACCCCAGCAACACCACCACAAGCAACACCACCAGCAACACCATCACCCCAGCAACACCACCACCCCAACAACACAACCACCACCAACACTACCACCCCCCAACACCACCACAAGCAACACCACCACCACCACCACAAGCAAAACCACCACCACCAACAAAACCACCCAAGCAACACCACCACCACCAACACTACCACCCCAACAACACCGCCCCAGCAACACCACCACTACAAACCATCACCACCCCAGCAACACCACCACCCCAGCAACACCACCACCCCAGCAACTCCACCACCACCAGCAACACCATTACCACCAACAACACCAACCCAGCTACATCACCACCATCAACACCACCACCAGTAACACGACCACTAACACCAGCACCCCAGCAATACCACCACCCCAACAACACCGCCCCAGCAACACAACTACCACCAGCTACACCACGACCAATAGCAAAACATCCACCCCAGCAACACCACCACTACTAGCAACACCACCAACATTAAAGCAACACCACCACCAGTACCACCACCACCACCAACAACACCACCCCAGCAACAACACCCCAGCAACACCACCACCAGCAACACCACCACCAACAACACCACCACTAACAACACCACTACCAACACCACCAACAACATCACTACCACCACTGCCACAAACACCACCACTACCACCAACACCACTACCACCAGCTACACCCCCACCACCAACAATGCCAACCCAGCAACACCACCACCAGCAACAAAACCACCAACACCTCCCCCCCAGCAACACCACCACCACCAGTAACACCACCACCACCAAAGCAACACCACCACCCCAGCAACACCACCACCACCAGCAACACCACCACCACCAGCAACACCTCCACCACCACCAACACCACCACTACCAACACCAACATTACCACCACCACTAACATCATTATCACCAATACCACCACTGCCACCAACACCACCACTACCACCCCAGCAACACCACCACAAGCAACACCACCCCAGCAACACCACAACCAGCAACATCACCACCCCAGAAACACCAACACCCCAACCACCACATACACCAACACCACCACCCCAGCAACACCACCACCAGCAACACCACCACTAACAACACCACCACCACCAGCACCACAATCACAAACACCACCACAAATAATACCACCACCACCACTAACAACACCACCACCACCATCACCAACACCCACACCATCACCAACACCCACACCACCACTACCAACACCACCCCAGCAACACCACCACAAACAACACCAACACTACAACAAACAACACCACAGTAGTGGAGAGTATGCCAGAAGATTCGCCTGCAGCGTTCTGGCATACTCGTTTTTCGTTACCCCGGTGACCCATGCACAGACATCGCTAATGGTCAATGACGTCACCCAGTCTTCATCTTCCTTGTATAATCCCATTTTCTGATACGAAATATTTATTCCCATTTTCAATATTTATGCTAAGAGGAGATTAAAAGGCCGGCTCCTGGCGCACCCAAATTCATTTACCCCAGTGGTCCATGCACAGGCATCGCTAATGGACAATGACGTCACCCCATCTTCATCTTCCCTGAAAAAGTCCGTTTTCTGTTATAGTGTATTTATTCCCATTTTCAATATTTATAGCAAAGGGGGGATTCAAATGCTGCCTTCTGTCAAACCTAATGTGCAATGACGTTAACCATTATAAGCTCGTTTTTCTCAATAAGGTATTACCATACTGTTTCCCATTGTCTAAGAACATTTTATAGGCGAGATTTCATATTAACATAAGAAATGAGTTCAACCCTGTTACAGAACCAGTATTTACCCAGATCGTTTTCCTAAATCTAAAACTTATTCCAATTTATGTCCATTGTTTCGTGTTTATAGTATTAATAACCCATTAATATCCCTTTTTGCCATGTTTCCCCTATTTCTTCTTCGCCTTTGTAGATAATGCAATTTAAGCTTTGTCAATCTTTTCTTCAAGGAATGCTTATTGAGCATAGGGCAAATAAAAATGAAAACCCACAATCATCCATTTGTAAGAAAACAGTCCCCTGCCAGGCGTGGTGACTTCAATGCGATTTCAGTACTAATCCAATATAGCTTCATAACGCATAAATATATATGCACGTTCATAAATATATATGCACATCTCACATTCTCTCAAAAACATACCTCTCCCACACCTTACTGTAGCATATAACAAATCAAAATACTCATTCAGTGTACATATATAGGAATACTACATTCAGTAAAAGCAATCCTCTCATGTTTTGAAATAAGGCCTTCTTTTCTGACGTCATCATCCCTAATGTGGCGCGAGGGCCCCAACGTGCTAAATGCGGACCCTAGGAGGTTCACACATAAGTGTGAACTCTTAATCACTCTCAATACCTCAACTGTACTCTGTAACATCATAGGCGATATTCAGCTGCATTGGCTCGTGTTTTCGCTCATTGCTCATATTTTCTGTTATTCATAAACCCGATCAAATCATCCTAACCTAACTTATTATATAACAAACAAATACATTCTACAGACCAGTTGTTGTTGTTGTTGTTCAGTGACATCATTAAAAGCCACCTCAGGTATAGGGATAAGGTATTGTTGTCCATTAGCATATAAGTGTCAAGGTATCACAGCACCTGACTGGTTAACTATGTATGACATCACCAGATAACCAATGCGGCCTTTAGCGTCCTACCTGTATATGTACTGTATTTGATGTTATTATTCAAAAATGACTAGACTAACCATCCCCACCTAACCTAATCAGAGGTTTAAGAATATACATTTTAGTCAACCACAACTGTAATCATTATTCAGTGATAAGTTCAAAAGTATAACAGCAGCCCAAATGTCATACCGCAATTTTTGCAGAATCGTACATCTGGCAGCATTGTAGGTGAGCTGAACATAAGAATAAAGGTAACTGCAGAAGTCCTATTGGCCCATATGAGACAGCTCCTATATATCTCCTCCCAATCTCATTCATATTCATGTCCACCCTATGCTTAAAACAACCAAGGGATCCCACTTAAAGTATTAGTTTACAATAATAGTTTTAATAAATAGCTCTCATTCTAGTTTTATACACAACAACAATTATGAAACCCTATAGCTAGATATCGTACTATAATCCACAAGTAGTTACCACACATCTGGCAGCACAGCGAATTAGTGGCTGTGTTCATAGGCTAGTCAACTGTCCTCACATCCATCAAATAGCTATCCAAATGTCGCAGCTCAGTTCATGCATCTAGCAACTCAGCTGGATGCTAGCCACTATATTCATAGGCTAATCATTTCTACACCTCAAAAAATCCTAGTCTTGCTACACAAATCAGCTAACTTGTTTCTAAACCAACACTCTCAAATACATTCATACATACTTACACATACTCCACAACCTATACATTCATAGAGAATAGCCTAGTTTTTTGCCGCCATTTCCCCCATTAATCAGATGTAATTTATGCCATACACAGAAAATACAGCATTACACATCAAATATGCCATTTATGCACAAAATATATTATTTACACTCAAAATATACCATCACACAAAAATATACCATCACACAAAAAAATGACATTTACATACAAAATATGTCAGTTGCACACAAAAATATACCATTTACACAATATTGCATGTACACTCAGAGTATGACATTTTCACAAAGTATGGTATTTGTACAAATATATCAAAAGTAAGTAAGTAATTATCAAAAGAAGGCACCAAACCGGGAAGGCTATGTAGCACCATCAAATACGCAAAATAATCAGAGGGCCTACGCATTTGCCGATATATTGTATAATTAACAAAGATACGCTAATAAAGCCTAAAATCTTATATGCCTCCAGAAAGACCGAGATATGAACATTATTATGATTGCACCAAATGAAATATATCATGTTCGAGAACAAAGATATATGAATTTTAAATTAAGTTTCGACTCTTGCTCGGGCGAGAGAGAGGGGGCGACTCTCGCCCCATCTATTGGACATTCTGTCCACTAAAGACCCAAAGCTACTCAAACCCTCCTAGCATTATTTAAGTAATGACGTAATATGGTATATTTACTCACTATAATGTGGGTGCTGAATGCAGAACATGAGAAAACATATATTTACTCCAAACTAATATAATTTCATTATGAAATAAGTAAATAAGTAGCATCAAAGGAAGTCGACGGTCCAAGCATCAATGTTGTGGAGCGACTTATCCAAGATATATCGTTGTTTGGAAAGTGTTTGTTGGCATATCCAGTTGTCGCACTTCTCTGCACAAATTATCACAAATTTAAATTATAATGTTAACAAGTAGAATACGTATTTTTAATAAAATCTAACATAACTAGCCAGAAAACATTTAACATTTATTAAAAAAATATATGTTTGGAAGTTAAATCAACTTCATAGGACAATAGTTTTGTTATATATACCCGTTATTCGTTGACATGCGTTCGCTACTTAAACTACCATGTACTGTACTTATGTAAAATCTCCCATGTCTCTTCGCTCATCTCACCGAACCCTACAGGCTCTGTGATAGATTGTTTAATTAATTGAGATTCACAAATAAAGCTTATAATTGTATATGTTATCAAAAAGGCAGTGCTTATTTTAGTTCATTTATTATGCACCCCATACCCATCCTATGAGCGATAGTGGAGTGTTACAGAGGCACATAATGGGCTCAGGGACTGAGCCCCACAATTCATATAGCCAAGCAAGTTATAATCTTGATAAGCTAGTTACAAAAGTCAATGCACATTGTCACATCAACAATGGGCTCGAGTCCGACCACAAGTACAGTTTATAATTTAAGCAACTGACATATGTGGAGGGCTAGTGCCACAATTGATATGTTTATCCTACACATAACCCCCTCTCCCCCATCCAATGGGCAGCGGTGGATAGGTTACAATAAAGTCGTTTTTTGCGTTTTATTCAGAGATTAGATCTTATTGGGTGAGGAAAGATATTCATATTTTAAAGAAGGCTTCTTGGCTGCTGCTCTCCATTGATGGAAAATATACAACCTTTTGAAAATCAATGTTAGTTTGATCTAGATATTGTAATTAACGAAAGTATTTATGTCATCTGAAAGGTAGAAATATAGGCTACATTTAAAATCCTTTGTCATAAATATAACTGAAGTGAAAATGAAGATATATGCGTTTTGATAGTTACTTGATGGCTAGCTCTGAGAGTGTGAAGCGTTGCACACCAGCCAATAAATTGTATAATTAGTTTCCATATATTTTAATTAATCTTAAAAATCTATATGTCAGAAGAAAGGAAGATGTAGCCGTTAATGTGACAACATTTAAAAAAATATATATCTCTTAAGTTAAATATATAATACCACCTTATAACCGGTGTCCGGACACATGAAAACTACCTAGGTATCAGTATCCAGCCAGGCGGGGATCACAGGCTGCACAATACTGATAAATTATGTAATGCACTACTTGTGGTCGATCTCGAACCCATTTATGATGTGACGACTTATAGTGAATTTTGTAACAAGCTCACCAAGATTGTAACTTGCTTAGCTAAATGAATTGTGGGGTTCGGTCCATTCATTTTCTTTCTTTATTATGCACCCCATAATACACATCCCGTGGGCGGTGGTGTAAAGGATTACAGAGGCACATAATCGGTTCAGGAACTGAACCCTCTAGTTCGTTTAGCTAAGCAAATAACAATCTTTTGACGCTAGTTACAAAATTATTAATGTACACATACTTATGCATACATGTAAATATTCATACGTATACATATATACATACACATACATATTTAATCACCCCCACAAATACACACATCAGTAATCTTTTGTGTCACAAGTAATTCAACAAGAGGCTCACAACAGTCACTATACAAGGCACTTTACATCTATGAGGAGTCGCACAGTTACTAGTCTTGCTGCACACCCACCCAACTGGGCGGCAGCTTTACAGTCATGTGCTCCACACCCACCCAACTGGGCTGCAGCTTTACAGTCATGTGCTCCACACCCACCCAACTGGGCGGCAGCTTTACAGTCATGTGCTCCACACCCACCCAACTGGGCGGCAGCTTTACAGTCATGTGCATGCATTACCTACAGTAAGCAAATTTTGGATACTTCGCTAAGATTTCGGGCAGCACATCATTATGAATGACGTACTTACACATTTCATGGACACTATTGATGTTGTTATCTTTAAATTTCGCGATTTTTCACATTCCATTATATAATGACGCAAAGTATGCGAATAGTTCTGCTGACAGAGTTTGCATTTAGTCAAATCTACATCATCAGATGTTACAAACTTCCAGAGGTACTTGTAGCCGAGCCTAAACCTAGCAGTGGTAACATCTAGAAGTCTGCTAACATTATTGGATGACCCATAGACGTTGAGCTTTGCCTCAAGACGAAGCTTGGGCTGATCTCTAATTTCTTAAGCCATATTGATGCTCTGTCCACAGAGCATTCTCTCTCTCAAATTATATACACTGATGGTTCCCTACACCGCACCACGGGTGCAGCTGGAAGTGCAGTTGTCCTGACAATGGGCGATGGCCTATACTTTGAGTGGGGAGTCCGTATAAACAACTGGGCCTCTACCCTTCAGACTGAACTATTTGCCTTGATCCTTGCACTGAAATGTGTACAAGTCTCAAAACTTGATACATAAATTGTAAGTGACTCCTTATCATCCTTAAATGCTCTCAACTCTTTAAGACATAACTGTAACATGCTCGTGTCCGAAGCTAGACACAAATACAACAAAATGATTAAGGATGGTAACAGAGTCCATTTCATGTGGTCTCCATCTCATGTTGGCCTCCGAATGCATGATAGAGCTGATAAGTTAGCCAAAGAATCTGCCTTTAAAGGAGCCGTTGAGTGTAACCTTGGATTGTCAATGAGCAATCTGAGAGCAGCAGTACACCGAGAACTTCAACAAGATCTTGTAGATCTGAGGCAAAGTGAAATTGACACCAGTAATTCCATCTATCATCATACTATCATGCAAGAGGAGCCACACATCTATGGATCATCCAATAAAATCAGCAGACTTCTAGATGTTACTACTGCTCGGCTTAGACTCGGTTACAAGTATCTCTGGGAATTCTCATTATCTGCTGATGTAGACCTGACCAAATGTAAACTGTGTCAACAAAATTATTCGCACACCCTCCGTCAGTATGTGATGGAGTGCGAAAAGATACGTGAATTTAGAGACAATTCTATAACCAATGTTCCAGCGATGTGTCAATATTTCATTCAAAATGATCTGCTACCAGAAATTTTAGCCAAACATCCCCAGTTTGCTAACTGTAGGTAGTAACTAAGTGATTGTAACCTATCCACCGCTGCCCACTGGATGGGGGGCGGTGTGCAGGACAAACATATAAATTTTGACACTAGCTCTCCACATATGTCAGTTGCTTAATTTAGAACCTGTACTTGAGGTCGATCTCGAACCCATTGTTGATGTGATGACTTATATTGAATTTTGTAACTAGCTCATCAAGATTGTAACTTGCTTAGCTAAATGAATTGTGGGGTTCAGTCCCTGAGCCCATTATGTGCCTCTGTAACCCTTTCCACTACCGCCCACAAGATGGGTATGGGGTGCATAATAAATGAACTAAACTAACTAACCCATAGACGAGCGATTCATCAAAGTTTATACAATATTGTGAAATTGAGAGTCAGTGTAGTAACATAAATTGGTAAATCATAAATATTGTAAGTTAAGAATCTGATGCATGTGTGTGTGTTGGGGAGGGGGAGGGGCTTGGTAAGCGAGAGTGGAAAGTAACCTTAGACGTACTGCGGTCAATGTGGGGGGAGGGAGGGTGGGAGAGTCAAATTCACCCTCCAACATCTGGGCATAGTACCACCAGCCTCCACAACACTCCATCAGCCTCCAGCTGATGCTTGTAGATGCTTCATCTAACACCTATGTCACACATTAACCTACAGTTCCTGTGATATTTAAACTCCTCATCACAGTGGCGTCTCACCAATATAAATTGTATTGGATTTTGTCCCGAAATAGCTATATGCTGACTGGACGTGTATGTATGTATGTATGTATGTATGTATGTATGTATGTATGTATGTATGTATGTATGTATGTATGTATGTATGTATGTATGTATGTATGCATGTATGCATGTATGCATGTATGTATGTATGTATGTATGGATGTATGTATGTACGCATGCATGTATGTATGGATGTATGTATGTACGCATGCATGTATGTATGTATGTATGTATGTATGTATGTATGTATGTATGTATGTATGTATGTATGTATGTATGTATGTATGTATGTATGTATGTATGCATGTATGCATGTATGCATGTATGTATGTATGTATGTATGGATGTATGTATGTACGCATGCATGTATGTATGGATGTATGTATGTACGCATGCATGTATGTATGTATGTATGTATGTATGTATGTATGTATGTATGTATGTATGTATGTATGTGTGTATGTATGTATTCCCAATCACGTTAAAGACTCCCCCTCTATCATCCAATTAAAGAGAAAAACAACTATGTACTAAATAATCAACTCCTTGTAACTTTAATTATGCTGACCTTCCTATCTGTATTCAGACTGTGCCTAGCATCATTATAGGTGATTATAACGCTAGGCATAGGAATATGGGTAATTCGCAGTTCAATAATCGTAACGGCAACCAACTGGTGTCACTATTAGGTAGTCACGTGATGTACAGATTGTGGGTGACCTTAAACCGACGAATATCTACGGAGGTATTCTTGATCTATGTCTGGGTGTCAACGTCTCCCACACCGTGTGCGCCTCGTCAATAGTGCCAGATATGGCGTCTGATCATCTGGGCATATTAGCCACTGTAAGCATTGGAAGCTCTATCCTCCCCGGTGGAGTGTTCAAGCGGAAGAGGCTGGCTGTGCCCATCGATCAACGAGACAATTTTGTTGCTCATGTGTCAGATTGGTACAGTTCATCTGAGCCTTCATCAGTTGAAGATTTTAACAATGAGCTCACAGGTACTATCAAGCAGTTTATAGAATCACTTGATTCATCGTCCAGGCCACGTAACCCAAATTACACTGGTCATAGCACTTATGTTTATTATAATGACTCTAAATTGCATACACTAAAACGCACTGCCAGAATAATTGGACTAGCTTGTAGAAGGACCCGCACTGCTGAAATGCTTCGGCTCTTTCAAGCGGCTCTGGCTAAGGCCAGGGAACGTATGGTGGAGCTGAGGCAGACAGACTGGGAAACTTTTGTCCGTGGTCTCAATTCTCACAAGCCACTAAGTAGGGCATGGAAGGATATCAACAAGATCAAAGGAAAAAATGCTGCAGAGATCTCGTACCCTAATCCTCTGCACAGAGCAAATGAGCTTGTTGGTGCTTGGGCCACGACTTCCAGCTTTGACAGTCTTCCTCTACCCTCACAGAATGAATTAAATGATAGATATACTGATAGGGCAAGGCTCCTTGACTTCATGCGTCATCAAGAGGATGACTGTGACATGCTTTTTACTGAATACAAGTAAGTAAGTAAGTAATTATCAAAAGAAGGCACCAAACCGGGAAGGCTATGTTTCACCATCAAATACCAAAATAATCAGAGGGCGCTAAATATCACCAAGGATGCCAATACGAGAACAAAAACGCATAAGGCGAACGATATCAAAAGTATCCGAGTCACCAAGAATTCTATCGAGGGACAGGTGACCGCGAGGGGCGGTCGGAAAGCAAGACACACGCTCGTCCTGGAAGTCAGGACATTCAAGAAGGACATGCACGACCGTAAGAGGGACAATGCAACTAGGACAATAAGGAGCAGGGCGGCACTCCATCAAGTGACCATGGGTTAAGCGAGTATGGCCAATATGCAACCTCGCCAGAGCTGTTTCCCACCGCCGGTTACGGTGGAAGGAGGACGGCCACGAGGAAACACAACATTTAAGAGTACGTAGCTTGTTACCAGTAACAGACAACCAAGAAGCCTGCCAACGGGTAAGGACTGAGGAATGGATAACCGGGTAAAAGTCGGAATACGGAATGCCTTTACGAGAGATGGGACAAGAGCGGACAGCTTCCTTAGCGGCAGCATCCGCACGCTCATTTAAAGACACGCCAATATGGCTGGGAACCCAACAAAACTCAACCGACTTAAATTTACTGTGAACGAGAAACAGCCAATGCTGGATCTCGACAACTACTGGATGAACTGGATTAAAGCACCCGAGAGCCATGAGGGCACTACGAGAGTCAACAACAACCACAAAGGAAGACTGACAACGAGAAAGCAGGAGACGAAGAGCATAGAGAATAGCATAAAGTTCCGCTGTAAAGATGCTAGTCTCCGGAGGCAAGCGACACATATAAGTGCGATCAGGAAAAACAGAGTAGCCAACACCGTCCGCTGACTTAGACCCATCGGTGAAGACAGAAACGGAGCGGGAGTGAGAAGAAAAGTGCTCGAGGAAAAGGCGTTTTAGAACCGTAGGAGGGGTAAAAGCTTTAGTGATACGAGTCAAGGATGTACAAAACCGCGGAAGAGGGACCCTCCACGGGGGCAAAGAAGGAACAACACGAGGAGAAACATCAGAAATACGAACGGAAAGAGAATCCTGTAGGCGAGATAACCGGACAGAAAGAGGGAGGTGGTGAAGAGGAACAGGAACCGCAGGAGGGGTAAAAGTTAAAGCACGACAGAGGCGAGAGGAAGGATGTTGCAAGGACCGCGCAAGATAGCGAAGACAGTAGCGATCACGGCGGTCCTGGAGAGACAGGAAGCCAGTGTCAACATACAAGCTAAGGACGGGAGTCGAACGAAAGGCACCAGAACTGAGGCGCAACCCAGTATGGTGCAAAGCATCAAGACGGCGAAGAGTAGAAGGAGAAGCAGACGAGTAAGCAGGGCAACCATAATCGAGCTTAGACAGGACGAGAGAGGAATGTAAAGCAAGGAGAGTGCGCCTATCTGCCCCCCAAGAAGTATGGGACAAGACCCGAAGGAGGGTAAGGGCCTTAGAGCACTCAACACGGAGGTAAGAGATATGGGGAGACCAAGACAAACGAGTGTCAAGGAATAACCCCAAAAGCTTCGCGGAATCTTTGTATTCAAGGGGATGACCATAAAGTGACAAAGAGGGACGAAGAACAACCCGTTTCCGCGTAAAAGTCATGGCACAAGTCTTAGAAGTAGAGAACTTGAAGCCATGACCTGTGGCCCAAGACGACACGGCATCAATTGCAAGTTGAAGCCGGCGTTGAAGGAGAGGCGAATCATCACCCTGACAACAAAGGGTAAGATCATCGACATAGAGAGCGGAGAAGACACCAGAAGGAAGAGAGGAAAGAAGACCATTGAGGGCAACCAGAAAAAGAGTAGTGCTCAGAACACTACCCTGGGGCACACCTTCGTATTGCTGAAAAGAGGGAGAGAGAGCGGTACCAAGGCGCACCCGAAAGGAACGACGAGAGAGGAAGCTGCGGAGAAAGAGAGAGAGATGACCACGAAGGCCAAAAGAATGAAGTTGAGATAGAATATGATAACGCCAAGTGGTGTCGTAAGCCTTTTCTAGGTCAAAAAGGACGGCAACAACGGAGGTCTTCGCAGCAAAAGCAGTACGAATATAGACCTCCAAGTTCACCAGGACATCTGTCGTGCTGCGGCACTTGCGGAAACCAAATTGAGAAGGGGAGAGGAGGTGATGGTGTTCCAGGAACCACATCAGACGAACGTTAACCATACGTTCAAAGAGTTTGCAGACACAACTTGTGAGAGCAATAGGGCGAAAGTCCTTAGGGGAAGTACCCAGAGACCCCGGTTTGCGAACAGGGAGGACAACGGCATCGAGCCAGTCCTCAGGGACTGACGACGACTCCCAGATCCGATTATACAGACTCAGTAAATACTGAGACGTGCTCGGAGGGAGATGGCGAAGCATCTCATAATGAATACCATCGGAGCCCGCCGCCGTAGAACCGCAGAGGGCCAGGGCAGAACGAAGTTCAGGGAGAGAGAAGGGATCATTATAGGGAAGCTGAAGATGAGTGCAGAAATCTAAAGGACGAGACTCAAGGACAGGTTTACGAAGAAGGAAAGATTGGGGAAGATGAAGACCAGAGCTAACAGAAGAAAAGTGGGAACCCAGTTCGGAAGCGACCTGCAACGGGTCCGCCACAAGAGTATCATGGAGGTGAAGGACCGGTGAAACATCGGGAACGAACTTACCCGCTATCTTGCGGATACGCTTCCAGATCTGGGCCAGAGGGGTTTCGGACGTAATTGTCGAGACATAAGATGCCCAACATTCACGTTTAGCCGTACGGATGGCCCTACGGGCCACCGCACTCGCTTTCCGAAAGAAAAGAAAAGAATCGGTCGTCTGCCTACGGCGGTGCTTCTTCAAGGCTGCACGCTTACAGCGGACAGCCCGAGCACAGTCCGCATTCCACCAGGGAACGCACTTCCGTGGACCCCGAGAGGAAGAGCGAGGAATAGAGCGGAGGGCAGCGTCGAAGACAGTGTCATGAAAAAGGAGGAGAGCGCGAGAGAGGGGCAGAAGGGAGAGGTCAGAGAGAGTAGCACTGAGGGAAAATAGGGTCCAGTCCGCCTTAGCAAACTGCCACCTAGGGATAGAGAGGGAAGGGCGAAAAGAGAAAAAGGAAACAAGGATGGGGAAATGATCACTTCCATGGAGGTCATCAAGAACCTGCCACGTGAAATCTAAGTAAAGAGAAGAAGAGCAGAGAGAAAGATCAAGACAAGAAAGGGTGCGAGTTCGAGAGTCCAAATGAGTGGGCTCACCAGAATTCAGAAGAGACAGGGAAGAAGAGAGGAGAAACGGCTCAAGGAGGCGACCCCGGGTATTCGTCAGAACGTCACCCCAAAGAGAATGACGACAATTGAAGTCACCCAGCAGGAGCACAGGCTCCGGCAAGGAGTCTAGGAGGTGTTTCAAATCAGGAAGAGAGAGCGGGACACTCGGGGGGAGATAAATGGAACAAACTGTGTACCATTTCCCCACAAAGATACGAGCAGCAGAACAATGGAGAGGCGAAGGAAAAAGTAAAGGAACAAAGGGAACATCAGCCCGAATCAAGAGAGCAGAAGAATTAGAAGCTAAAGCAATGGCTGGGGGGGGGGGGAGAGAAAGGAATAGCCACGAAAACGACCAGGACGAGCACCAAGCATTGGCTCCTGGAGACAGACACAAAGGGGCGAAAACCGCGAAACCAGAAGTTGGAGTTCGAGGAAATTGGCGTAATAACCTCGAACGTTCCAATGAAGAATGGACAACGACGAGAAGAGAAAGGACAAAAACAGAGAACAAGGAAGAAACAAAGGCGAAAGACCAACAGAGCACGTTAAAGAATATCAGGGTCGGGATCAGGGTCAGCAAAGTCAGGGTTAGGGGGCATGGGTAAACTGAGCAAAGACGGAGGGAAGGAAACGGGAGAACAGATCAGAGGTGGGCGGGCAGGGTCCGGAGGAGGAGGAGACAACGGAGAGGAGCAGTCAAGGACAGCAACAGGAAGAGGGGGAGTAGAAAGAGAGGAGCGCACCCCAGCAAGAGCAGCAACCGAAAGGGAAGCAGGGGCCAAAGAAACCTCCATAGCAGGAACAGGGGGCGCAAGCACTGAAACGGGAGGGGAAGGAGCAACAGAGCCAGAAGGAGGAGCTGAGGAAGAAAGCGAAGCCTTCTTACCCGCCGGGGAAGAGGAAGGAGAGGAGCCAGGCTTACGCTTCTGACTTAAAGAGACCGGTGTCCCAGCAACTACGTACCGGGCAACGGATTCCAGTGTCTCAACAGGAGAAGCCGAACGAGAGCACACACGACGGCCGTTAGGAGAGCGATGGACATCCGCCCGCACCGACAGGCAGCGGGGAGAGCCGATAGATGGAGGAAGAGGATGGGAAGGAGGATCGGAGGGGGACGAGGAAGAAGACACAGAAGACACGACAGACCGGGTAGAAGGAAGGGGAACCCCAGACAGAGGACCAGGAGGAGGATCCTTCGGGAGAGAACCCAAAGGGACAGAGGAGGGGGCAGTGGGCGCATCAGGGTCCAAGGCCCGGAAACGGTTGTGAGTCTGAGGAAGGCGGGAAGGACGAGGAGAGGAAGAGCGCAACACGCGAGCATAAGAGATATTAGCATAAGGCGGGAGCCGGCGAACCTGGCGCCTCGCCTCAGGAAAAGATAAACGCTCCCGGTGCTTCAAGTTGAGGACGGCTGCCTCAAGCTTGTAATGGACACACGCACGGGAGAAGGTAGGATGGGCCTCACCGCAGTTGAGGCAACGAGCCTGGGGAGAAGCGCACTCCGACTTAGAGTGACCTTCGCCACCACACAAAGGACAGAGAGAGACAGTCCCGGAGCAGCGGAGGGCACCATGCCCAAACCTCCAGCACTTGTTGCAGAGCCGAGGAGAAGGAATGTACTCCTGGACAGAGCACCTGGCACCAGCAAGAATGACAGAGGGTGGAAGGGTCCTACCATCAAAGGTAATCTTCACAACCCGGAGGGGTTGACGGCGACTACCACGAGGGGGACGAGTAAACGTGTCCACCTGGAGAATAGAATGGCCCTGGGCAGCGAGGATATGTCGAATATCGTCGTGGCAGTCGCGCAGGTCCCGAACACCGGTCGCAACATGGGGCGGGAGCAAAATAGTGCCAACACTGGCATTCAACTGAACGTTCTTCGAGACCCGAACGGGGGTCTCGCCAAGGCAGGATAAGGCAGCCAAGCGGGAAGCAGCATCCTGAGAAGGAGCAGCAACGACACGTGTACCGAGACGAGTGGGGTTGAAAGTAATGGAGGCATCCACGGAATCAATGAGATGTCGATGGAGGGAGAAATCGTCAGGAGGCGCAGAATCAAGAGGGAGGAGATCAAAATATTTGGCCCACGAAGCGGGACCAAACAAGGCTTGATAGGTAGCAGAACTGGAAGGAATCGAGCGAGGG